>NW_019392688.1:3715344-4184124 GCF_000648675.2 Cimex lectularius | reverse complement strand
ACTGGAAAATGCATTTATTGACTTTATCAATTCTAAAAATTCTGAATTCTACTCAGACGGAATTAATAAGTTACCAACACGTTGGGAGAAATGTATTGAGAGTATGGGAAATTATTTTGATTAAAGAACATTGCTTTAAAGTAACTAGTTTCTTTTTTTTTGTTTAATACCAAAATCCTGCATTATTTTCCGGACAACCCAATAGTAAGATTTTAAATACTTGAATGCGATGGGTCCGTCCTGGATTTTGTTCTGTGAAAGGGGTCCGATGGCTAAAAAGTTTGGAAGCCCTGCGATACGGACACCGATTGTGCCAGATCAAAACACGAAGAGTTTTAAAATAAACGAAAAAATTCCTCGTTCGTTCTGTAAATAGCGGGTATCGTTTTCCAGAAACAGCTTTTAAACAGCAATAATTGGCCTAACGAGCGGACAAGTTGCCGATTATCTTCTTGTCCAGCTGAAGAGGCATGTGCAGCGATAAGGGCGACCAGAGACGTCCCAGGGGACGCTTTGCCGTTGTCCTTCCAACAGGATCAGGGTTATTAGTCAGAAGGAAATCTCTGGAGCGTGCAGACATGGTGAGTAGTAACTTTTTTTTTAATTATACCCTGATGGAATATAAATTTGGCGGATTTGTGCCGGCCGCCGGCCTCGAATTGCTCAAAAGAAATTGCAAGAAACAAATTTGTCCAAAAAAAGCTACAATCTCGACTCTATTTCAAATAAGTAGTAATGACTATTATTAACATTTAAGCCCAAAGAAAATAACGCACTGGTCAATTTATTGACTTTGACTTGAAAAACGTGTTTTAAAAGCCCAGCTTCCGTTAAAAATCATATTTATAAAATAGCATTTAAATGAAATACACGGGGAAAATTAAAATCGGCCAATATGTGATAAATAATAAATAGATAGGACGCAGATTCAGGGGATTATTACAAATTCTGTTTGTGTAAGAAATAAGATGGACACTGTACATATTACATTCCTGATATTTATACACGTGAATGATTTTTTTAAATCTTTTTTTCATGCAAATTATTACATCAAGTTGTTTTATCTTAGTTAAATCTCGCATCACGACAATCGATACATCAAACGTTGAATATTTGCTCGAAAACTCAACTACAAGTGAAACAAGGTGGGTATCGAAATATCATTTTTCAAAAAAAGGCACAAAACTGGCAATCCAGAATTTCAGAGTAAAATGGATGGCGGTTGTACAGAACGAAGACCGCTGGGATTATTAATAATAGCAGGCATATATTGCTACTGGTAAATAATAGAGAATTTAAGTCTAAACGCCAAAGATTTTAAATTGCGTTAAATAATTCTGAAAGAAAATGGCTTCCATTTTTAACAAATGTGAAAACATCGATGCCTTTTGGAAAAAGCGCTAACGGCTAAACCGGGCAATCCAAATTAAAATGAATGGCGGTAAATTATTCTGAAAGAAAATGTCTTCCATTTCCGTCAGAAACTTTAGTAGATTTAGGCATGAAGTTGTAAGCTTTGTTTCACCACGATTTTACATTATATCGAAAGCTTAGCAGGCAAACTAACAAAGTTTCAAATTGAGAAATGTTTTTATAATTGTTTTTCCGTTTTGATTCGGATTTGTTACAAGAAAGTGGCATTTTCTCTCAATCTCTGGACAGGACTTTGCCCATTTTCAGATGGACGAAGTGGACGAGTTGCTGCTGTCATTGGAATCACTGTCATCTGACTGGCAACTGGAGAACCCAACGCCAGTTCCAGAAAGGACGCCGCTCTGTGATGAGCTCTGCTCCAACTCGGTCATAGAAGAAGCATCTATCTACCTAGACGTTCTCGGAGTCAGGCTCTTCCAGCCAGAAACCAGCCCGCAGCCACAATTTGCAATGGAATACCAGCGGGCTCTCTCACCTGAGGTACCACCATACACTTCTAACTTATAAGCAATTTTAATAAATAAAAGTACTGTTGTTTTGGTCCGTATTGCTAATTTGGCCTGACAGACATTTCGTTTCAGCTTTTCATTATCTTCAGCGTACGTACTAGTTTTTATTGTAGCCAAAAATGATCAAACTTGATTACCTGCAGACCTACAATAAACTCAGTACAACAATTTTAGCTTCATTAAATTAGTGGGTTTTTTATTACAGGAACCGCAGAGGAAAGAGTTTGAATGCCCGTATCCAGGCTGCCCCAAAGATTACTCAAAGGCGTCTCACCTCAAAGCGCACCTACGTCGTCACACTGGTGAGAAACCGTTCCGCTGCGAGTGGCCTGGCTGTCAATGGAGGTTCAGCCGATCCGATGAACTCGGCAGGCACTCGCGCTCCCACTCGGGCCACCGGCCTTATTCCTGCTCTGAGTGCCCTAAACGGTTCTCACGTTCGGACCATTTGGCCAAACACAACAGAGTCCACATAAGGAAGAAGATGTTCGACTCGAGGCTTTACTGATGCTGTTATAGTTAAGATTCTTCTTATATCGGTTTCATTTTGTTCTTTTAATTTATAGAGATAAAAATAATTAAAATACAGAAACTGACTCTCTACCAAACTGTAAGTTTAAATGACTGTTAAGTTTGAAAGTTTATTCATTTATAGAAATACAGCAGTATAAGAGAATAAAGTAAAGATAAAATAAAAATGTAAGAATTAGTAGTTTAAAAAAGTGAGTAATTTTGACTATTTATTTTGTCATGGTTTAATTAAAAAAAAAAAAATGGGTCTTGAGCTTTTGTACTGTAAACTTCACTTGACTCCTTATTTTTAATCTAATTAAGTGAAACTTTCCAACGTATGCATGTACTTGCTGAGGTCAGTTTTACGATTAGGATCTGGAATTGTGCACACAGACACCAAATTTAATATAAAAATGGTATAATATATATTTATAACTTCTTTTTCATTCAGGTCTATTCGGTTAAATAACATAATTATTACAAATAAATTTTAAAGTGCCCAATGTCTGTTTACCGTTGAAAGTTCCCAGAAGCCACTAAACTCACTAATACAAACACCCTGTTCCAACACAATGGAGAAAAAAAAACATTTTGGCATTGAGACATGTATACAAAAATAAAATGTGCAAAATTTGAAAAAAAAAATTAATATTTTCGACTTGAGATAAACGTGTGAAATGTCTGTTTTTAACTTAATACTGATTCCATTTTTATTTTACCGGGGCATATTTTATTGAATGGTCTCATTCCTATCGTATACAAAATTTTACTAACCCACAATTTAGGAACAATAACACATTTTTTAAATATTACTTTTTTCCTTTCAAGGCTACATGTGTCTTTTAAATTTAAAATATAAGTTTTCTTCTTAATTAAGCGTTTTTTTGTTTTGTTTTTAACATTAGGAATTTGTACGTTATAAGGATCTCATTTTTGGAAATCCTCCCACCCAAATGCGTATTGTTTGATTCATAGCAAATTATTGTTCAATAACCTTATTGTTCAATAATAAACAGACAACATTCATAAATTAAAAAAGTAAAAATACAATATATTAAACTATTAATAGATGTTTTTAAAATTAATGTTATTAAAAACTAAAAATGAGATTCTTTCCATTTACAGAAAATTAACATATAACATTTTTTAATCTTTCTCTAAAAATTAAATAATGTATATATTTATATAAAATATTTACAAAAATTTATTACAATAGAACCTCTGGAAATTTCCCAAAAGTAAAACAACTTGGGATATGTAAATTTTTTTTTTTAGAAAACACTAGAAAATAATGTACAAAATAATTTTTTTCTATACATAAATACACAAATCCCTCTATTTCAAAAAATTGTGGAAAAAATACTGTTCTCGACTCAAATGTCTTTATAATAAGAAACTCACATAAGATTCCCATCTGAATGATCTCTTTAGTGTATTATTAATAAATTAGTTATTTACATCAGGGAAAGGAGTGAATAGTCTATTTAGCACGTATATGACTAGCTAGTTTACGCTATTTGTGAAAATCCTGAACAGTTTCCTTTTCAACCTTGGTTCTTCCTCGCTCTTTCTCTCGAGTTCCTGGGTCCGAGGCGAAGTCGCGGAGGCAGTGTGGGGAGAGGAGAGCAGAGTCGGCGTCACTAGCTTGAAGCGGTTTTTTGGGGGTCTTCCACGCTTCCTGGGTAAAATTAGCGAGGAAGATGGGATTGTGCCGTGTTGGCCGGTGGCAAAGGGGAAACTGGGATCAGTCATAGTGAACATGGAAGAAGAGGAGGAGGGCCCATCCTTCTCCTTCAGTTTTCTTTTGTATTTGGATTCGTTGGGCCAGCCCGTCATGTTCCTTTTTTTCCTCTTTCTCTTCTTACTCACAACACGTCCGTCGTCGAGGAAACCAAAAAAATCCGAACACTCAGAAGATGCACAAGAGTCTATATTCACATATCGTAAATTACTGAACAATTTATGGTTTGGCGGATGGGATTCTTCAATTTCAAACGAAGGTCCCTGGAGGCTACTGGACAGAAGAGCTTCAAGGCTGAGATCGAATCCAGCTTTTCTTATCAGAGGTTCAGCTTCCTGGACACACGTCGGATCGACACCCAAGAAAGTGGCAGGATCCGTGTCGATTTTATCTATATCGACTAAATCTTTGGTTGCACTAGTGACCACTTCCGGCTGCAATCTCGGTGCTATGGAAGAAGCCGAAGTTGAAGACTCGACCGTTTCTGTAAGTGAGGATTCCTCTTCATAACTGACAGGCCTGTCGGTACACTCCCTTTGCAACCTCCTTCTTGGTATCAACGACGACATGATAGCAAGGGTCGATGCATGGCATCGAGGTGATTTTCTCGGCTTTTCATGAAGCAAGTGTTGAGGGATTTTGCTTTCAAACGATTTGAAACTTTTCTTGTATTTTCTCTTGGCCCAGGGTAACTCGTACGGCAACATGACTGAACCGGGGTACGTATGGTATTGAGGAATATAATGTTCATTCCCTTCAGCCTGTCTCTGGTAAGTAGTCATCCAAATTTCTTGCCTTGGCTTCATCTCAAAAGAGAACATCACCTGAAAAAATAAATAAATTGGAAATGTTAGCACAAGCCAGGAAATAATATACCACGATATAAAAAAAATTTTAACCAATCAAAAGAAAGTGATTTATTATAAATTTGCAGTTTCAGGGATCAATTAAATTTATGAATATTACAGAAAGTTTCAACAAAAAAATTACTAAAGATACCTTTACAATTTATACAGTATACAAATTAATTCCACTAGTTTTTGTGGTCCACTTGACCAATTAATATCTTTCAATTAATTAAGGTTTTTAATTGAGCAGCGGCGTATCTAGCTGAACATTGTGGGTTCAAATCCCGCTCATGACTGACTTTTTTATCTCAACTAAAAACTTTAATTGATACAAATTAATTTTTGTTCCGTTATTTTTCTTTTATGTTTTTGAGAGGAATAAATATTTTGAATCCCTGACATAAAAAAATTTAAATCCTTATTTTTAATCATAAATTATTTCATATTATAAAATTAATGGCTTGTTTAAAAAATGTTTACCTTTTCGTGAAAGGACGAGTCTTCAACTTCCTGTTTAACTTTAGTTAAATCGAACTCCTCCTCTTTGATCCTAGTTTCTTCCGACTTGCTGGACGAATGACTCCTCTCGCTACGTCTGCTCGATTTTTTTGTCGTTTTGACATCCTCCTCGGACTCGGAGGCATCTTGTTCAGACTCTTCATCTCTCTCATCGCTCAACGAGTGTTGCTCGAGCTCTTTTTTGGGTTCGCCGAACATGAAACTTTCTGCCTCGTCGCTCAATACGGCCAACTCGGACTTACGCACTTTTTTAAACCGAACAACCACAGATTTAACCTCATTAGGAGACTTGAGCTGGTTGTTGTTGTTTGATGTGCTGTTCCCATTGAGTTTAGCTTCAACCTTGATGGAAATAAATTTCCTTTTAATGTACATTCAAACAAAAACAAGCATGCAAAAAACCAACACATTTTAACCTACTTTTTAATATAATAATTAACTAATTTCTAATTTTAAAAAATTACTGTTTATGAAAATTACCTGTTTTTGAGAAATAAAGTAATCAGTCGATCTCAATTTGCTGTTTAAAACCTCAACTTTGTAATAAGACTTGTTATCCTCTATGAGCTTTTCCTCAACAGACAACCTCTTTTTTATTAACCTCTTTGAGGGCGATTGAGATTGAGGTGGGGGTGGAGGTGGCGGTGATGAGAGTTTATTCACGTTAGACGTCCTCGACGATTTTGCGGGTGCTTTCGCAAGACTTTTTGGAACTATTGGAATCGCCCTCAGCACTGGAAGTGGTTTGGTGCCTGGACTCCTAACAGGATTTTCAGCTGCTGGGCTTGACTGCTTCACCTGACATTTCCTCGATCGCAAATTGTGCTCGACTGATGGGGAAGAAGCCGAAGAATGTTTGTTAGGTGAGGCAGCAACAGGAACGGGCGAGGAGCATGGCTTTTTAACCTTAGTTTTCTCTTCATGATCAGAGCCGCTCGTCGGCGTTTTGGTATCTTTTAAAGGTGTCTTCTTCGACCTCAACTCGATCCCGTTGAAATGCGGAGGCAGGGATACAGGAGTGCCGAGATTAACTCTCGGGACAACCATGTGGATCCTAGAGGTTGATCTTGTGATATGACCGTTCAATTTTGGAATGGAAATCGGCGACGATAGCACCGGTGAAGACTGCTTACAAGCACTCTCAGTACTTTGTCGGCCTCCCATCTCTGGTGGTAGGTACGGAGGAGGGGATTTAGCTATCCTAAGTGATTTCCTCAATGCGCCAACCCTATTAAAAAAAAAAAATTACCAAATTAAATGGAAAAAAAAAACTACAACAATCATAATTTTTTCTTAAGTCATAAGCCATCCTAACAATCTGTAATTTCAATTGTACCTTCATGCGGGAGCACTTAGGCGGAAATCAACCACCCTTGGCATAAAAACATGAGCAACTCTTTCTACATTTTTGCTGTGTGGGGATTGTATTCTAAACTTACAATATATGAAACTAAATTGCAAATTAATCATCTTCCGGATCGGCGAGCCATCCCTGTCAAACATTCAGAGTAGTTTACCGCCTTGCGCTAAAGTTTCATTCTTACATTGACAATCACAACGAAATGTAATTATCAATTTTGTGTTTTTGTAAGTTTAACGAATGAGTATTAGCAATAATGTGTTAACGTTTTTCAGTGCACTGCACTGTTTATTATTAGCTAATGAATCCCAGTTATGTACTGTTATCAAATTTTTTCATATAAATCCAAATTATTATCAATTTTTTCTTATAGGTAAGATTGTTTTGTTTTCTTCATTAATATTTCCTACCTCTCTCTCTTTCTCTTATTATCAGTACGTTCTAATCATAAAATAATAATATTAATATAAGTAGATACCTCCCACATATACCAACCTACATTGTGTACATTTATCTTCTCCTCATAAGGTGTTTTTTTCACATTTTTTAGGACAGGTTTCTCTAAACATAAGGACATCCGTCGAATCAAAATGATTCAGATGGTAATGCACAATGTTTTTCACAGGTTTCATTTTTTTCATGCGATTTTTTTTTTGCTCTTCATTTTCTTCAAAAGACATATCGTCTGTATGTCTGTCTCGTATTACTTGTGATTCAATTTGTCATTTTGAATAAATTTTTTCAATGTTTAAACATCTGTGTTGGAGCTGCTATCAAAATTACCCCTATTTCAAAGGATCGGGATGGGATATTGGATGAAAACACGTGAAAATGAATTGGCAGTAGACTACGGCCCTGTGCTCACAAGTGCCAAAAAAAAAGTCGCGCCCGCTTGAAGATTAATCATGTAATAATACAATTTTCCTTGTTTTCATAATCGTAATAGTAAGCCAAGATATTTTTACAGTTTATAGAGAACTAAATTTAAAAAATTACCCTAAATTGTGTTGAGCAATTATAGAGTCAAGTTGGGCATATTGGGAAGAGTCATTAGCCAATTTACTATGTTGTGCTGATAACACATGTGTGTCTAGCTGATCATAGCACACTCTACACATCTGAAAAAAGCAATATTAAAGGTTGAATACACAATAAAAAATCATTGTTTTTATTAATATATCTAAAAATTGTCTTATTTCTCTGATATTAGTAATTATTTGACTTTATTATACAAAGTAATAACAAAAACCAACCTCACAGTACCCATTGCCACCACCTGGTGCAGAAGTAGCTTCTTTCGCAGTTCGGTTCACTTTTCTTGTCATTCTGGAAATTTCATTGTAATTATAATCATTGTAAAAATGTAATTTTTAGCGCAAGTGTAGATAAAAATTACCTTTGCAAGTCATTGCCATTCAACTGGTTAGTTTTATGATTAGTCAGCCCTAAGCTAGGCCAAGATGAAAACTGCCGGAATTCAGGCCTCGAAGTGGTTTCAATCTTGAGAAAACAACCTCGAAGTTCGCGCACACCCCGACCAACTAGTAAACCAGTGTCGCCTGCAAGTTTTTCAACTTTTTTTCCGACTTTTTCTAACCAGCTTACAAACTGCACAAAATGACAATGTATAAACAGGCGTAAAAACAAAATAACAGAATTTGTTACCAACCCTGTGCAAAGGATATATGGGAATTTTCCAGGCGATAGCGTTGTCTAAAATGTCTCCAGTTGTCTTTTGTGGCTGGTTCTTCACTCTCTCTAACATGGTCTCTGCACGAGACCGCTTCAAAAAAAAAAAATAATAATAATAATAATATAAAGCGGGAAATTACAAAAAAAATTTCACTTACGGCTCTAAAGGTGATCACTCCATCTTTAGGAGAATCTGTCGTAGCTGGTGAAATACTGCAAAACGGCAAAGGAGACGGTGTTGGAACGTTGGAGTAGCTATTTCGCCCTGGTAAATAATTTTCACGGTCGGTTACAACGTAGTTGACTTCCTTCACTAAGAATAATTCAAGTGTCTGGAAAAACATTTAAACAATTGCCATATAGAACAAAAAATTTGCGAAAAGCATTGCAGTAAGGTATAAATCCATTTTTATTCACAAGCTTGATGTAACAAAAATATAAATATGCTTATTAATAAAACCAACTCTTTTAAAGACCAATGCACACTACCCACTTATTCAGCATATCTCATGTGTGTGCATACTCAAGCGAATCTAGTCAGTTGATACCTGCCAGTCAAAGTTGGATAGGCTCCCTACTTCCTTTCCAACTGAAAGTTGACCAACTACCAGCAGACTTTAATTGTTATGAAAAGAACTGTTCAGTTGAAAAATTATTGTCACAAGCAAGACGCAAACCCACGAACTCCAGATCAGCACCCTAGCACTTCTACCGGGGTACTGACCCAGAGGTCATCGGTTTGAGTCCCATTTGTGACATTACTTTATCATAACCATATTTTGCATAATAATTAAACAACAACAGTACAAAATTACTTTGATTAATTGGACCAAATAAAAAAGCATATAATATATTACTATCAGTAGACTGTTTATTTAGTGTGATATACTTTGTGAGGCGCACCAAATTAGAGATCGTATAAAATTAGCCTTTCATATTTATTTTTCAACACTGACACTATGTACTGCAACCGGAGGACACAAGTTATGTCTCCTGTATGCAATGACCCACTGTAGGGGTCGGAATGATAGCGGATATCAGTGGAGTCTAGTACTACAACCATCCCCACACTCGTAGATAATGGGATATTGTGTGATAACACAGGGTAAGTATTTATAGTGCATCTTGTTTGTACATGCTCTGGTCCCCTTTGATGCAGGAGGAAATCCGTTCCCAAAGCCATCCCTCGCCATTATCATCACACCATCAGCTTCTGCATGACCCACTCTTTACACAATAGTGACGATTTGTAAAGTCCAAAGATGGGCCTTTAAAGAAACCAAACCGATACAGGCACTCAATGTGAGGCATTAAGTAGCAATCATCATTTAAGGTGGTGTGGTAGGCTTTCAGGATGGGAAAGTGTAGAGGGATTGGCTTAGGATGGTTTCAAGAAAGGTTTGGAACCTTTGGAAGCAAGATTAGGTCAGTTCATTTACAAAATGTTGAGGTCAAACTTTTATACCAATATCATTAAATTCTGTTCTGCTTAAAAGAATATTTAGATCACCAATATTTAGTGATTTAAGTACAGATGCTTCTATTTTGTCTGCTATGTTATTTATTGCAATCCCAGTGTCACAGAAAGTACCGATCCATGGAGAATTCCATTTTACTATTCTTCCGATAATATTGTACCCAATTTAACTCTAAATTTCCTAGGATATTCTCCCTAAGCCCTCATTCTTGGCACATCTTGACTATTCCGCATTTCCACATGGTGTCATAAGCTTTCTCGAAGTCATGCTACACACATTTTTAAGAGCTTGTCTTGTCTGAACAATCTGTCATCAATCTGCTGTTCATGTGTAACTACCTGACTTTAATTGAATTTGGTAGATCCTCGCTATTCATGTACAAGATTGTTTTTGATAATTTTTTTTAAACATATTAAAAAAATTAAAAATTTTCTGAAAAATTCTTTTTTTGCTTGTACGTCGATAAAAAAGAAAGAAACTGCTCTAAATTGAGGCAGAACATGAAAATAAGTCAAATGAGGGCAAAATCCACAAAATCCATCGCCAACCTTTAAAAAAAAGTGATAACAATATAACAGCATTAAAACCAAATGTGATCATCTGAGCCAAATTCTCATCAAAAATTGGTCAAAAGGAAACAATGAAGAGTTTTAAGCGTAATTTTAAAAAAATTAACCTAAATTAAACCTGCCAATACATTTCAAAAGTATTGTTATATTTATTTTTAATTAGTTGTGTTTTGATAGTGAAAACAAATTTTGGTCCTAAAAGTCTTTGTAGTTGTATTTTAAGTCTTGTTTCAGGATTCTAGTCAGTCTGCTGTTTCAATACTAGTATCTGACTTAGCAGAATTCAGTATCTCCTTGCTATTGACAGACAGATGGCAAGACATATTTTTAAATAAGCCAAAAATTAGAAAATTTTCAGTTTTTTTCGCTTCCACAGTGATAAATATGAAAGAATACTGCCCAAAATTGAACCCGGGAAATTTTTTTTATTAAAATTGGTCAAATGAGAGGAAAACAAGCAAATGATAAACACCACCAAACAAAATCCATGGCCGACCTTCAAAAAATCATAACAACATAACAGCATTGCAACCTAATGTGATAATTTGTCACAACTTCTCAAAATTTTGTCTAAAGGAATAAAAATCGCCAATTATACTTTTTTCAGGACGTAAATATCAATCAGAGTTTTAACTATAAAAATTAAAAAATTCACAAATGAAGGATGCCAACAAGATGGATGAGGTAAACCTGTCCAAATTATTCTATACATTTCAAAAATGTTGTTATATTTATTTCTAATTAGTTGTATTTTGATAGTGAAAACAAATTTTGGACCTAAGTCTTCGGAGTTGTATTTTAAGTCTTGTTTGGGGATTCTATGCCAGTCTGCTATTTCAGCACTAGTAACTTTAGTGGAATTCAGTAGCTCCTTGCTATTGGTGTACAGAGGACAAGATTCTTTACGATAGATTTTTTAAATATGCCGAAAATTAAATTTTTTCAAGCTAGTTTTTTTTTTAACTTGTTTCCACAGCAATAAAAACGAAAGAAAACTGTCCAAAATTGAAAAAGAAAAAAAGTATTATTAAAATTAGACAAATGAGAGTGAAATAAGCAAATGATAAACACACCAAACAAAATCTATGGCCGACATTCAAAAAGTGATAACAATATAACAGCATTGCAACCTAATGTGATAATTTGACAACTTTTCAAAACTTCGATCAAAAGGAATAAAAATGCCAATTATACTTTTTCATGGCATAAATATCAATCAGAGTTTCAAAAATAAAGTTTAAAAAATCACAAATGAAGGGTGTTAACGAGTCGAGTGCGAACCTGACAAAATTTAAATAATCAATACACCTCAAAAGTGTTGTTTTATTTATTTTTTCTTTGTTGTTGATTTTTTTTTTCTTTCTATGAATGTCTACAAACAAGAGTTCAAGTGAATTCAATGCAAATCAGGAATAAAATGACTACGTCGGTAATAAATTATGCAAGGGCATAAAGGAATAAACGATAAGAGTATAACAGCTTTGCAACCTAAGGCAAAAATTTGCCCGTTCAAATTTATCCCCGTGAACGAGAGGCAGAACGTTTCCCCGCCGAAGGGCGAAGTCGGATAGAAGGTGGAGGGTCGGCCGACAGTTTAACGTATCGCGCGTAAATCGACGGTTTGTCACGTCGAGGGAAAATGTTAATGCTGGGGGAAAAAATACTTTTCACCGTAAAATCTGAGCGTTATCAAATCGGGTTTCGACAGGTCGAGAAGCGGATCTGTAGGGTCGTTTAAAGGTGAATGAATTGAACCCGCGAAGTGCGGCGTGCGGCGTCAGGCTTTCCACGGGCCGGACGTCGTTTCGAAACGTTCCCGAACGCGAGAAAGTCGTACGCGGCCCGAGTGCATTCACCTCCGCCCGCCCAGGTACGATTCCCAGTGTCAACAAAGGCGGGACGGAGGTGCGGATACGACGATGGACCGAATACGACGGGCGACGATGTGCCCCGTCGTCGCGCGTACACGGTGTTTAGTTCCGTCGCGAGCCAGGGACGGGGGAGAAGAGACGGAAGGGAAACGAAAAGCGATAGGAATATCAATTGCTGTGTTGTTACAGACCTTTTTTCCTCACGGCGGCCTCGCTCTCACGCGATTTTCTCAAAGAGGTCTTCCTCTCCTGCTACTCTCCTCCTCGGATATGCTCGTCCGGTCGTCTCCTGGGGCCGCGGTGCTCATCCCGTGTGTCAACAACAGAAAAGTCGGACCGCACGTCACAAAATGGCCAATAACTCTCCGGATCCAAACAAGCCGAGTTTGGGCCGAACGCCGCAAGGCTCGCCGACGGCGACTATCGAGCTGTGATATCGATTCGGAGAGAGGCGCGCGCAAGGCGTTCTCACGATTTATGGATTTTTTTCCGCCTTTCCACCGTTTGTCCTTTTTCTCATTTTACCTTGTTATACACATCGATAAAATGTGTATTTTTTAATGGAGGAGGGGCGGAATCGGAAACGCAGGCTCGCAAACGGTGCCCCCTCCGGCCGACGGTGGCTCGTGGGGACCGACCGTCCGCCAAGGCAACGCCGTCTTTTTCGCTTTCACAGTGAAAAAATAAGAAACCGCCGAAGTCGAGCGCCCGCTCGAAAACTAATAATAATTGAAATACTGCGTTTGTTCTCTCTTTTTCTTCTCCTTTTTTTTTTAACAAGGGTTCGCAACAGCAGAGGTCATATCAAAACTAAGCAGTTAATTCTTCCAATATGAATTCTGGCAAACTGAAAAATGAACTGAGCATCCCTTTACGCCCCTGAGGGAAAACCTTTTGGTTCAACTTTGAAGGAGGAGGAAAGAAATGGTGCAAAACATAAGACCGTGGAACAGGAACCAAGGATAGCATGTAAACCTGCTTAAAGAATTGTGCAGCACAGAAAAAGTATGCTCAGTTCAATAAATAGTCCATACTACAGCCAGTCCCTGTCTTAAAGTGGCTCCAGACATTTGCCAAGTCTTGAGATGCTCATATTGGCATTAGTCAAATAGTGTGCCTATGTTTCTTACATGTGCAGAAACAGCGAATATGTATTTTCCAAGAGCCGTGCAAGTTCTCAACGTACTACCAAACGTGACGGACTACAGTGAAACTATCATTCCTGCAGCTGTGGTTACTGAGTTTTGTAGTGGTTACAAACTAAGTCACAGAGTACTGATGCTCCATCTTACTTTCCATCAGTTTCCACTCATCAAAAAAGCTCGTTTTGATTTTTGTGATTTAGAAAAGTAACGTTCCAAATTATTGGTTCAGCTTGGTACAGATGGAGGAAATTTAAGACTTTTTTGTTGGGCCAATCCATTTCTACCAACAGAAACAATGCTATAATATCTATACTAGTTGAAATAGTTTTATTGAAAAATAAACAGCACGGTGCTTGATTACAGTTGATTCCCGAATGTGAGGATGATTTGAGTTTGGCTACTGCACGAATATTTGAAGCGAATAAGGGGACAAGTTAAAGATATAACAAAGTTACAACAAGGAAAGGCTTGTTGCTTAGCTGAGTAAGGCAAGCACCGAATACTGTTGCTTGGCGAATAACCGAGCACCCATCCCATACTAGTCAGGATTTGGTGAACTTTTGCTCAGAATTCAGCAAATCCCACATGTCTGGAGCCACCTTTAGAATAAGTTGCAGTTGTTAAAGTAAGAACAAAGAAAAAATTTAGTTTAAACAACCATACAAAAAAGGCTGTAAATTGGAAGGGGCAATCACCCGGATGGGAACATGGCATCCCCCACCAATCTAGGAAACGTAACTCTTCAATAATTAAGCAGTTGGTCGAAGGACGTCATAGCACAGATAGGAGCGAGGTGATGTTCCTTACAAACCAGGGAAACTTAGCCCTGCAATAATTACACTGTTGGTCAAATAAATAAGAACAATGAAGAGTTTCGCAGACTTTGTCCTAGAAAACAAAGTTACAATAGTTGCACAACCAATCAAATAAATAACTAACATCAACTTATTTAGGGGTGAAGGGTTGTAACAAGGCTAAAAATATGTAGCGTTGTGGGAATTCCCCAATTTTTGATTTTCCTTTCTACCCCTACTCCAGTAGAGAAACTTGTATAAAAAGGGATGATTTGGAAATCAAAAGTCTCAAGATCAGACTCACCTGAGGCAGTCACCTCAGAAGACTGCCCGCAGTCAAGACCAAAGACTCAGCCCCAGTCAGGGAACAGTCGACTCCAGGAGTCGATCCGGAATGGAAGTAGCAAACTTCGTCTGGAACTCAGTCAGCCAGAGCCAGCGAGGACCAGCTGTTGCTGATCAGGTTGACAGTTGAGAAACCGGAAAGGCACTGGAGATGATGTGGGCGCTGTTTATGGTGAGCGTTGTTTGGGGAAGTCTTTGTTAATAGTCCCATCCCTGATTTAGAGCTTGCCTGACTTTTTAGACCGATTAAGATTTAGTTGTGGTTTGTGTACATGTAAAAGATGGAACGTGTTAAAATAAATGTTGAAGAATACTCTGATTTATTAAAGTCTAGAACCTCATCTTCCCCTACACAAGAATAAGTAGCAAAGCTCTTAGGCTGACAACTCTCTCATCGCTTAGAGAAAAACAAGCGAATATAGAGATTGTTCGGCTGATTTTGTACTAACAGTATTAATACTAATTTCCCCATTTTTATTAATACTAATGTGCCCATACTGAGAAGACACCTCTCCGGAATGGGTATTCTACCAGATCCTTTTTGCCATTTTTGTGAAATAAAAGAAGAAATGCGCACAGCACTACCTCGCAGAGTGTGATAGTTATGCCAGGTCAAGATTCAAAACTTTTGAAGGAGAGGACATCATAAAATCACTCCCTGAGATAAAATGGTCCAAAATCTTGGGGTTTGTGAACAAGTCCAAGAGGTTTATGCAAGACACGTGAGCCGACCAAATCCCGGACCTTTTAGGGATGGGGTACGAGTCTATCCAGGCATTTAACCCCTCAGGTCTTGGTCGCCCACCTTGCATAATATATAGTACTATTATAGTTTGAGAGCCTTTTCCTTTTTTCTCATTCTTCAGAGATGAAGCGACTGCTAAAAGGCAATGCTAACTTTTAACTAAAGCAATGCTGATGCCTCACAAAGTGAATGGTAGCATCATAAAATCTATGAAAACCGGTCAAAAAACTATGCAGTTAATTCGTCTGATGTGAATTCGGACAAACTGTCCCTTTATGCTCTTGGGGTGAAAACTCGTCATTCTTAAGAAATTGTTAGCAGAAATAGAGCCCTAATAGTTTCTCAGACCTTTCGACGGCCTATTATAGTTAATAAAAACTGTTTGGTACTTACTGCTCCGAGTTCTGTGAGTTTGCTTTCAATTCTCTTGAGAGTGGCGTGGTTTCTGATATCTAGGTAGAACTTCTTGTTGATCAATGGCTTGGCGGTGTTCTTCGCCTTCTTCGATACTGGAAAAGGAACAAGAAATCAGCTCCAATTGTTGAAAAGAAAGTTGACAAACTGTCTTTAAGTAGGCAAGGAAAGGTGTCCACCAGCCCTGAACCACATATGGCGGTGCTAGAAATGGAAGGACTTTTCGTACACAATCCTGCAGACCAGGTGTAATGTCAAAATGGAAAATTCAAATAATTATAGAAGAGTTGGAAGGTGGAGAAAAAACTGGGCTTTCGATTTTAACGGGAAATCCGCATATTCAAATACTTTCACAACCGAATCCTATTGTCTTCGACGCGATTCCGGCCTGAAGATGAACTGATGTGTCTGATAGCCTGAAGATAATAGACATTTTCCATTGAATATTGCAAAATCGGTAGCATTCCTTCTTTCACATATAATAATTCCAAATAAATTGAAAATGCATTCGGTTCGATTAAAAATCCCTTTGGAATAAATTGCTATATTGCATTTATTTCAATGGAGTAACCAACAGATGGGAATAAACTTGATCTGCACTTCTACGAAAATAAATAAATAAATTCAATGCTTATTTAAATACACAAAGCCAATATACCTGCTCAGATAAGAACACTCATTTTTATTTGAACTGCTTATTCATATATATAGGTTTTTATTTAAATGCGAGTGTTTTTTTCAAGAGATCAATCGACTTGCACATGTTCTCTGATATTAAATTATATTCAGATTTACTATACCAGCCAATATTATTTTGGTAATGTGTTCGATAGCTTTAACATTGTATTGCTTGATTGAATAATGTAACTGCAAAGTTTTAAGTTGTAAATCCAACAGTTAAGTTTTGCAAATTCATTTGTTTACCTTGTTTCAAACCTTGGCAGACATTGAACGCCAGGCCAATTTATTCAAACATTTAGACTGAATTTGGGCACACGTCCAACGGTAAGTTTTACATGTAAAGAACACGCTCACTAATAGAATTGTTGGAAAGGGTGACATTTTTGGGTTTTAGGTGTCACTGGGCAATTGAAGCCCTGAGAGGAGGATATAGCAAAACCATAAGGACCATGAGATGACAACATGAAAAAATTAGAGTACACAAGAGACAAGGGAAGTAAAAACCTGGCCAGAGTACGTAGAAACGTGGAATAAAATAGTAAGATGAAAGAACGGACGGCTACCGTTGTCTTTGACGAAAGTTTTACATATAAAGAACGTCTTCAATAATAGAATAATTGGACAGTGATTTTTTAGGCTTTCGCTGTCTCTGGGAAATCGCATGCTTGAGAGCATTGAGAAGAGAATCTCGCAGAAAGCAAATAGACCATGACAACATGAACAACAATCAAAGTAAAAAACTGACCAGAGGCCGAAGAAAAGTGAAATAGATATATGTAAAAACAGATGGTTACCGTTGCCTTTGATTAAAGTTTAACATATAAAGTACGTCTTTGTTAATAGAATTGTTGAAAATAGTGACTTTTTGGGTTTTAGTTGTCACTGGGAAATTGCATGCCTGAAAGGAGGTTCCAGCATAAAGCATACGGACCATGAAATGACAACATGAAAATACAGAACACAAGAGACAAGGGAAGTGCAAACCTGACCAGAAGATGTAGAAAGGTGAAATGAAATAGTAATATGAAAAAAACGGATGGTTACCGTTCTTTGATGAAAATTTTATATATAAAGAATGTCTTCCTTAAGAGAATTGTTGAAATGGGTGACTTCTTGGTTTTTAGCTGACACTGAGAAACCACATACATGAGAGGAGAATCTAGCATAAACCATATGGAACATGAGATGACAACATGAAAAGAAAATAGTACACGAAAGGGAAGGGGAGTAAAATCCTGATGAAAGGCCGTAGAAAGGTGAAATACAACAGAGATATAAAAAACGGACTGTTACCGTTGTCTTTGACGAGCTCTTCAGGCGTTTTCTTCTTCTCCGGTTTATTCTTCTTCTGGGGCGAGACCATCCTCGGAACGCTTTGCCTAGCTCGTGGCGATTGTCATCTCAGGGGCGGATCACGGCAACGGTCCGGCCGGAGGTGGGCCCGGGTTCAGCAGGGTGCGGGCATCGCGCGCCAACTTAACCTTGCTCTAGAAAAATAGGAAAATCGGCCGGATTTCCCGGGGTTTTTCCGTCTGGGAAAAAGGCGCCGGGCTTTTGTCGAAATAGCCCAACACCACGAGTAGCGATCTCACGCTCGAAATCCACTTTCAAATCGGGTCCGTTTCCACTGTTTACCAAATGCGACGGTTATCACGTTTCCACTGGTCGAGCGATCCGGCGGTCGAGTCGACACAAAACAACAACAAAAAAAACTGCGGCCGTAATCGCTGAAAACGCGGATATCACGAGACCCCGGTTTCTTTTTTTAAAACGGAAAAAAAAAACAATTTTTTTCCCCCTATACAGATTAAAAAATGTTAGGGTGCAATAAAAATGTCAACACAACCGTTAAGAAAACTTTGCTCAAACGTAATTAAATAACCTGAACAAATTGTTTATAGTTTAAAAATAAAACGTCATTCAAAATCCATTAGCAATGGTCATTAAAAAAAAGATGTTTTAAATTTGAAAATTGAAACGAACAGCAGTGTTGCCACTAAAATATCCCGATGATAACGATACTAGGGAATTTTTAACAAAATAATCACTATTCTTGTTATTATTTATTATTTTAATATTATTATTATTATTATTATTATTATTATTAATTACTTTGTGCAATTATACAAAAAATTTTCCATGCTTCGTGTATTGAAATAAGACAAATGGATAGTAATATTCAAAAATATATTCTAGAATTTAACAGAAGAATTTAATATTGTAACTTTTTGGATTTTTTGAATTAATTGTTCTTTTTATCTAAGGTCTTATAATTATTTACTATTTTACCTTATGGCAGCAATAATAAAAAAAATCTTCCTATGCTTCGTATATTGAAATAAAACAAATGGATAGTAATATTCAAAAATATATTCTAGGACTTAACAGAAGAATTTAATATTGTAACTTTTTGGATTTTTCAATTAATTAATTATTTATTATTTTAATAATTATTATTATTATTAATCACCTTATGGCAGCAATAATAAAAAATTCTTCCCGTTTCATATTTTGAAATATGAAATGGATAGTAATATTCAAAAATATATTCTAGGACTTAACAGAAGAATTTAATATTGTAACGTTTTGGATTTTTTCAGTTAATTATTCTTTCTATCTAAGATCTTGGTTGAGATGAAAAAGTTAGTGTCATGATCGGGTCATCGGGATTCGAACCCACTACGCTCAATACGGGGCTGCTCTAACCACTTGATCTATCGTCACTTTTCATCCCAACCGAAACGTTTAAAGTTAAAGTTAAGTTTAAAATAATTAATGTGGTCAATTATTACGCTAAACATGGATGGATTTTTGAATTTTCTTTACTTGAACGAATAAGTGTTTTTTTAAAACAGTCAAAGACGGTTTCTGGTATTTTTGAGGGAAATATTTTCTGACAGGTTGGCCACCCTGTTGGTAAGAATTCAACTTAATCTTAACCGTCAAGGACAATCCGACAAGGTCTGAGCTCGCCTCATGGAAGAAGAATCGAGTGGGAAAGTCAGACCATAAAATAAAAATGCTCTGCGGAAAATTAGCTCTTGTCACAGGTCGGCGGCGGCGATTTTCTACTTTTCCCAGGAGTGGAACACTTTGAAACTGGTCGATTTTGTGCAGGGGGCGGAAGCGGAATCGGCCGGGCGACCTGTTTGGCGCTGACCCGTGAAGGCGCCCGAGTTGTGTCCGCCGATTTGCAGAAAGATGCCGCCCAACGCACCGTCGAACAACTCCGAGGTAAAAAAATTACTACCTCGGTCGCTGTAGGGCCAATTCCCTCGATTAAAATTTAAAAATTGAACTGGGAAAAAAGCTCGAAAGGGAAAAATTTCGCATTGAGACCTCTCTGGTATTTCAGTTATGAACATACTTTTTTTAAATTCTTGGTGTTGCAAATAGTACACTTGTATTTATTTGTTTATTGACCATAATGTGTCCTGGTGTAAAGATTAATAGTTGACTTAAAACAAACACAACATTAATAATTTGTTGTTTACCTTTATAGAATGTTACTAATTCTTTAACACTCTTTAGATTAAAAGTAAAGAAAATCAGTTCAATGTTCTTTCCAGAATTCACTATTTTCGTGGTCCGCTTGACCAATTAATACAAGACAATTAATTAAGGTTTTTAGTTGAGATGAAAAAAAGTTAATGGCATGAGAGGGATTCAAACCCACGACCTTCGGCTAGATACGCCGCTGCTCTACCACCTGAGGTATCGTGACCTCGATCCACTCGGACATCAATTCCCCATCTCAACCCCACCTTATGAGTTTTCCCTCCTTTTGCCATTTTTCAATCGAGGGCACGATAGCTCAGATGGTAGAGCAGCGGCGTATCTAGCCGAAGGTCGTGGGTCCGAATCCTTCTCGTGCCATTAACTTTTTTTCATCTCAACTAAAAACCTTAATTAATGTTCTTTCCAGAGCTGACTTGTCAAGTGAGCTTGTAGCTACTGTTACATATCCCAAGTCCTGGGTATGCAGTGCTACCATCCATGACGTCCTAAATGACCGGTTTAGTGCTGCCAGAAGTCACAATTGAAGAGAAGGTAGTGGTCGACCATGATGTATGATAGCTTGAGACGATCGTTTTATTGCTCTTACCGAGCATCATTTAAGTTTGTGATATAAGGTGAACTCTAAAACAGTGACTGGAAGACTTCGTGAGAATAGCTAGTTTCTAGGCGTCCAGCATCACGTTCTTTACTGCTGGAGATGCTTCGAGAAAAAGGCGATTTTGCATATCGGCATCTTACTTGGATGTTTGAACAATGGGGCTTTTTTCCTCACAGTTGAGTGCTGGCTTGGTTTGTGACAATCAGATGACTGGGATTGTATATAGAAAAGACGTGGAAAACCCTTTGCTTCTTGTACCATGAATAATCCTTTTCAAAGACAGTTATGGTATGGGATGGAATCAATGCCCGTACCGAACTGATTTTCATACAGGTGGATCTATTCGACTAAAGTACATTGAGGAAGTTCTTTAAGAAGCTATGCTCCCCTTTGCTCTATTTTTTGGGGGGTCAACTTTGGATTAATTTATGGCACTGCTCGACTGCTGCAGCTTGAGTTGTCACCAATTACTTGGAGGATGTAGGGATTACCCAAGGAAATTGGTACCTGACATGAATCATATAGAACATTTATGGGACTGAACATAAAGAGACTGGATAGACATCGTACATCGTCTCCAACAAGTGTTGACCAACTTTGAACCGCTCTTCTTGATGAATGGGATTCTGTTTCACAAGATGAAATCTGGTTGCTTATTTACTCGATGCCTATGAGATTTAAGACCCTTTCTATGAAGCCAGAGGAGTTACGAGCAAAATGTACAACTAAATGATTTTCCTCTGTTTTGGTAAATTTTCATTCAAACCATCGTAATTAAATAATTTTTATTAAAATTCATGAATTTCTGATCTCATCTTTAAAATAAGTAGGTTGTATTAAATATAATGATAATATACTTACATTTGAAATTAACAACAAAATAGGAGTGTCCGGGTTTTTGTCTTTGAGTATATTTTGAAGAACCAGAACATTTTATGCATATTTTAACATTACTTATTAGTTTGGATAAATTCTGAACTTGTACAATTTCCTCCTGTAGTCCACAGGGTGATGAACTTCTAATTTGATCCTTACTGATCATTTTGTTCTGCAGACACTCACTGGAAGGTCTTTTTGGCTTTTGCCATCTTCAGTTCTTCATTTTGACATACCTTTAAACAAGGGAAATATTCAATTTATCAATCTATTCATAATCTGACTAGATTCTTCTTTCCTCACTCTTATATCAATCAATGAAGACGCCGAAACAATATCTAATAGACCAATTTGACCAGTAAGGATCAAATTATAAATTCTGAACTGTTTTCATACTATTTATTTTTTCCTGTTGGCGCATTTTGTTAACTGTTAAGGAGACGGCCATATGGCAGTTCAACTTGATGTGAGCTCAGCCGAAGATGTGGAGAAAGCTTGGAACTCGATCCTGACACAGTACAAAGAACCACCGACGGTAGTCGTCAACTCAGCTGGCATAATACGAGATAACTTCTTGCTCAAGATGCCTTTAAATTCGTTCAATGAAGTCATCAATACTAACCTTACCGTAAGGTTTGCTTTTTTTGTGGGGGGAATGAATAAAACATTCTGAATGCTTATAAATGAAGTTTTGACTTAGGGAACTTTCAATGTAGTCCAGAAAGCATGTAGACAACTCGTGGAATCACAGCTCAATGGGAGCATAATTAATCTGGCAAGCATTGTCGGCCAGACGGGAAACATCAGTCAAGCGAATTACTCAGCGAGCAAAGCCGGTGTCGAGGCGCTCACAAAAACAGTGGCTAAAGAGATGGGGATGTAAGGCATTATGTTTCATTGTGATTGTCCTTTTAAAAGTATATTTGATTGAGAATTACAACAGGCTGTTATGAATTTATTGCAGGCACGGCATTAGATGCAATGCGGTTGTGCCTGGTTTTATAGAAAGCCCAATGACTGAATCTATACCAGAAAAAGTAAAAGATATGTTCCGTAAAAGGATCGCCCTCGGACGTTTTGGTCAGCCCCAGGGTAAATATTTTGCAGTATGGTTTTTCTAATCGGCTTAACAAAAAATGTGATCTCTTTGCAGAAATTGCACAGGTTATTACTTTTCTGGCGTCAGATTGGAGTTCATACATCACAGGTGCATCTATATCAGTTACAGGAGGGTTGTGAACATTTTATTATGTATATTGAGGGGAGAAAATTAAACAAAGTTAAGTAGTATACAGTGCAGTCTCGGTAATGCAAACCGAATTCAGGCCACTCCAAACCATTTTTTAATTTCTTTTTTTTTAATATATCCCATGTGATACATAATTTTCCAAAACCCAATAATTTCCACATTACCTTGTAATTAATAAAAACAAAATTGTTTATAGTATAAAAATAAGGTTAAAATGATTGTTGGAGGTATCCCCTTCCCATCTGTCTGGGTGGTCGGGGTCTCGGGCCCTGGCAGCTGGGACGTCTGTTTTCCTTGGTTAAAAAAATTGTTTATAATGAAATATGAACATGAAAAGTAACAAAAAAGTTCTGGTGTGTTCTTGAATTTGAACTTATGTACATCATTCTTTTTATTTATAATTTAAATGTTTTTCTTGTTATTTATAAAATGTAAGGTACTAAAAATAATTATGATGGATTGAGTATATCAATTCAATAGTTGAAAGAAAAAAAAGTTCTATTCTCAAACTGGTTTTGCAGTGAACCAGATTCCTAGCAGTAACTTCTTTAGTGTGATGATGAGCATTTACTATTTCATATCACTGCGAAACCAGTTTTTGAATAAAAGCGTGCTTTTTTACACCCACACTGCCAACAGTGTGTCAGGTCCTTTAGACCCAATATTTAAAACCATGACAATGGACAAACGGTGAAGATTAGGGTGCAAGTAGTAGGGCTAAAACCCTTTTTCATACCAGAATGTACATGGAAACAACTAAAATGTTTGTACTGGGGGAAAAAAAAGCCATGATTGGCAGGCTTAAATAAACCCATTATATTTTTGTTCAAAATTTTCAAAGTAAATTACTTCACATACAGGAAAGACCTAATAGAGGAATACATTGGTGGATAGCTTATAATAAATTTAAAAAAAAAACAGTACAAGCAAAAAAGAAATTCTCATGATGGCAGTGCGAGTGTTAACTATTGGTTGGTGTACCGCGGTAGCCTAGTGGTTAGCTTGAAAGACGCTTGTAGACCATGAGGTCATGGGCCCGATTCCCTTTGTCATCCCTGGAATCTTCATTTATATTCCCTTTCCCAATAATATGATATATACATGCTGAATACATTGAATCTGCCTAATATGTAAAACCAGTAAAAAAATTTGGTGCTGCTTACATAAATGTTTTATGTAATTGGCTCTTGCAGTTGCAGAATTAGTTCAGATTACTGAGTCAGTACTGTATATACATTACAAAATTTTTAATTAATATTTCAATGAAATTTTACTTATAGAATTTTTAGTTGGGGTTATATTTTTGTGGTGGTTTTTAGGGAAATAATGTCAGGAGTAAACATAGAATTAGGTTTCAAACATGTCTAACAATATATTTATTTTTGATATAAATATTTCTATTTCCTTAAAATAAATCCATTTCTTATTTGGACCCTGCAACTTAAGTCGACTGAGTATAAACTTGAGAGAGCTTTTGAAGTCATCCCATGAGATGGCTGACTTGTAGACAATTAATGAGGCGTAATGCGCAAGAAAATTAATTTGTAAAAAAAATTTGACAACTGGGACGGTGAAAATTGAAATTCCAGCCTTCATTGAATATGTCAACATCATTTTTTTCCTTCGATCTGGGTGATAAAAATTTAGATTTAGATTTTTTTATTAACCAAAAAATACAATTCATAAAATATATTTTAATACACAAAATTTGTTCGCCAAAAGGAACATCACAATAGTTATCATAGCGTATCACATATACTCTACTGTATATACATTATTTACAACAACAGCAAAATTATACAATTTTTATGTATAGAAAAATAAAAGATTTATCAAAAGAAACCATTGCTCAAATACAAGGAGTCTAGCATAATCATAAATAAAATTCAGGCAAGTTATCCAAAGGAAAATTGATTAATTACAATGGACAAAAGCTCATTACCAAAAAAAAAATTTACTCTTGAATTTGTTGACATTGTGATACAAAATTTGAACAGTCTAATATTTAATTAATATCACTTATATTGTTTTGTCTAAGGAAAAACACTTGCTTTTTTATTAAATTCACTAAAAATAATAATAAAAAAGTAGCAAAAATTATACACAAAAATAATACTGAAGCAATTGATTTTGTTTGAAATCTTCTATCATTAAAGCTAGTGACAATTTGGTAACAGATTATTATTAAATATATATAATTAACCATAAAAATATAATTTTTTCTTTAAACGATAATGGATTGGCTTCTTGTTATAAGATGCTAATTAAAAAACAAGTTATACATGTGTTAATATATACCCGATTTTTTTATATTTTTTTTTAGATTCTTAACATTGTTGGACTTCATTCACTCTATTCATCCAAGACGAATGTCATGCCTGCCATTACAGCAATGCCCAGAATCAGAAAAGAGATCTGTTTGAATGACTCTCTAGGGTTTTTCTCTTCAATGAGCTCGGGTAGAACAGTCACTAGAGCTATGTGAAGAAACCCGCCTGATGTGAAAGGCAGAATCCACAACGTTTTTTGTTCTGAAAAACAAATTTTTACAATCACCTTTTTTGAGCAATAACCCAGGTCAATAGTAATTTAATTACATTTTAATGAAAATTATTAAGGAAAAAGTAATTCATTTCAAATCAGGAGTATACATTTTAGTGGGAAAATTTAAACAAGAGAAATTACCGATTAGTTGTGACGTGGAACTGAACGCGACTGCAGTGCAGGCACCAACAAGACTAGATGAAGCTGTTGCCAATTGAGCTTTGGCAGCTTCCAAACGTGAAAAGCCAGCTCTCATTAGGATTGCGAAGTCGCCCACTTCATGTGGCACTTCATGAATGAGGATGGCGAGCGTCGTAAGTACGCCGACCCTCAAGCTCAACAAGAACGAACCGCCTACTGCTAAGCCATGGGTGAAGTTGTCGATCACATTGGCCATCAGATTGAGGTATCCGCTTATCTGGAAATTAATTTTACTGTATATATCGTAGATCATTAATTAATTTTGATTCAAAGAAGTTTAAGATGAAAAATTGGTGTCGAGAGGGGTTCGAACCCATAACATGCAGATTAATACCCTGGTGCTCTACCACCTGAGCTGGTTTGACTTCGGACCAAGACACCAACTGCTCAACTCAACCACTAACTATTATAATTTTTCCCTCTTTCTCTAACAATATTTATTTTTCATCTCAACCTTCTTTGCATAAAAATTAATATATAATAAAATCGGGCTAAAATAACAAATCAGTAAATCGTAAATACTAACTTCTTTGGCATTCTCAGGTTTTGTTGTGACGGCAACATTGTTGTTGGTAGTTTCTCTTGTGCAGTTTGATTTTGATTTCATTATCTCCTCTTCCAAGCTCTTGTCCTTAGCAAAAAGCTTTTCAACGATTATGAATACCAAAAGCCCAGCTAGGACCCAAAGCCCACAGAACATCGAGGGGTGATCTTTAATATCTGAAAATATATAGGTTATTTTCTTTAAAAGCAATAAAACTTTCAAAATGATACCTTTCAAGGTGACATTTTTGCTATGGTTTGTCCATGCTTGCGGTAACAAGTGAAGAAATACATCTCCAAGAAGGCCGCCTACGGCAAAACTTAGCAAAAGCTTCAACTTGTCTCCTGCAACTTTAAAGACACAATAATCAACTATTGTATTTTTAATAGTTTATCAATTTGGACTAGTTATTCAGCACCAACCCAGTTTTAAAATTCTAATTTTGGTGTTTTTATTATAATTTCCATAACGAAATTGACCTAAAAAAATGGCAGTGAGAGGTCATTCTTAACAACTCGGAAATGTTTTAAGATGAACGTAACTAAAGATTTTAACATTGTATATAATAAACATACCATTCTTTATTCATAAAATAGCAAAAGCTATTTAGTAAAAATGTATTTAGTTTATGGAAGTTTTACTTTTTGCAAAAATTCCTTCTAAGGATTACACTTTAGAAACAAGCGTTTTGTTTATTTTTTGCGATATAATTTTAAATGAAAGACTGTTCCTGTTTTTATTAATATATTTAGAGTTTATACAGTTATTCAAAAGTGGCGTCCACAAATTGTGATTCATTTAAATTCCACTGACCTTAGGATATGACACTTGTGTGTAAAATCAAGATAAAAAGACCAAGGACAATTCAATTTAGGTTTGTTGGGTTGTCCTGTAAGTCTGTTTCATACAGACCTTGATTTCAAAATGCCTTTTCTAAATTTACAATCGCTATCAGAATGTTACTACTCTTTACTTATCTCTCGATGTGCTAATGCAATCATATTATAAAGTGAAAATAAATTGCATTTTTCTTCCATTACTTTTTCAGCAATTGAATGAATATGTTTTAATTACAAAAATTATAGATACATTCTAATAATTTGGTTATTGTCCTCTTTCGACATACATTCAAAGGGGGGGGGGTTGGAAGATGTTTTCATCTTGAAAATGAAAATGTGGGACAAAACACCACATGCTTAACAGCAGTAGCGCTAGGAAGAAGTAATGTTTAGGGACAGTGAAATAACTTAGAGATATCAAACAATGGCAGAAATTAAGAATGGATTCTGACTAGAATTGATAGACTTTCAGTTATATTGTAGGTATTGTGCTACTCCATGAAAGACAGAGAAGTAGTAACAGTTATGCCAATGGCCTTGTATAAGATTAGTTTGTTTGGTATGATCATTCCAGATTTCCTCGTAAGCAATAGAAAAAGTATTCTACTTATGGCTTTACATTTGACAAGATTTTTTGATGTGTTCACTAAAATTTAATTTGCAGCCGAGTGTTAGTCCTAGGTAATCAAGCTATTCTGCACAATTTTTTGGTTTGAAAAATTTGTGTCAAGCGAGATTCAAACCCACGATCTTCGATGATAAATACTCCAAAGATCCACCACTTGATCTACTTTGACACAAACTTCTCAATCCTATTCCTTTTTCTAATTTCCAATCAAACTGCTTCATATAATAGCACAATTTCTTAAAAATGTTCGGGACTTTGTAAGTTCCACAAGTGTGATTCGAGGTTAATATGCCTTTTTTTTAAACTTTTATTATAATTTTTATTATTTTATCCAAAGATTTTGGGTTTGAAACCTGCCTGACACAAATTTTTCAATTTGAAAAATCGTATATAATTACTTGCATAAAAAGTAAAGTAATTCCTGTCATATAGGAGGGCTTAACGTCGAACTACCCAAAAAAATCATAAGTTTAAAAAAATTCTAGGTATGTCATCTTTATGATGATAGTTGATACTAGGGAGTGTGGATTTTTGTTTCCCAAGCACTACAGCCTTCTGGCTTATTGTGCTTTCCTAGTTCTAGAGACCAATGCAATCAACTCGATCCTTCTCTTAAGAAGTGTGCAACGGTCATTGCATTGATAGAATTCCTTTCTGGGGGGGGGGGTCTTTGTATCACAGGTCAGCGTCTCATCAAGGTTGAGCAGGCTTTACATTCAAAGATGATATGGGTGGCTGTTTCTTCCTCCTCATTACATAATCTGCAGATGGGATCATGCTTCTCAGTCATGTTTAGCCCTCTCTAGCTGCAGCAGCAAGTCTGCTAGTATTGGTGAGGGTTGTTTTATTATATGCTTGCTTCTAGCACCTCTAGAGTTTATCCATTTTGTGGTGGAGGATTCTGTATGGTTTTTTCATCCCAAGAATAGGTTCAGGACCTATTGATCCTCGTCTGGCCAGTCTGCTTTTTCTTCCCATGTGGCCTGGTCCCAAGATATCAAGTTGTGTTTCCCCAGGTTTTGGAGATTTTGGTTTTTTTTTTCATGCTAATGCTTTAATAGCTTCTTGGCTATCCAATCTTATGAAAATTTTTGCAAGAACCCCTTTTAAAATTTTATAAGACACGAACATTGATGGCATTTCAGCTTGAAAGACTTCCGATATGGGTGGCTGTTTCTTCCTCCTCATTACATAATCTGCAGATGGGATCATGTTTTCTCAGTCATATTACTCTCTGTGTTTAGCCCTCTCTAGCTGCTAGTATTGTTGAAGGTTGTTTTGGGATATGCTTGCTTCTAACACCTCTAGAGTTTAGATAGATAGATATACTTTATTTACAAAATGAAAAAATTTAAAGTTAAAAATAAAAAACAGTATTATTATGGCATGGTATTAAAACCATCAGCGAGAGTTCGGAGTGCATTACTATCCCAAGAATAGCATAATTATATAATTACAAGGTTGAATTGCGATAAACTTTGAAAATAATAAAAATGACACTTCAAAGAACAAAAGGATTCTAACTTACATAGGGTCCCCCACAGGCCAATAGAATTCGCATTTAGAAGCCCACAAACTAGAAATTATATGTATTAAGACAAACAGAACAAAATTTAAAAAAAAAAAAAAAGACAAACAAAAAAGAAACAAAATAAGAAGAACAGAATATTAATTCCCTACATTCCAATGTATTCATATCTGTAAAACCAGGCTTTCCGAGCAAAATCAACAAGACCCCGGCAATCGGAGCCGTTCAGAAAGGCTATGAGCCCTTCCCTCATCAGAAAACCCCTACCCACATACAGATACCTCAATTCGTTCAGACCGAGCATCTAGCCAGAAAATGAAATGCATCCTCACGATCACCTGAGTTGCATAGAGAGCACACTGCAGTGGCAGGAGTACTCCCAACCCAAGGTCTGAAATTCAGGAACAACAACTCCCCTCGAATTTTAAACCACCAGCGGAAAAAAGAGAACGGAACATCATTTGCTGTTGCAGAAAAAACATTGCAAGGAGTTAGGGAATGATTCAACTCCTTGTAGAGTTTGAATCTATTTGAGTCCACAGTACGAGAAATACAACTCTCTCGATGACGAGCCCCCATAATATGAAGAAGATTGGAAAACATTTCAGACCATGCTGCAATCTAGAGTTTATCCTTTTTTTATCCATTTTGTGGTAGAGGATTCTGTGTTGTTTTTTTCATTCCAAGAATAGGTTCAGGACCTATAGATCCTCATCTGGCCAGTCTGCTTTTTCTTCCCATGTGGCCTGGTCCCAAGATATCAAGTTGTGTTTCCCCAGGTTTTGGAGATTTTGGTTTTTTTTTCATGCTAATGCTTTAATAGCTTCTTGGCTATCCAATCTTACAAGATTTTTTGCCATAACCCTTTTAAAATTTTATTAGGCGCAAACATTGATGGCTTTTCAGCTTGAAAGACTTCCCTAATGAATTTTGATTGCTCATGCTTTGGGCTTATACAAAAAAACACCGCATCTGGTTCCTTCATTTGTTTTAGAGCCATTTATATACCATGTTATTGTATCTGATATTCCTCTCCTGAGTTCTTCCTTTCCTTTTTAGTCTGTTGAGACGAGACTTTATACGGTGGGACCATATAATCAGTCCTCATTTATAAGTGTCCGATTTTATTAATAATGGCTGTTTTTCTTTATTGTGAAGAACAGTTACAACCAGTTTTCTTTCTATAAATTGTATACATTTTTAACCAGCCCTGCTTCCTCTTTAATGTACAAAAAGCTTTAAATCATCTATATCTTTACCTAAAAGTTCAGGTCTGCCAAAGATTTTAACTTTTTACTTGTGAAATACACCAAAGTAAAAAATTAGTCTTTTTTTAAATTATTATTTTAGATTTTAAAACAATGAAGCAATTTTCTCAAATATTGTGTACAGTAAGATTAATAAAGAAAATTCTTTAGCTAGAGAAAACGTTAAACACCGAATTCCTGTCAGTCCCAGGATGATTAACACTTAGGCATGTGTGAATTGGATAATGTTCACAGACCAAAATACCATGTCAATTGGCATTGAAAGTCATAATTTACTCTGCTGAAACATTACTTTTTTATTCTAAATAATAATGGTGAATTATTTAAAATTGTTATAATACTATCTTAGGTAATATTTGCACTCTCTCGAGATATAATCTGTCGGGCATTGTTTCCGATTAGATTTCAATTTTATCACAATCAAGGTAGCAAATAAATTATTCCGTGTCGAAAGACTTAACTCCAATCTGGAAACGTGTCAAGATAACGTTATTAAATGATTTCACTTTTGGGTTGTTGAATCTTTTAATATCTTTGAACTTTAACCGTTTCCTCAGATTGTATATTCTTTCTAAAAATGTTTATGTAGCAAATAATTGCTCTAAAAGATACCAAGAAAAACAGACCAATTGCAAAGCGACAATTTTCAATTCCAAAAGTCACATTGTATTTTAACAGTGATTGATGAATATATAAAAAATAATGCCATAAAAAAGAGAAGATAATTATGATCAATTTCTCTCAAGAAAAAAATATAGGATTTTGAAAATGGCCTTAGCAGAAATTAACATTAAAAGTAATAGCATATTGCACAAGTATAAAACCCAAATCCGAACTGTTTGAACATACCAACACAAATTTTTAAAAAAAATTGAATGACATGATGATGAAATTCATATAGTGATATTAACACAAAAACGTGAAAATGAATTTTAATTAATCTATGCTTTTTATGACTTGTTCACCCTGTTAAATATTTACTAACACTTCATAATTGAAGTTAATAAAAAAAAGTGTGTCAGCTGCAAGCAGAACTATATACAGGGGAAGAAGAGAAATTAGGACTAATTGTCAAATCAGGGCAACGATTTTAAAGAGAAAGAAATGCCGATTTGAATGATTATAAAACAACGATTAGGATCAAAGAAAAAAAATGCTCAAAGATTACAAGGTACATATGAAAAATTTTAAAATAAAGAAACTTGAAGACTATTGAGAAATTATGCTAAGCTCAACTTGTGTACAAAATTCCCTGATAACATGTATCAAATTGAACTTTGACAATGATAGATGAATCACTAGATTGCAAATATGAATAAATAAATGATAAAATAACAGTATAATTAGCATAGAAGAAAATATTATTTTAAAATTTTCTGAAGTCTTGAAGAACGGTCAAGAATGAGGTAGTTTTTAGAAAAACACCTTTTCATCTTTTTGCGACATTTCGACCTTTCTTTGGTCATCTTCAAGGCAAAACCATGTTAGTTATATTGTTCCTCTCGGGTAGAAATGTGTGTTTCTTAGTGACCTATTGTTTCATAATTCGTTGAAGTGAGGAGCAGTCAAGAGTGAGATAGTTTAGAAAAACACTTTTTTTTTTAATTTTTATTGCGTTTCAACTTTTATTCAGGTCATCTTCAGGGCATGAAAAAGTATATGCCAACATAATTGATAATGGATTTATATAAACTCAAATCTTTAACATAGCAAACAAGAACATTGTATATAGCATGTACAGAATTGAATTATATCTTTTGTAATTTACAATAAATTACTGGCAGATCTTAATGTCATGCACCCCGGGTATTGGCAGTCTGGGGTCAGACCTTGGTCTTATTTATTCGCTGCAGAAGTTGGGGCTCCAGGGGCTGCCAAGAGCTCATAGCCATCAGTTCCTAAGTCCAAACTCATTCAAACTCTCACTCTTAAATACATTCTTACTTATTTACATACCATACCAACATGGTGGTGGAATACTCTGTACTTTTTTCTGATGCCTAGGGGGAATGGTAGCCAGAATTGAAAGAAATTGATACGGCACTCATCAATCGAAGATCTGGGTCAGGATCAGAGCGATCTTGAATTTGGTCCTAACCCCCTTCAAAAATTAGTTTCTTCGATGAAAGAACACTGGCACACCGGGGGCTCAATTCACACGCGTCTTGCGAGCTCCCAAAAAAATAGAGACAGGAATAAAGTACAATAAGCTGTACAGCTGCATTGCTCAGGGGGATCTCCTCCAATTCCTGGCATTTAAAAAAAGAAAAAAATCTAATTAGATTAGGCTATTTATTAATAGCTAGGGATACATATCATTTCTATATGTAATAAAACAACCCTGTTTCCTCCGATTGGAACAGGGGATGCAGATACAAGCTACTGTATTTATACACACTCTTTATATGGAGCCAAGGAATTGCACCCTTCTATTAAGTGGGACACATCGAGCAACCTTTCTCTTCATGCTGGAAGCTTTGCCCCAAATGTAACTGTCAGCCTCGCATGACCTATTCTTAATTGGGTGAGGATGAGCCTTCTTCCACAAATCAGGTCCTAAGAGGGCTAATTATAGACAGTGAATGATACCCAAGACCTTCTCTACCAATCCAGCCCACTGACACGGCCATTATACACTTTTTCAAAAAAAAAAAAAAAAAAAAAAATTAATATTGAGAGATTTCTTCATTGAGTCTGCAAGGTGATGAATCTGAAGTTTGGTCATTTTAGTTTTTCATCATATTGTGTACACAGCATAGAAGATGATAAACTAGCTAAAATAGACAGACCAAAATGATCAGAAAAAGACCAAACTGTAAAAATAAATACCCTCAAATATTTACCAACTAAAAAATGACTACTATGAAAAAATAACGCCAAAGAATTAAATTAATTTATTTATATATCAGTCTGCATGAATCATGGAACTAGTATCGCTCTAAGATCATAAATGGAGATAAGCAAATTCAACGCAATCAATTTAAAAAAACAACAACAACTGGTAATTAAATAACAAAGAAATATTCATTTTTCTTTTAATTCTTTGTTTAGAAGAAAAACCTTAACAACTGCATAATTCCAGTCTACAGTTAAGGCATTGACACTCATCACTGTAGGGTAAGGTCCTGGATTCGAATCCGGCGGCCCTGAATTGGAATCCAACATAAAAATAAATAGGTTTTTTTTAAAATACATACTGGGATATTTTGTTTGAAGTTGTATGCAGACAAGCGATTCTTGCTAGTAAATAGAGGTAAACAATTACAACTGCATCTGACATAATGAGAGGAAAACTCAAGAGAATGTGCTTAAGTTGTGGCTGGGCGCGTTGGTGGCCGCAATGGTTTAGACATTCAAACGGCACTCATCACTGTAAGATAAAGGTCCCAGGATCAAATACAGTGGCCCTGCATTCGAACCCGACATATTTACAAATGAGCTTTTTTTTTGTCAAAAACACGAACAGCCCGAGGGTTCATATAACCTCATAATTGAATACCACCATTTATAAAAATAAAAAACCAGGTATGAGGCAAACTAAGAAATTTATAAACCTCTCAAAAAATAAGTTGAAGATATTCCTCTCTCAAAGAAGGCAAAATTTGAGGTAAATTACAGGCATTAGTACAAGCCACTACCCTCTTAACTACTGCCTTAAGAGATTGGCAAGCAGTTACATCGGTACATCTCGCCACTACCCTCTTAACTACTGCCTTAAGAGATTGGCAAGCAGTTACATCGGTACATCTCATTTGTGGATGTGAAACTCTAACCTGGATACAGTAAGGCTCGCACTCAGAGGCACTAAGGAAATTTCTTAGTTTTGTGGGAAAAGGCGCACCTTCCACTATATAGTCATAATCATAGTCCACGATAAACCAATATAGGTCGCACTTGAGAAAAAGTTAGAATCTTTACTTGACCCCCCACCCCCAAAAAAGTAGTATATATGATCTTGCTGAAATCTTATCTTATAATCAATATATCAATAATTATATTTTTACTGGGTGATTGCAGTGGCCAAGAGGTTAGGTTGTCTGACTCATATTAGCCACACATAACCTATGACTTTTTACTAGAGAATGATATGAAAAAAGTATTGCAAAGTGGTCACCCACCGCACACATCAGACAGAGTTGATTCTGGGTGTTGGTCTGCGAGTCGGTGAACTCATGCTGAACTAGCACTGGGGTCACTTATTGGGTCTGTGTTCACTTGCAAGTTTGAGTAGTTCAACAAACTGCGAAGTGACCAAATGCCGATTTAGCATGAATCCAACAGACAGTTGGATACTCACCCGTGCTGACAAGAATTACTTAACTTTTTATATTTTTACACTCCTTGTCTCACTTGTGGACAAAAATTTACCAAAATGTAACGAAGATAACATAATGTTAATTGCTTAACCGAAACCTGTGTTAAGATGAGTACACACTAAGCAAATCTTGGCCAATATAAGACAACCAACCGCTTCGTTTGACATGATTTTCTTAGCGTGAATGGTAGGCGAATCAACGCCAACAAAGCGGTTGGCCTTAGTCAAGGCTCAAACTTCTGACGGTAACATTAAAAAGGGTTGACGTTGACAGTGATTCTACATGGCCAAATCGCTTAGTTTGATGAGGATGATCCAAGAATTGCCAATGTATTGGCGACCAACGTTCAGCCCAATGTATTTATTGGCCAAGATTTGCTTAGTGTACACTCCTTTAGTATCAGGTACCAATTTTACAGGTCCAGTACTCTGCAAAAAAAAAATGAATTTGAAAGCATTTCTCAAAAGTTAACTTTGCGTTTCTTCCAAAGCAGTTGCTTTATTTCACCAAAATCTTATTGTTGCGTTTCCAAAATACAAAATGTAAAAGAAAAAAATTGATGGTAAGCACTAAGAAATAGTTGTTTCTTCTACCCTACAAGACATGAAGAGGTTAACCCAGACCAAAATTTGTAAATAAAAAAAGAAAAGGAAAAATGACAGCATAAGAGGTCAATAGATATAGATGTCCATTCGGTTAGGAAGTAAATAATTTTAATTTGTGAAATTTCTTTTTCAGGTCTGCAGGGTGATGAACCAGTAATTTGGTCGTTTTCGGTCGCCATTTTGCCTTCTTCAGTGCAAAATTCAGGCGTATGCGTTTCCCTGTGCTAAAAATTGTGAGACGCTTTTTAAAGACAAAACAGCGAGGACAGGCGGACCAGGAGGAACGCAAAAGGCGAAGTTCACGCATTAACTTGACAATATGGTAGGCCTACGATACAAAATCAACGTAACAAGAGTTGAAAGTCGTCCTATTGAAACAAAAAAATGCATGCCCGGCTCAAAACAGTCTCGCCCATTTTTTTCAATTGAGAAAGCGACGTCAATCAGTTTCGGGTGAGAAATGATAAGCTTCGCTTTCCGCCTGGCAACAAAGGGCCGGCTGCCCGACGAATCACTCGGTCACTCATCTCGGAGTGAAAAATCGAAACAAAGCGAAACGGCACGGACAGACCCGCCTGAAGAATGAAGATGAACTCGAGATACCCGTGTTGCCCCACAGGCCACAAATCACAACAGACAGCGATAGACAAAACAATTTTATCACCGATTTGCATAACAATTTCCTCCTCTTAAAAATAGTCCTTTGAGTTTTTTTGTTCTTTTTTTTTTATTGTGGAGTAATAATACAAATCTAATTTCAATAGATTACAAAGAAAATTACTCTATTAAAAGTTGAGTTGTGTTATCGGTTTGGGTTTAATAAGAAAATCTATTTTATTCTTTGTATAGAGAAAATAATTAATTTATACATTTTCTATGAGAAATAGAGCATAAATAAATTTACAAATTATTAATAATAGTTTAATAAAGCAATGCTACAAGGCATGATCGAGGAAGATTTTCTAAAAATAAATTTATTCTTCTTTTGTGTCCAAATAGATGACGCCTGTCAATTTTTTGTTAACAGCAAAGATTAAACAAATTCGGGTTTTTTGTCAATTATCTTATAAGTTTGTTGACGTCTTTTCATTTCACTTACGCAGAACGTCGACTGTCAAGTCGCAATAAAGTTTATCTTCTTTTTGCTTATTATTACTGTTTTGTTGTATATTTAATTTTTCTTCAACAAAACAAAGCTGTAGATGTTTTATATACAGAAAGAATCATTTATTTGTTATAACATTTTTTTATATTAAATACGCCGCGAGAGCAAAGATCAGTCTGATTTTCCCCGTTTGAAAAAAAAATCAATATCTTCAGTTTTGCTTGTGAAATTGGGAAGAATTGCGTTTCGTCGCTTACCCCCTGTTTTCAGGTCGAGCGAGCCGTCGACCGGGATGATGAAGAGAGGAATGATACCGCTCAGGCCGACGATTATGGACCCGATGACCGATCCGTACCAGGGGTTGTAATCTTGAGCCGCCAGGCCGTTCACGCTGGAGAAGACGGTGTCGAGGAAACCGTCGGTGGCGTTGGAGAGGTGGAGCTCCATGGCCCAGATAGAGAAGCCGTTCAGAAGTGGATCAGGACGACATGGACACGACCGATAAACACCGACTGACTAGTAACGACTAACGTCAAAGCTCGGATTAGTGACAATGCGACTCCTCCAGTGGTTTGTTTACACGATTAGTTCTCAGCCGATCCCGTTAGAGACTCGGCTGAAGCGGGCTTTACGATTCGAATTTAGAAAGTGATCACGTTCGTCTTCACGACCTGCACGGTTGCACCCCGGAACAAGGTGAAAGCTCACGACCTCACATTGCATAACGAGTCAAAACATTGCGTTATTTAAGAAACTCTGCCTTACACTGCTCCGGCTAACACACTTTACAGTTCGACAACACGTCCAGCATTACAATTATCTTCACTCGTGAAAAAAGTGTGTAACACAATTCTATACTAGAACACTGCATCGTAACCTCTATTGCCTTTTTACAACATGATAAACTACTAACTAGCCAGGGAAGGGTTCCTTAACACAAAGCAGTATAAGAACCCTTCTTTAAAATTTCAAACTGATGGAACATCACCCTAAGACAGAAATGGACAAAAAGTTAATCTAAAAATAATGGTGGAATGAGTATTGACTCAGTTTCATTCAGACAGTTTGATATTTTACCAAAGGGTCTTGGTCATTAGTTGTTACTTTGTGTTGAATCTCTATGGATAGTTTATCAAACTGTGAGGGAGCAACCCATAGATGATATGATGTAGTGGCTCTAGTGGTGAATTGTGCTACACTCTTTCACACGAGTGAGAAAAAAGTTATAAAAAAATAGAGTTTGCGTATCGTATATAGAGTTTTGAAAATAATTTGTTCAAATCTCACCTAGACGTACAAAATCAAATGCTTATCTTACGATGCAAATTGAAGTACGTGGAATACTTGTGACTATACTTGCAAAAATTCTAACAATAAAATCTTGCCTATACTTTTGAAACGACATGTGTAGATATGTTGCATTGTCCATCCATTTTAGCTATTTAATTGATATGTGTACTCTGTTATAACAATTTGTTTAAATGTTTCTTTTACCCGTCTTTTTTTTTTGGGGGGGGGTGTTGTTCCACTAGATATGAGTTTTTAATTTGATCTATTTGGCAATTATTATTTTTTTTAATGATGAGGATAAAATCAAAGGAAAAAGAGTACGCAAAAGAATTTGTCAAAATCTTAACTTACTAAACTACATTTGATTTCAATGCAGATTTCTACAAGGCTGTCTAAATCTGCATGAAAATGTAGATTATACTTATACAGTCTAATTAGCATTTATTGCTCAGAATGAGTTGATCATTGCAAAATCAGTTTGTGAATATGCAAAATTATCCATCAAAAAAGTTTGCTTAAACTTGCTACAGTAAATGTTCTCCAACTATGCAAATTATCTAAAAAACTGTCTTGATTGACTGAAAATTGAACTTGTAGACTACTGGTTTTTCTTTTCTTTTATTTTTTTTTAATGGCCTTATGGACTTACATATTAGCCAGAGTACATATGTATTTGTCTCAACATATGTATAGTTGTGGTGAGGGCAACGTGAAATCTGAATTACTGGAAAACCAGTTTTTCGACTATGCAAAAAATCTAACAATAAAATCTTGCCTATGCTTTCCAAAGTGAATACTTGTCAGTCTATGCAAGTGTCGGTTTCTACACAGTTGTAGACTGTCAGTCTTGTAGACATGTTGCATTGTCCATCCATTTTAGCTATTTAACTGATATACTTACTTAGCATAGCAATTTGTTTAAATGATTCTTTTACCCATCTCTTTTTGTGGGGTGATGTTCCACCAGATACGAGTTTTTACTTTTTTTTATGATAAGGATAAAATCAAAGAAAAAAAAGAGTATGCAAAAGAATTTGTCAAAATCTTAACTTACTGAACTACTTTTCAATGCAATTTATCTACAAGACTGTCTACAATCTGCATGGAAAATGTACTTGTATATTATACTCTATAGTATAGTATTATAGTCTAATTAGCATTTATTGCTCAAAATCTGTTTGTGAATATGCAAAATAATCCATCAAAAAATTTTGCTTAAACTTACAACAGTAAATGCTCTCCAGACTGTGCAAATTCTCTAAAAACAGTCTTTGTTCAAAATTGTACTTGTAGACGACTGATTTTTATTTTATTTATTTATTTTTTTTAATGGCCTTATGGACTCACATATTAGACAGAGTACATATGTATTTGTTTCAACATATATGTAGTGGGGGGGGCTGCATGAAAGAAATGGAAATTGAGCCCACAATCACGGGGTCTATGAGCCAAGAGTATCACTCTGACCACGGTCCCTTAGTCTACTGGGTTGCAAAGGATATTTCTACTCACAAACCATGTACAGTTCATAAGTAGAATTGTCCTTTCCTAAGGGTGAATTGATATACCATATATGGGCCCAGAATCTACTGTTAGGAGAACAAGATCAAACGCAGACCATCCAATTCAATGGGTCCACAAAAAATAAAAGCAGTGACAAACTCAAGGTGCAGGACACAGTAAACTCATTAAAGAACCCTTGCCAAAACTGGCAGATACATTGCTACAACTAGAGTTCAAAACTCAGGGGAGTGGTAGGGTTAAATACCACTCACTGGCTTCTGAAAAAAAAGACCTAAGATATACATATATATTTATTCAATGATTTCCATTTGTAGGTTATGCAATGAGGAGCTATACATCTTCAAATGCAAAGCAACTGCTCAATGGAGGTTTAGCCTAGTGAATCAAGAGACTGCATTTTTTATAAAAGCTCAAAACAAGGGCAACCAAACTCAATAGGGAAGGTGTGTAGAGATTAGTGACCGTTAATCGATAGTTATTCAGATATCGTGAGAGGGGGCACTCTCAACACGACACGCAAGGATGGCACAATTACACAGAAGACAAACATTTTGAGCCCTGAAGATGATCTCAATAAAAGATCGAAACGTTGGCATGATAAAGAAAATGTTCTTCTGAAACCTACATCACACCCGACCGCATCTCACAATATCTGAATAACAATCAATAGGGAAGTACATATCAGTCTTTCAAACTGAAATACATGCCATCAACACTTCTCTTTCAGAAACTTAAAAGTGGTTAACTCACTGGCAAAAAAATCTCATCTTTATGGCTAAGCAGCTATAAAGCATTCACATGAAAAAAAAAAAATCATATCGAAATATGACTGCAAATGCATCCAAAACCTGCGGAAACACAACAACCTATCTTGGGTACCATGTCATAAAGAATAAAAAGCAGACTGGCCAGAGGAGAATATAGGCCCTGAACCTTTTTTTGGGATAACAAAAACAAACTTAGAATCCTCCACCACAGAGTAGATAAAAAAAGTAAAAAGGAAAAGTGGATAAATTCTAAAGGTGCTAGACAGTAAGTATATTGTAAAACAACCCTAACCAAGATTGGCAGATTCACTACTACTTCTGGAGAGGGCTAAACTTAGGTAGCAATATGACTATACACAGCCACAGACAGCTGAGCAAACATCTACACAACATGGACAAATTCAACGATGATCCCAACTGTAGGTTATACAAACAGCCACCCGTATTATCTTTGAATGTGAAGCAATTGCTCAACCTTGATGAGACCCTCATGTGTGATACAAAGGAACCCCCGCCCAGGAAAGGAATTCTAGCAATGGCAGTCAATGACCTGGTACTTCTTAAGAGAAGGATTGATTCAATTGCATTGGTCTTAGGAACTAGGAAAGTACAAGCCAGAAGGCTGCAGTGCTTGGGTCCTTTGAAGCAAAAACCCCCACTTCGTAACATCCATCATCATCATAATCAAAATAACAACTAGGATTTTTTTAAAAGTTTTATAATAATTTTATAATTACACATATTCAAGTTATTAAGGGAGTGTGGTAGCTGAGTAGCTAGGCTGTCCGACTCATATGCCATGCTAGAGGTTCTGTGTTCAAATCCCCATGGCATTTTTATTGATTACATTTTGAAAAATGTATTTCAAAAAGGTTTTACCCCTTGTCTGGGACTCCATTGTGTAGTTTGATGTTAAGGCCTCAAATATGACCTCATCATCATCTCTGACAACATTCTTAAGGGAAGGATCAAATCAATTGAACTGAACTAAGTACAATGAACCAAAAATGAACAAACAACTCACCAGTACATTTTTATTATCCAATATATAAAATAAAGTTCATGTGATAAATAAGACAAGTTTTACAAAAATACAAAAAATGAAGGTACAAAATTAATTTACATTTATAAACAGTAAGAAAATATATAACAAATTTACAGTAACTATTTTAGTGTCGTGTACATGTATGCATTTATAAAAACCTTTCTGCCATATAAATAATAAATCAGCAGCTTGAAATGACGTTGACACTGTTAGAAAGATCAGTCTGACCGTAGAGCACTTTCCTCTGTAGTTTCTGCAAAACGTTCAGTTTTACTTTTAGAAAATTCAAGGAGTCAAATTGTTTTCTTACCCTTTTGAACAAGTCTGCCATGAGGCGGTTGGTCTGATAGTCCTGCTGCCTTCTCTGCTCCAACTGTTTCTGTTTGATTTCAGCTAACCCTTTGTACTTCTTCTCTGTTTGGCTCCTCATCTCTTTCTGACTCACAATTCTCTTGACTTAAAAAAGAAGTTAGAAAAAAATCAGGAAAATCACTAGTGATCAATTACCTAACGGTTTTAGGGGGATTTCACAAGGGTGTGGAGCTTCATTGCTCATGGCTGCAGCTAATATTTTGTCTTTGTTCTGTTGTCTTAACTCTCGATGTGCAGCCAGCTCAGCAACGACTTGTCTCCTGTTTTCCGCCCTGACTATATAATCGGGTTTTTTAGCCATCAATTCATCCTGCGAAAAGAAATGTTGCTACTTCTTGAAGAAAGTGAAATATTTAAAACGCTTACTTGTAAAACATTACACCCAATACCTGGAGCTTAAGATGCGATAGATGTTCTTTGACTTTATCTCGGCTGCTGCGCTTAAGCTCTTCCCTATCAGCAATAGTCACGCCGTGAATTCTGGGAGGATCTGGATCTGTACCAAGATCCATCACTTTTCTTCCTCTTTCCGAGCTATGTACATTTCCGTTTTCTTTATCCTGTGTTGAAATTTATATAAACAATTTGGAAGAAGAAAAGATAAATCCTATGTGTACTTACACTATCTTGGAAAATAATCGTATAGGCGACAGATTTTTTTGGTAGTTTTGTGATCTCAGTAACTACAGACAGACCTGTATTTGTGGATGCATTCCGCCGAAGAAGGTTTCCTGATGATCTTTCATATTTGTGTGATAGCCAGCTACTCTGGTCCTAAAATCAAATTTTAGACGCTCAACTCATAACATTCAATGTTTAACGTATCCTTTAGAGGGTGTCGGTGGCCACAACGGTTCAAGTGTTGAACCGGCGCTCATCACTTTAGGGTAAAGGTCCCGGTTCGAATCTAGCAGCCCTGTATTCAATAGACACATAAAAATTCGCACCGAGTACAACATACAACATAAATTTCTGTGAGTGACAACCAACACAAGTGTCTGATGCGTTCTTGTGTGATGTGACAATGCACACAAGAATTTACCCATGTTCAATACACCGGGACTTGATTTTTGGACTAACTTGAGCAAAAACTCACCACACACCATAAATATTTGTATGGAAATATTTTTCAATTTGTGTTGAAAACATTTGGCGTAAATTTTTATAAGAGTGGACCCACCTTTACAGATAAACTTATTACCTAATTAATTAAGGTTTTTAGTTAAGATAAAAAAGTCAATGGCATGACCGGGATTCGAACCCACGATCTTCGACTAGATACACCGCTGCTCTACACTTGAGCTATTGTGACCTCGATCCACTCGGACTAACTTCCCATCTCAACCCCACCTTTTGAATTTTCTCTCCTTTTTGCCATTTTTCAAATGTGTAATTGGATTTGATTCTCGGCGACAAATGAAATGGCCAAGGAGAGCTTTAGTGAAGTATACTTCATTTTCATTCAATAAATTCACTAATTTCGTGGTCAGCTTGACCAATTGATATACTACAATTAATTAAGGTTTTTAGTTGAGAAAAAAAGTCAATGGCATGAGCGGGATTCGAACCCACGAAAAAAGGCAAAAAGGAGGGAAAATTCAAAAGGTGGGGTTGAGATGGGAAGTTAGTGTCTGAGTGGATCAAGATCACGATAGCTCAAGTGGTAGAGCAGCGGTGTATCTAGCCAAAGATCGTGGGTTCGAATCCTGCTCGTGCTATTGACTTTTTTATCTCAACTAAAAACCTTAATTAATTGTAATATATTAATTGGTCAAGCGGACCACGAAATTAGTGAAATTATTACCTAATAATGATTAAAAAAAAAAAGCTTTTCAGTTTTATGAAATTTCTTTATAAATCATAAAACGGTATTAAAATTAATTAATTAATTGAGACAAAAGCCAACTAATTTTTAAGTTGTTTTTGTAGTTTTAAACATAAAGGCCAATTAAAAAAAAAATTACCGATGACAGGTGGTTTTCCACAGGTCTCTTCAATGGCGCAGAACTCGATTTTTGTATATCTCTCCTTCTTTAAAATCACAATAATTAAACAGGGCTTAAAAAAAATTAATTTCTTCAACAAACTTACTGTTTTCTTGAGTACTTAGATTCTAACATTGACTTTGTCCTTTCTTTAGAATTTTTCAAATGTGCAAAATTCTTTTTTAGAGTTTCGTGTTTTTCTAACAACCTTTAAAAAAAGTGCAAAGAACTTATTTTTACAATGGAAATTCAATAATTAATTATATTAAGGTTTGTAAACTAACTTTTTAAGGTTGCTTAAATGATTTATTTCTTTTTTAATCCATTCAAGCTGATTTTCACGTTCGGAGCTGATAAATTGAAGAACTCTATCGTCCATTGCTTTGTTTTTATCTGCAAGTCATATTTAATACATAATTTCAGATGTACCAATGTTTAATTATTAAAAAGAAAAAAAAAACCTTTGGATTTTTCTAATTCATAAAGATGTTCTGCTTTTGTTTGGGGGATTCTCCAATCCTTTCGGTTCCTCTCAGCTGACAGTACTGAATCCGCCTTCGACCTTTCATTTGAGGAGCTCGTTTTGGCTGTTGAAAGCACCACGCACTGAGAGAACTGTGATAATCTTGTTAAGTTGAAAATTACCTTGTGGAGGGGGTGGGATCGGCGCCGGCGGAACTTGACCCTCAGCCTTGGGCCTCGAATCACTCCTGGAACTGTGGTTGGATGTTGAATTTGATTTCTTGCCTTGACAGGAGGCAGATGATGCTGAATGACCTTAGAGCAAAAACGTGCAAATCAACTCAAAATATTTTCAATTAATGAAGTGCGAAGATATTAAAAAAAAAAGTAATTTAAGCTGTTAATTTTATTTGTATCATTCATTAAAAAATATTTATGGAGGAATAAAAAATATTTAAAATTTTAAAATAAATATAAAAAAATATAAATATAAATAAATAAATATTCTCACTTAGTTTATTACCAAAATACATATTTATTCTCAAAGAAACTCCTACGTAGTAAGTTTATGATTAGATTTTTTTTTTTTTAAAGACTACTATACTAACAAAACGAGGGGTGTCAGTGGCCAAAATGGTTTAGGCATTGACACATGCTCATCACTGTAAGGTTAAGTTCCTGGGTTCAAATCCCACGACCCTATATTTGAACCTGACTTACTTACCAATGGACTTTTTTTCAAAAACCCAGCATCCCAAGGATTGATATGACTTCTGATGTTGCGAACCCTCGTTAAAAAAGTAATAATAATAAAAATCAAACAAAGTTTTACTATGATTTCAAATTTTATCCAATTGCATTGAGCCATTCGATTTTATGACGAGTTCTCCTTCCCAAAATTCAAAAATTTTAACTTTCCACTAAAAATAGTTGACGGTTCAAACTTTTTTTTTGTACATAAAAAAGTCCCATACTTCAACCAGAGGAGAATGTGCAAGACCATATAGGTTTAGAACATACCTGGCATGGCAGGAGTATTTGGACCTGGAACCAAATACTCAGAACCATGGGAAAATACACCAGTATCTTCCAATCTGAGGTTCATGCAATTGAAAGATGTACCCAACTCAACCTAAATAAAGGGTACAAAAACAAGAATATAGCTATCACGTCAGATAGCCAAGCAGCCATCAAAGCACTAAGTTCAAATATCATTAGTTCAAGGATGGTGCTGAACTGCAAAACCAAACTAAACATATTAGGTACGCAGAACAAAGTCAGCCTTTGCTGGGTCCCAGGACACATGGGAGTAGAAAGCAATGAGAAAGCAATACCCTTGCAAAGCTAAGCTGCTACACCGCTGATAGGTCCTGAACCCTTCTGTGGCATAGGAACCCACACTATTATCTCAGACAGAAGGACAAAAAGAAAATGAGGGAACTATGGAATTCACTCATTGGACACAGACAATCCAAGAATCTTCTAACCAATTTTGGAAGGAAAGAAATTATAGAGTGTGTCAAGGGAAGCAAGAATAAACGGCGAATCCTAATAGGATTCCTAAAAGGACACTGCAAGTTAAATGGACACGTAAATAAGATTGGAATAATCCAAAATGGCACATGCAGATTCTGAAAAGAGGCAGAAGAGATACCAACACACCTACTAATAATAATGTGACCATAGAAGAGTTTCAAGCACTGAAACCAGGCCAATCAAGTTTCTTGATGAAATAGGACTCACCGATGTGCTTTAGGCAGAGCTCGGGGGATACAATAGCTCTTAAAGGGCGCAGTACTATACCCTGAAATTACATCTACACACCTGGCATAACAAGTTTAAACATAGACTCCTCCATTTCAGAAAGGGACCACGAAAAACAGGAGGAAGTAGAGTAACTCCAAAGGTGCCAGACATAGTAAACCCAAGATTAAAGAACCTTCAACCAAATTAGTAGTTCAGATAGTATACTGGATAAAATTTATGGGGCTAATAGGACTCTATACTAGGGTCACTAGCAACTGAGAAAAGACCTATCCAGCAGGGAAATGTGCAACGATGAACCCTTTCCTAGGTTATGCAATTAGGAAGAAAAAATTGCCACCTACCTTCGAATGCAAAGCAGCACCTAAATGGAGACAGCCTATGGTACCATGAAGAACTACAGTAAAAAAGGTTAATCACCTTCTCTGTCCTGAAAGAAGAGTCAAGACAACTGAAATGAACTAAACACACTAGGGAAATACAATAAACCACAATACCGCGGTGTATGGTGTACATTAAACCTCCGCTTCCTATTATTGGACCAAGTATTGGGTTGTCCGGAAAATAATGCAGGATTTTAAGTTTTCATTAAAAAAAATCTATATAAAATATTCTGTTTACGTTTACAGGATTACTCATTTGTATGAATGTCAACACTTATTAATCCTCTTCCAAATGATATTGTTTGTTTACCTCTGTAGCATTCCACTACTTGGAAATAATTCAGTCATCCTTATAATGTCAAAGCGAGAATTTCGTACGATTTTCTTTTACGAGTTTAAACTCGGCCGAAGCGGAGCCCAAACGGCTAGAAACATTAACCAAGTCTGGGGCGAGGGTTGTGTTAATGAGTGCACTGTGCAAAGGTGGTTTAAAAAATTTCGGGAGGGAGATTTCAGCCTTGAAGATGAAGAAGGTCATGGAAGGCCTTCCTCTCTTAATGATGATGTTCTGCGATCAGTGGTGGAAGAAAACCCCAAAACAACTGTTCGAGAACTTGCAGAGCAACTCAAAGTCAGTAAAACGACCGTCGCTGACCACCTCAAGGCGATTGGAAAAGTGAAAAAACTCGAAAATTGGGTTCCACACTCATTAAACGATCGCCAAAAAAATCAGCGCTTGTGCATCACTTCTTTGTCGAAACAAAAATGACCCATTTCTGGCCAGAATTGTTACATGTGACGAAAAGTGGATTCTCTACGATAACACTAGACGTTCTGGACAGTGGCTCGACAAAGGAGAAGCTCCAATACATTTTCCAAAGCCCCCAACTCATCAAAAAAAGGTAATGGTTACGGTATGGTGGGCTTCATTTGGTTTAATACACTACAGCTTCTTAAATCCTGGCGAAACCATCAATGCTGAATCATACTGTAACCAAATTAATACCATGCATCAGAAATTGGCAGTAATGAAGCCCTCTTTGGTCAATCGGAAAGGGCCCATTTTGTTGCATGACAACGCTCGACCACATGTGTCACGTGTAACGTCACAAAAATTATTGGAGCTTGGCTATGAAACTTTGCCTCACCCACCCTACTCTCCGGACCTCTCGCCTACTGACTACCATTTTTTTAGACACCTGGACCACTACTTACAACACATAATATTCAAAAATCAAACGGAACTGGAAAATGCATTTATTGACTTTATCAATTCTAAAAATTCTGAATTCTACTCAGACGGAATTAATAAGTTACCAACACGTTGGGAGAAATGTATTGAGAGTATGGGAAATTATTTTGATTAAAGAACATTGCTTTAAAGTAACTAGTTTCTTTTTTTTTGTTTAATACCAAAATCCTGCATTATTTTCCGGACAACCCAATATATATATATATATTCTACACGGATTTAAGTACTTGAACTTCATCAGTTAACTCATAAAATTTAATGGTAAAGTTATCAAATGGTTGGGGGATAACAAATTAACACTTCGAAATATTAAAATAATTTAGCACTAGATCTGCAGAAATACAGTGCATTTTACAACAAAGTTCACCAAAGATAGAGGTTTTCTTTGAATTTCTTAGTCCATGAGTTATTAAAATTAAAACCGATTTAATACCAAAATCCTGCATTATTTTCCGGACAACCCAATAGATGCCCGACCGCTTATTTTTCCTGCAGCTCTAATATTCACATTGATTTGAAGGTGATTTATTTGAGCAATTGACTTTCTTCATATCACCATCTCACAGGGAGTCAGATCATTTAATCTTGTAGGTGCTTTATTTGAAAATAAATTACAATTAATTAAGGTTTTTAGACGAGATAAAAAAGTCAATGGCACGAGCGGGATTCGAACCCACGATCTTCGGCTAGATACGCCGCTGCTCTACCACTTGAGCTATCATGACCTCGATCCACTCGGACATCAACTTCCTATCTCAAGCGCACCTTTTGAATTTTCCCTCCTTTTTGCCGTTTTTCAAATGTCGTGTAATCGGATTGGATTCTCGGCGACAAATGAAATGGCCACGGAGAGCTTTAGTGAAGTAAACTTCATTTAATTCACTAATTTTGTGGGCCGCTCGACCAATTAATATATTACAATTAATTAAGGTTTTTAGTCGAGATAAAAAAGTCAATGACCGAGCGGATCGAGGTCACGATAGCTCAAGTGGTACAGCAGCGACGTATCTAGCCGAAGATCATGGGTTCGAGTCCCGGTCGTGCCATTGACTTTTTTATCTTGTCTAAAAACCTTAATTAATTGTAATATATTAATTGGTCAAGCGGACCACGAAATTAGTGAATTTATTTGAAAAGTCAACATTTGTGTCAACTCAGTGGGCCTTCATTAAATCTTGAAGGTGCTTTGTTTGAGCAATTATCTCTAATCAGCCCATTATTAATGTCACATTATATATTAATGGTCATGTGGTCACTGACATCTGAGAAAGCAATGAGGAGGAAGAAACTACCCCTACTATCTTCGGATGTGAAGTAACCACTCAATGGAGACATAACCTAGGGTACCAAGAAGAGACGTGAGATAGAATTGCACTAATAGAACTCGATGACAACTCATGAGCTATACCCACGACACTCAGGAGCTCGGCTAATGGGAAGATCCCTGAGGTGGTGGGAGCGAGAGGACAAAGGAAGGTGCACGTGTGCTTGGGCCGTCGGAATAGAAAGATATATTGGAAATCAGTGAGAGAAGGAGTGGACAATTAAGGCATTTCAAATTTGTAAATGTTTTCTTGTGAAGGCCGTTTATCCTTATCGTTGGTTTTATTTTTTATCTTTTTTTTCATTTCCTTATTATTTTATCCACTCTCTATTACACTGCCCTGAACACTACATGTAAACAAAGGGGTGAGAGGGTGACAGACTGACTGCTTAAAAGGATTGAGTCAATTGAAATAAACTAAGGAATTAGGAAAAAGTACAATAAACTAAAAGTGCTTGGACAATATAAAACCCCTGCTTCCTAGTAACCCCTCAATCAAGATTAAAATTCGATACTCCAATACACTCATCAAATACAAAAAAGCATAGATATAAAATACTGTCAAATGAAAACAAACTATCAGGGAAGATCATGATTAATACCTTCTGCCGCACTTTTCTCCATCCTGCTGAGCACTGAATCATGCGAGTTTTCATCAACTGGTGTAGACTGGCCTGATACATCATCTCTGTTCTGACTCCGCCTCGTCATGCACCTTTCCCCCTGGAAAATTGACGCTTCCCATTCTTCATCCTCTGGGTATCTAAAAATTGGCCAATTCTTCAATTTATAAACATTTTTTGATGAAAAAAGTATAATGATAATAAATGAATTGATTAAGGAAACAACATAGTGGTTGGATATCTAATCTGTCAATTTATCTATTTTTAAATAGGACGTTTGATGTAACTGTTATAAAATACATATTAAATATTATTTATAAATATAACCCAATGACTAAATTTTAAAGTTTCTAAAAATTAATATTCTGAAGAAAAATTGAATCAAAATATACCTTTTTTCAAGAAGTCCATCAACAACCTTTTTCAAAAGTTGCTTCTTAGTAAGTGTATCATTGGCACCAGCGTCTTTCATGAATTCACCCAGTAGCTTAACACCTCGTTCAACGTCACGTTTCAGGTTGGGCGATTCATCCGGAGGTTCATACTTATCACCGGGCAAGTACTCGAAACTGTTGGCAGCTGTCTGTACTGAATCTGTCTCCGAGGGCTTGCTGTCCACTTGGCTCTGAGCAGACTGAGCTCTGTTTTTGACAACAGTCGCGACTGACGACGAGGAGTTAGATTTGTTGAAAGCAAGCTGGCGGATGCGCGGGTTGAGCTCTTGGCTGACGCTCGTCTGACACTGAGATCTAGGAAAAGTGGCAGAACCGTAGAATTCCTTGATGTTCCTGATAGCCGCGTTGCTTAATGTGGGGCTGCTCGTGACTCTTTGCTCTTCAACTTCCGAATCAGACACTTCATGCTGATTAACCAAAATCTAAAAACGCCATTACTTTTATTGCGAATTCATGAAATAGGAAAATCACAATTAACCCCCAAATGCATATATTGGTGAAAATTATAATGTAAACCAAAAAATTCAAATATAACCACATAGTTTTCTTTTTTTTAATGTAGAACAAATACAACCAATAGTTTAAAAAAAAAATATGTATATTTTTTGAAGCAGCCCTGCTTCCTCTTCAGCATTCAAAAATCATTGGTAGGGCAATAATTATAATAAAAATATTTTTGGGGGGCATCAGTGGCCGTAACAGTTTAGGTGTTGACATAGTGCTCATAACCGTCCCAGGTTAAAATCTAGCAGCCCTGTATTCAAAACCATTTTTCAAAAATACCGACATGCAGAGGGTTCAAATACCCTTGTTTAAAAAAAATTGCATGCTGAAGACAAAAGCAGGGCTGCTCTGTATATACATTTTTCAAACTATGGTTGTACCTGTTCTACATTAAAAAAAAGAAAAAAAGCAACCTTTTTAATAATTAAAAAAAGTGAGAACTATTTTATATATATATACATTTTTTTTCCCCGCAACAGCAGCTGTCATATCAACCCTCGGGGTGCCGGTGTTTTGACAAAATATTTGTTAATATTATGCATATTATATTAATCCATATAAGTTTAGTAGTCATAATTGACCATATTAATTATTTTAATTGACTATGCTTTTTATTAAGAACTTGGTTGAGATGAAAAAGTCAGTGGCAAGAGCGGGATCGAACCACGACCCTTAGTTAACTGCTGGGGGTTCGAATCCCGCTCGTGCCACCGACTTTTTCATCTCACCCAAGACCTTAGATAAAAAGCATACTTATATAATAATAAGATTATGTCACACCAAAGTTCACGATTTACTTACTGCAAAAACTATTGAAATAAGAGATTCTATATATATATACTTTTTTTTTGTATTTATATACTTTTTATTTGATACTGGTGAATTTATCTTTTTAGATGGAAGTATTTACCATTTCTTTAATTACCTCTGGAAAGAGTGGATATTGCTTTGGTTCGTCAGCCTCAGTTGTGTTCTTCGTATTACCATTGGTGGAAATAGGCGTAGACTCGGCTTCGGGTGGTCCAAGGGGCTGCAACGGTGGCGGGCCATTGGTGCAGGGTGTCCCTTCAGGATCAGAGCGTTTCAACCGACTGCCGTTGAGAGCCATCCGCTCGATGGTCGAAAGCTGCGCATCGCCCTGGCCACCCGGAAAGTAGCCTACGTCTGCACCGCTATCCCACTCGAGCGGCTTGACGGAGACAAGGCTCGACGCACTGGCTGGTGAAGGAACACGCTGTTCCAATGAAGCCCCCTCTGGAGGTCTTTCGAACGCATAGTCCTTTCGGTTTGGGTAATCATCCGTCGATACATACACTGACTGTTCATCTTTATATGTGTCATCAATTATCTCGTCATCGGAGAAAAGTTCCGTCGACGCCTGCCCTACAAGAGGAGGTCTTTCCCATTTCTTACTCTCCTCATCGGAACACTTTTCCGTTATGATGTCCTCATCGGCCTGCACTGATATGCTCACTTTCCTTTTACTCTTTTCATATTTACCCGTCACGTATTCGTCTCCACTTTCCTTACTTTCACACTCCTCTGGTCTCTTGTTTATAGAGATTGTAAACTCTGTCTGAAAATAGGTTGATTTAGGGTGCCTAGCACAATCTCGTGATGCCTCATCATCGCTGCTCTCCTCTTCGCCCATCGCATAGAACATCTTGTCCAAGGTCGAAAGTTCTGCTAAGTTCGAACAGGATCCAACAAAATGTATAAACACATCCAACGGATTTTCATCGGGTCAAATTTAAAATTGTTTATCTTTTCCTTTTGGGGGTCGTCAGTTCATAGGTTCTAACCGCCTCGAGTTTTAACGAATCGCGCGTCATCAACACCAACATGTCATCAACCATACATGAAAATCGCATAATTCACCTTCGGATATAATATTTCATTAATTAATTACAACATATTTCACTTTAATTGTTTTTTCTGTTTTGTTATTAAATCCTTAAGCGTTCTACCAACTGCACGGTGACAAACCCTCAGAAACCAAGATCTGACCACATCCCAGAAAAAGACTGCAACTGATACTATAATAAACTGTATCAGTTTATAAACTATCAGTGTATAAACTTTTTGCAATCAAGACAAATTTAATAGACACATCATCGTAAAACACAGTATTTTTTTTTTTAATCTGAGTTGAATTTTTTATATTATATACCATTTTATAAACCCATTTTACTCAAATTCCCATTCAGTTCACAATGATCCATTAGACTTCTAAAACTCACTGGTGAGACCCAATTCATCAAGGAATTTGATTATTAAGCCAGTTTTTAGTGGTTGTATTTACATCCTGTGAATAATTAAAATATATTTTTTATTAGCTGCATTTAGGTCACTTCTGCTTTTTTTTTACAGATCTTCCACAAACGCCCATCCCGTCCACAATGATCCATTCTACTTCTATAACTCACTGGTAAGACCCAATTGGAACAGCATAAATGGGGATTGTTTTAATGCACAGATTATAAATTAACTTTTCAAGGTTTTAGTTGTTGGTTTTTTGTTAAAATTTTTGATGATTCCAAGTATTTTGGAGTGATAGTATGAGTGACTTAAAGGAGATAAAATTAATTATGAATATGGTCGTCATTGGTAGAACTGTGTTGAACCCGAGCGGCTGAATAGTGCGAGGGCGCTGTTGTAGCGATTCGTTGGACAGAAGTCGCCAGGCAGCAGGAGGTGCAGACTGCACGTTAGTTGGCCAGAAGCTTGCCTCGTTCAAGGTTTTCTTCTGGTCCTTCCGTACTCCTGGCAACGATCAGACCTCGACATCGGCCTTTTACAGCGGATTCCCAGTCCAAATGGGACGCCTGTAAAAACCGTCACAGATTCTGCGACGACCCGACGTTTAGATGACGACTCGCCTCTACCGTGGTAAGACATTCATTCGCCCCTCTAACTCCACTTTTTTCCTATTTTGACAATGAAAGTTATTTGCATTCTTGTCCGAAACCCCTTTTGTCCTCTTTAACGGCTCTAGCATATTTAAATAAACGTTTAACACGGCCAACATCGCCTTTGAATATTGTGAAATAGTAATAACTCAGTTGATTTTCTATCCTGCTTATATACTTTATAAGTTATCTTTTTTTCTTATATGTTTTACATATCTATTTGTCATTATTCTATTTTCTGAAGAAAGCAGTATCTAATTTCATTATAATATCTACCCCAGGATCCACCAATGCATATTTCTGATTGCACATTTGGTTTAAGATTTCTGGTGGATTTTATTTTACAGTTTTGTGCTTTTTTAACCTATCCACCCTTTTGTCAACACAAGGGAAAATCGTTATTCTGTTACAGTAGTTATTTATTTCATTCCACTATCTTGCAATATATAAAGATTTATTCAGAAATCGTGAGATGCGGTCTGGTGTGATGTAGGTTTCAGAAAGAAAATGTTTTTCTGAAACCTACATCACACCAGACCGCATCTCACGATTTCTGAATAATTATCGATTAACAGTCACTAATCACCACACATATATAAAGATTCTTGAGGATCTTAATCATAGAAGAGGTCCTCACTCAGTTAAGAATAGGCCATATGAGGTTGTCATGTGAACACATTTCTGAGCCAAAGCCCGCATATTTTTCCATCAAGAAAGGTTGCTTGATGTTGCCCACCTGATTGAAGGGTGATGATGTTGAAAGAGGAAATCTTGTAAGTCGGGGTTTCATGTACCTCCAAGTAGCATTCTGGCTTATTGTACTTTTCCTAGTTTTTTTTTCCAGTTAAAACATAACTATGGCTCTATGGTCGAGAGTCGATGGGTGCCCCTGGGAGGATCTGAATCATAAAAGATAGATCATATTCACCTGATTAAGAATAGGCCATTTAAGGTTAACACACAGACACTTATTTCTGTGAAAGCCCTTGTAAGTGTATGGCATGTTGAGAAATGTCACTCAATGTGTCCCATTTAATCTAATGGTCATTCCTTGGCTCCATATAGAGAGCAAAGTCAATCGATGGACTTGAGGATCTGAATTATAGAGAGGAATCATCCTCCTCAATCAAGAATTGGCCAGGACAGCGGAAGCCAAGTGGTCAGTGTGTGAGACTCTAGGCTCGTAGACTATTACATGGGCTTTTATTCACCCCCCCCCAATACATATTTGTTATCAATCTCCTCTTTCTGTAGCTAATATGGAATTGTGGAAGAATAGGGCATGTGAGGTTGACACAAGAACATTAAGTGTATAAGTAAATATACACTGAACGCGTAAATACATCTTATTTCTATGTTAAAACTTGTGTATGTGTCTGCCATGTTGAGAAAGGTTGCTCGTCATGTCCCATTTAATTGAAGGGTGTCATTCTTTGACTCTATATTAAGAGCACAGTCGCCCTGTGACCATCAGAGGATGTGAAGTGTAGAAGAGGCCATACAAGGTTAACACACTTATTTCTGTATGTGTCTTTTATGTGAGAAAGGATACTCGTTGTGTCCCATTTAATTGAACGGTGTCATTCCGTGAATCCAAGTTAATAGCACAGTCTATGCTGCCTCGAAAGAACTGAATCTTAGAAGAGGGATCATCAAAGGGAATATGTGATCCTCACCCGATTAAGAATAGGCCATGTGAGGTTGACATACGGGTACTTATTTTTGAGTTAAAGTCCGCCTATGTGTCTGGTATGTTGAGAAAGGTTGCTTAATGTGTCCCTTAATTAAAGTGTCGTTTCTACTGCTCCCCATTGAGAACATGGTCGATAAGTGGCCCTCGGAGGATCTGAATTGTAGATGATGAATCATCCTCTCCTGATTAAGAATGGGCCAGGGGATTGCAGTAGCCGAGTGATCAGCATGTTAGATTCTTGGCTCATAGACTCTCACAGTCATGGTTTAAACTCCCACCTTTATCTTGGTCGCCTTTCTCCCCAAAGAATATGTATTCAATCCCGCCTCTATCTGGTTAATATGGAAGATATGTTGGGTTGCTTTTGGGGGATCTGAATTGTTGAAGAGAGATCGGCCATGCGAGGTTCATACATATACACTTCTGGGCCAAAACCCACAGATGTGTCTAATTTTGCGAATGGTTCCTTGGTTTTGTATAGAGAGCATGTAAGAATGCCACCCAATATAAGAATTATGCTTATGCATGTTAGCGAGTATTTGTGTCCCATTTCTACCTTTTCAAAACAACTGAGGGAAATTTTAACCCCGAATGTCCAACTTGTTCAAAAAGCACTAGATTTAGACCTGTCTTAAATGAAGTTTGCAGTTTAAAAGGGATATTGAGGCTGCCACAAATCTCTACATGGAAATTCTATTAATTATTTGAAAAAATAACGAAGGATCACCAATTGCATACTTTCATGATTATTGATTATTGATACTGCAAGCTCCTGTTAAGATCAAATTACGTGCTAAACAAATCTAATGTGTTTAGTATGTTGTTTTAATTTTAGTAGGCTTAATATTCACAAGGATTTTCTGAAATGCAACCACAGCAAATTTAAGGGGATACTGTACAATTTGTTTAAATTACCCGGTATTAAACGTCCAATTTATTATATTTATTGCAAATCTTATGTTCTGTAAATAAAGAAATAACTTCTAAGATTTCTCTACGTGGTGTGCAGGGTGATAAACCTGTATATTGGTTATTACCAGCCATTTTGTCATATTCACTGTTGGTTCTGGCAAAAATTTGAAACATTTATAACAGGCAAAACTAGTGAGTATAGGCAGACCAAAATGATATTATGATCTAACGAAATTTATATCAAGTATAGTTACATTTATTAGGTTTCGTGGTCCGCTTGACCAAATAAATTCTTTTCAATTAATTAAGGTTTTGTTGAGATAAAAAAGTCAGTGTCCCAAGTGGGATTCGAACCCACGACCTTCGGCTAAATACGCAGCTTCTCATCTCAACCCCACTTTTTAAATTTTTTTTTTTAAATTTTCCCTCCTTTTTGTCATTTTTCAAATGTGTAATCTATTTGATTCTCGGCTACAAATGAAATGGCCATGGAGAGCTTTAGTTCATGTTGCTTATTACGTTTATTATGTTTCGTGGTCCGCTTGACCAAATAAAAGTGGTATAGCAGCAGTGTATTTAGCCGAAGGTTGTGGGTTCGAATCCCACTTGTGACACTGCCTTTTTCTCAGCCAATACCTTAATTAATTGAAAAGAAATCAAGTATAGTGTTGCTTTTTACATTATTTTGAAAGTAGGTTTTTTTAATATTTATGCTATATTTTGTTGGTTGATTTTTATTTCCTCTGTATTGAGTATGCTTTTATATAATATAAGTCTTGAAAGTGGGCTGTCTCTATGCAGAGAACATTAACAACTAATTTTTGTAAAGGGGAAAGTAGGGTTCCAGAAATTCACTAAACCAAAGTTATATTATCCTAGGTTGCTTTCTTTTCCAGTCCATCCACACTCGTCCTCCTTACATCATCCAATCCCTCCAATTCAACTCCTCTCATCTCACTCGTAAGACCCGCTCATCCCCAATCGACCTTATCCTTCCGCACATACAACCCATACCTTCGAAAGATCCTTTCTGATCCGAGCCCCTAAACTCTGGAACTCCCTTCCTCTTTCTATTCGTCATGCTGCCCCTTTTCCTCCTTTAAATCCCACATGTATAATCACCTCTCCCTCCAAGCAGAGACCTCACATTAACATTTGTTATTTTTGTTAATATTAATATTCTGGTAATTTTTTTCTTCTGTCCTGCCTTATTGGTATACATTGTGTCAAGATTTCTATCTTTTTTTACTTTTAACTTCATAGAAGGAACTTCCTTTATTTATTTCATGTAAATTATTCTTAGGGGACACCAGTCCCAGAATAAAGTTATTTTTCTTCTTCTTCTTCTATATTCACAAACATTTATTGTTACATTCACTATTTTTCGTGGTCCGCTTGACCAATTAATCACATTCAGTTATCTATTTCTATCTATTTATCTCAACTTAAAACCTTAATTAATTTATTGTTACATTGGCCTGTTTTAAATATGATATTTCTTTAGAAAAAAACCCACAATAGCTAGTCCTTCCTGGCTAAGTCCCAGATGTAGTGTAGTTGCTTATTGATCTGACCAAGTCCCCGGCTTGACAGTGATGAGTCTTCGAGTTGACTGACTGCTTTCCTTTTATGCTGTTTCCCAACTAGAGTAGGGAAGGAAAGAAAAAAGCCCAAACTCCTGGGATAGATCAACTTCTTTCTTGCAAAGGTTGCCACGTAATGACTTGTAATAATAATTGTCAGTAGTTTCCATAGCCTCCTGGTCCATGTAGATGGACATCTGGCAAAGAGTGTACAGTGCTCATGGCCCCCGTATTTATAGTGTCCCACAGTTAGATGAACTGTGCCCACAACTATCTCACTGTTATTTAGTAGATCTATTGTGTGCCTATGATTTCCAGGTTTTAGGGAAACGTCTGTTTGTTACCTACCGGATGAGAGACCCTTCAGACATCATACGTCCAACATGCCTTACAACTACTTTTAATTTATTTTAACAACTTATGCTAAGATGGGACTGGCTTAATCTGATTTGTAGATTTCTTTTTTATTAGAAAGACGGGTAGAGTATGTTGCTCATTTTGTCTCAGAAGGATAGTAATTTCTACTCCTAGTCTGTATATTCTTGCTGGTTTTGTCTGCTAAGTCTGGATTTCAGCATTTTGCCGTTTTTACCGGTGGATGAGGATCATTGGGATCGACAGATAGGCAGACAAAAAAATATCTCACATTCTTGTCGCAGTTTTGTACATTTGAGATTTGCTGTTGTGATATTAAAAAAAAAAAGGTTGAAATTGAAATAAAAGCCAATAAATCCAAATTGATTTAATGCCTTAGTAAATGAACAGATAAAATAGATGTGACGTGCAACACCTGTTAATCTTGACAACTGTTAATTTTTCATGGTGTTTCAATTTCAACTATTATGTCGTTTTGTTTTTTTGTGATTTGAAAAAAATGTTGCGACAATTAATTCATGCAAAATTTTGTCAAAGCATTAATCCCATGTGATTGAACATAAGGCACCCAATAAAATATTAATAAATAAAACAGCATTTTTCTTTTTTTCTTTTAGTGAAGTAGGTAGTTATTGTTGAAGAGAAGGATAAAAAATATATATTTATTTATTTGTAAGATAAACGTAGGAATTCAGTTGGGTTGAATCAGACTACCTCATGGATTTTCACATGGAAAGGATGTTTCATTTGAGATACTTGTCCCAGGAGGTGAAACAAGACCATCATGAAGGCAAGAAACCTTTGAAGCCAATGGATATGATGCTCTGCGGCACGTTTTTCACAAAACCGATGGGACCGTTTGAGATGATGATGAAGTCGTTCATTGACGCAGGTCAGATCAAGCTCAAGATGCCAAGACAGAATGACAAAAAATGTACATGAATCCATACTCTTTGATAACTAAGAGAAGGGCTGTTGGCGGATCTTGCTCTTTGTATACTATCTGACAATAAAGTATTTCCTGTTAATGTAATTTGACAGAGAGGGAGAAAAAAATGTCAACTGAGTATGAAATGTTATAATGGGTAGATTATATAGAAATGAAATGGAAATAGCATAGCCGATGGGTGGCCCTTGGAGGATCTGAATCTCAGAAGAGGGTTTATCCTCACCTGATTGAGAATAGGCCATTTGGGGTTGACAAGATTTATTTTTAGGACAAAGTCCCCAAGTGTCTGGCATGTAGGAAGAATGTGTCCCCACTTAATTGAAGTGTCATTCCTTGGTTCCATATAGGAGAGCTTGTAAGAATGGCACCCGATATGAGAATTGTGTTTGAGTGCAGTGATTATTTAGGTCCGGTTTTTGGAGGAAAGTGGGCTCTTTTATTATATATAGTACTGTTAGATGTCATTTTGTATTCCCATTTGAGTATATTGAGAGTGAATGTACTTATAAGCATAAATGTGCAGGGTAAGAGGGCTGATGGTGGAATATTGAGTACTCCATTGACTGACCCTCAATTTAATCAGTTATACATGCAAAGAGTGATGGAGGAATATCGATTACTCCATCATTCCATTTGAGTGAATGGTATGTAAACTTTTCGGGGCTGATTAGAGGGTGCAACTAAAAAGAAGTATTTAATTGGAAAAATATTTTTCCACAAAAATAATTTATTATGTACATTGAAACCTAATAATAAAAAATAAATAAAAAAATACTGATTTATACAACTCTGTACACATATGTACATACATAAACATGAGTACAGAATTGAAAAAATATATGTATAAATAAGGACAAAAAAAGAATGTGAACGATTTAAAAGTAAAACTGAGAACGACAAGAATGAAAAATGAGAAAGACAATCGGGTAGAGGGTTGGGAAGATCAGGGGTGAGAGGAAGATGGATGTAGGGTATTCTCATTGCGACTAAGATATTGTGGCCGAATGATTTGCCAGAAAAATTCACAATTTGGCAAAAGTTTGAGAGAGCAAGAGGCCAGATTGTGAACAGAAGGAAATGAATCCAAATAGGCAAAGAGGGACAACCTTATGAGCTCTTTATAAATCTTTGACTAATCAATTCTTCAAACAAAAAGTTTTAAACGATAAAAAATCAATTTGACAAGTTAGGGCTTAAAAAAGTTACAAATAAAAATTTTAAATACTAATTTTGCATTCTAGGTAGTGAAAATAAGAAAATTAGTGGCTGAAGTAGTGCATCCAATCGTTTTTTCTCTCCTGTTATTTTGTGTTAGCAGTTCAAGTTTTTAATCTTGATAGTACCCTTGAAATTTTATATGAAATTAATTTGAAGAAAAAAATTATTGTAAAGTGGTCTCCCTTGTTCACAAACTCAGCACAAAGCCATTTTCTATGACAAAAAGTGGTCAGTAAATTGGGAAATATTATTTACAAGTCTATATCTACTTATAACTATTAAAAATGTCCTTTAATTATAATAATATATATAGGAAATGAACAAACAAGAGTAATAAACAGGGTAGGTCACCTATAGAAAAAAAGCTTATGTTGTGTTCCAAATTGACTCTACTGTGCTTCTGCTGCTTCTCAAAGTATGTTTTCATTTATCGGGACCTTGTTGGCTGAGTGGGTTCAAATCCTGGTAGAACCCATGGAATTTTAATTGTTTACAGAATGAAAAATGTATTGTAGTGGTTTGATCCCTTGTCCATGACCCCCAACGTTAACATTAAGTATGAAAATAATATTTGTTGTTTTACTTTTTAAAATTTTTTTTTTTTAGTGATTTTCATTTTTAATAATTCGAAGTTTAAAATGCATTTAAAAGCATGGTAATAGAGAAATATTCTCATGATTCTCAATTTATAATACACAATTTCTCATTTCAAAAAAATTGTGTATTAATTGATAATATGTTTTTTATATAACATATAATCAAAAAAACAATTATGTTTTATGAATAACTTCATAAAACATATTAACAATTGGTATTCTCATGATTAATTTGATTTTTAGTATCAGGGTTTTAAGTTAAATAACTTTAGACGAATAAAAACCAAACAGAAAAACATAAAATTAAAACGAAACATGACAGAAATGCTTCCACCATGAGGTACATGAAAACTGAACAAGCAAGTGAGCTGGAATCAGAGATGTGGTGGTTATCACCATAGCAAGCTCGTATTTTAAATTCTAGCTCATAACTCTAAAGAAAATTTTAACTTATTGACTACTAGAATCTCTCTCTCTCTCTCTCTCTCTCTCTCTCTCTCTCTCTCTCTCTCTCAAAAAAAAAAAAAAAAAAAAAAAAAAAAAAAAAAAAAAAAAAAAAAAAAAAACGTATATTTGGAAAATTGTGAAATTGTGTGTTGAGGTACAACTACTAAAAGCTTTTTTTTAATTAAATCTTTTTTGGTGCATCTCAAATTGACCCACCATGTATAATATGTCATTTTTTTTTTTTTTTTTTTTAATGCCTTATAAATTATTATAACTCACAGATTCACACCATCTACAGGTTTAATTTTTTCTTCAGAGATTTTTTAACATTTTGTATGGTTCGGTGATAGATGTAGGCAAATATTTAGTCGCTTGGTTATTTTTGATCTTTTTGGTCTGCCAATAATAGTCACTGATAAAAATCTATCAGTCTTGATTTTTAAGGCTTTTTTTTTTAAATTTTTTTATTATTTTATTTTTTATTTCACAAAGGAAATCACAACAATTATACATAGTCAAATAAAACATCATTTATAATTTTGTTTTAATCCATATATGTTTACCGGTCATAATTGACCATATTAATTAATTCAATTATTTATTCTTTTTATCTAAGGTCTTGGTTGAGACGAAAAAATCAGTGTCAGAGGAGTTGGTGTCCGAGTGGATCGAAGTCACGATAGCTCAAGTGGTTTGAGCAGCGGCGTATGAGCCAAAGGTCGTAGGTTCGAATTCTGTTCGTGTCACTAACTTTTTCATCTCAACCAGACTTTAGACAAAAAGAATATTTACTTTGTTTAATTTACTACTTGCATTTTTTGTAATATTTCCTTTGAGATAAAAAAGATTTTTATAATAAAATGCGTAAGAAAGAACAATCAGCTGGATTTAACAAGAAAGTTAACTATCTTACTTTTTTTCCTCAGGATATTGATTATGAAATTTTTTTTCTAGATGTTATCTGTTGACAATGAATGAAATTGCTTCTACAAGCATAAAAAATGAGGATGGTGATGGACCTCAAAATCCAGCTTCAACAGAAGCACCGTCCTCCGAGAGGAAACTGTATAAAGCGAACCGCATAAAATCTGAGCATGAAAGGCCGAATTCTCCTGACAGTAACTGCCCGATTTGCCTCGGTGACTTAATTAATAAGTCATTCACCAACTCGTGTTTGCATCCATTTTGTTTCAATTGTCTTAAAGAATGGGCGAAGGTAATTTTCTAATTTTGTGCCCAAATGGATAAAACTGGTTGGTTATTATTATTATTTTATTTTATTTTTTCAAAGATAAAACCCGAGTGTCCATTGTGCAAACAGCAGTTCACCTCTATCATTCATAATATTCGATCTATAAGTGACTACGATGAACATCGCCTGGAACCACGGATTCCTCTCGATTCGTCTCACTTCTTCATTAACTTTGCCATTCAACAGGGACTCCTACGGTAAATAATTAACGCTTCTAGTAAGGGATATTTTTATTTCTTTGTTCTCTTCTGATAGGGATCGAGAACACTTGTTGTTCTTATGGTCGCAACATGGGTCTGTCGATCCGACTATCTTCCAGCAGATGGGACTACCCCATTTCACTTCACCTCCCACAACACCTGAGTTCAGGAGAGCCGTCTACCGTCAAGGCCTATGGGTAAGGCCTTCAAGCAGCAATAGGCGTAGGGAAAGTTCCCCTGAGTTTTACAGGTATATATGACATTTTATCTACCGATTTAATTGTCTTAATGTGAACCTCTTTCAGGAACAATCCGGCCCAGACACATAGACTTATTCCATGGCTTACTAGGGAGCTCAGTATTCTACTCGATGTTAGTATGCCGACTCACAATGTATGCAGTGACATAATGCGCCTCATAAACTTATATCCCATCACTAGCTCGTAAGTAATTTATCAACTGATGCATGCGCACACATATCTTATAATTTCTGCATAATCAATTTTTACTAACAAAGGTGGCTACAATCATGGGGTCACTGATTCCAGTGAAACTTTTTTAGTGATACTAAGTCAAAAAATAGTAGTCACATGACCAAGTGTTCTGACCGGGAGCAAAAAAAAGTAAAAATTATCAAAAATTGTGTTTACAAAGCTGACACTGCTCACAGCTCTCTCAATCTGCCTGTAATAATAGTTAAATATTATGGTGTATTTGGGCTTTACGAAAGGATAAAAGTTAATGGCAAAATTTGTTAATTAATAAAAATATTCCAAAGATTTCTCACTTTTGCTTTTTTAGATTTTTTTCCTATTGGTGTATTCTTGCATTTCCTTCATACTTATTGGACCAAAATTAAAAAAAAAAAAAAAAAACATCAAATTATAACCATACTTCATACTCAAGGGATGGTCTTATAGTTAGATTTATTTTATTTACATAGTTTATTTAAGTAATTACATACATTTCTAAATTAACTTTTAGCTTTTCACAAAACTAGAATACACCACAATATTTAATATTTTATTAGTATGTAGTATGTGTGTAGTATGTCAACGGAATTTCTTTGCTTTTGGCCTTTGGCCCCCTTATGGTGTTTTGTTTGGTATATTTTTTTAAATTAATCATAAATAGTTAGTAAAAATATAAATAATTGTTATTAAGAGGTAGTAAGGCATTTGTAGATAATTAAAATTTTTTTTAACACAGATTCAGATTTTATTTACAGTTAAACCTCCATTACCTGGGGTTCGATTACCCAGGAATTCAATTATCCAAGAAATTAGAGAATTAAACATACTAAAATTATTATAAATATTAATATATCATTAATTACAAATATTAAAATTAGAAAAAATTAAATGTTATAATTATTTACTATATTGATTGACTACTTACTATTGTTATAATACAAATACGAATAAAGTATAAAATTTGAGGAAAGACGTTTTTATTGCAAGATTTTGATTGATGATATGTTTAAAAATCAAAAATAAATTGAGATAAAGCCAACTGTTGTGCTTATTGTTGTTGAACTGTAACTTGTAAAGGTGTGAATGTTGGCTTAATTAAAAAAAAAAAAAATTATACATATGTCACGGTCTGTTCTCGATTCAACAAGACGTGCCCAACTCTGAACCCTTTTTAATTAGAAACATAGCCCCAGAGGTCTTGGATTACATAAGAAAATAATTAAATTCAATTAATTCCCTTTTAAACTTTAAACAAACAATTAAAAATTTTCAAATTTAAATAAACAGTAATTTCATGCAAGCCGTTTGGAACAAGGGTGGATGTGTACTCACTGTTTGCAGACAATCCGCTGTTGACCGAAGCACTCTATCTTAGGGAATCCAACACTTTTTAAATTCTTTTGAGGATCGCATACTTCTTTTTGTCTCTCATCTACACAGAATAGACTCATTCACTTCTAGACTTGACTGTCTCTACCCTCATTGTCCAGATCCTCTTTTATTTTTTACTCTAGGCCTAATCATGAAATCTAAATCACAATATTGTCCCTATGAAATAAATTGAAATGTGACACATCAATATTTTTTAATATTTTTTTTTTATGCAGGACATTCAGAAGGTTAGTCACTTCCTACTTAGGCTCAAGGACTGACCATTTCCTTCACGAATTTTACAATTTTGCCATTGCGCCAGAAAATGACATGTATGCTTATGACTTCAATGCTGTGTACGCTTCGCCACCTTTTGCACCTGTGAGAAGGCGTGTAATTCCTAGACCATTTAGGGATTTCCTGAACCTCAGCGAAGACTCTGACAATGAGGTTTGTTTTAAAACAACATTTGTATTATATTTTATGTGTTGGTTTATAAATATTTTTGTAGAATTATGGATCAAATAGAACAAGCCAGCAGGCACATTTTACTTCAACTCCTACCACCCAACAACCAAGTTCTCCGATAGAGGTGATAGTAGTACCTTCGGATGAGTCTGACATTGAATCATCTCGTCATGGGGCTGATGATAGTATTGAAGTGTTTAATGAATATCCTTCAGGACGTTCACGAGCCGCTGAGGTATTGTTTTTATCTAATTTATTATTATTATTATTATTTTATTGATCATATCTGAATTTATATTTTCTAGTTTGCTTCTAATGCATATGCCAGAGCACGTGCCCAAACTCTTGAGAACCGTATGCATCATGCCGCACACACAGCGGAAATGGTGATCGTTATATCAGATGATTCAGATTCAGAAACAGCCATTATTTGGAATAAAAAAGAGCAGGATACAACTTTAGACGACAGTGACAGCGATGCCCAAATCATTGCGGAATTGCCTCCAAGGCATTTACGAGAACCTGAGGTAAATAAAACCTTCCAACACAAAAATGACATCAATGATAATTTTTATCACTAACACTCATTTTATAAAATAAAGAAAAGAATAATTCAACATATTCAATTAAGTTAATGAAAATTAATTCATTTGCATTATGTTGTAGATTGTAATAATTGATTCGACAGACATGGAAAGTGACGGTAGTGATATAAATAGGAAAAAACCTTCACCAGCTAGGTCGGAAAAACTTTATAAAAATAGTGAGGAAAACCAATCAAAGTTATTGAAGTATCCAAAAACATCTTCAAAGCTCCAACAGGCAGCGGAAAATGACATTTATCTCAATGCACAACCATCTACTTCTTATCAGATGTAAGCTTCGGTTGTACACTCCTCATTACATTTTTGTTATTAATTAATTGATTACAGTAAGCACTCTCACCCGATGTCACACCAAGTGGTAAATTACTCGGATAGCTCGTCAGATTCGGACAGCAAGCATAGAGACCAAAGAAGGCTTTCTAGAAAAATGTCACATCGTAGATCGAGGAGGAAAAGGCGTCACAAGTCGTACAGTAGTAGTTCCAGCACCAGCAGCACGTCAAGCAGTAGCAGTAGCCGATCTAGCAGCAGTTCCAGGAGCTATTCGTCTATTTCACCTAGATTGCCATCACCACCGCCCTACAAAAAAATGAAAAGTGTAGTCCATAAGTACATAACTCGAAAAAGGACGCCTGTGTCAGACTCTGACAGTTTTAGTGATTAACTTACATCACGAATACTGATTGAGGTTTTTAAAAAGATATGAAATAAAATTGCTATTTTCAAGTTGAATGATTCAACTGAAAGCTAAGCAACTTAAGTTTTGCTTTTCATTAAAAAATTTTCAATCCTCACCTTTCTGTCTATTAAAATTTCCTTTTGGAAAAGTGAAATTGTGTTAAATTTTATTAACACCTCATCTAGTTTTTGTTTTGTTTTTCTAGTCTTGTCTCATGAAAGTGACAAAGTAAACTTATATTTGTGCCCTGCTGTCATTATAATTCAAGAAAGTGAACAAAATGTAAATATTGAATGTTGGTTACTAAATATTTTATTAAAATAAAAAGTAAAATTTGTTTACAAGTTTTTATTTACTTACCATCAGCTCTACGGCAGATACTTTCAACGTGATAGCATGAAAAAACTTAACTCGCCTTGATATATTGATTGTACTGCTGGAAAATGAATTTACTTTTAAACTGATCAACAGTTTATCATGTGTTGTTTATGGTGTGTCTACTCTTGCAGGTTTAATTTCACCCAAACATGTTTTGACTTCACAGCATCTTCGGTGAGAAACATTTCCTTATTTAAAATAACAGTTTATTTATTAAAAAATAATATGACATTTTTTTTATTGTCTTTATAAGGATAAAAGGAGTTGGCCTATTTACAACCTTGAGTACCGTGTCCAATATTTGTCTATTTATCTTAACACGTCTACGTGCTATGCTTGAACATTTTGGAACCCTGTTTATCGTGTTAAATAGCTCTCTGGTAAGTAGAAATAAAGCAAATGTTTTTTACTTTTACCTAAATAATAAAAATTATATGATGAGTTGCGCCCTGGCACTGTTTTGAGTTTTAAGTGTGTAACCCACAGGATGCTTGTTCAATTTGGAGGTAAAGTTGAATAAGTTGTTTAATACACAAAGACGCAAATAATGTGGTTTTTACAGAATAAATTAAAAAAAAAAAAATCGCTTCCAATAAAAAAAAGTTTGGTGACACTATTCCCCTTTCTGAGGTGCTCTTGAGTTTCAAACAGAATTGTGTAGCTGGTAAAGTGGGCCGAGTTCAAAAAGGATAAATGGAAGGACGGAAAAAATACTGCAAATACTGCCAGGAAGAAGAGATTGCAGAACGCATTTCATGTTTTCGTGAAAGTATGTGCAGTTGCAGATTCTTACTAATAATTGGAAAGACCACAAGCAAGTTCTTACACTTAGGCTTAGAGAGGCGTAGAATCGCACATAAACAGGCACTTGTGACGAACCAATGGAGCGCTTGGACAAAAACAATCTTACTATGGAAGTTGAAGAAGTCATTTGTCTGTGGTATCTATCGCTACTATAAAATAATATCGCGATAAAAGAAGTATTGGATCCAACTATTTTAAGAGAGATTCACAAATATGTATGTTCGTTACTCTACCCAAAATTACATGATTATGAACCAAAAATTTTCAATTATTTTAGAATGTCAATTAACTCTTGATGATGTTTTTGCACTTAATTAAGGGCAATATTTCAAGACCTGTTTGCAAGTGATTCCATACTGCCAGAAGAAAAACTCGTCATAAAACATCGAAAATGATGACATTGCTCAACAAGAGCGTATCAACTTTTAAAAATACATTGCAGAACAAGTTAAAAGTTCCAGAACTTCTGTATCATGCTGTGATGCTGAACAGCTCGATGGTAAAACCTTCTCTAAATTTATGAGGGAAGTGTAATAAATATAATAATCGCTACACTTAACGTTCTAAAATGCAGACCTTTTTTTCAATTTCATTGATCAGGAGATGGTAAAATACTGATCTGAATGCACGCAGTGAGGGAAATCTTGAATATGCATTGTGCTTAGTCGTACATTACCATTTGTATGCTCTACTTTGAACTTAAGTATTTCACTAACGAGTGTTAGAAAACATGTACTAGGCCTAAGGAGCCGCTGACAAGGCTATGGAGGTTGATTAACAACTTGAAGCTGGTCAGTGAGTTATAAAAAACCATAGGAGTGCAATAGATCTACTCGGGTCAAGGTGCAGAAGACCTTGTGCCTCTTTTATCTCTATGCCTCCAGAAGTGTCCAACCAGAAGTAATATTGTACTTTCTTATTGCACTAATCTGTTTTTTTACTCCTTTATCTTACAGTGATGAGTGCCGGGTTAAAGCTTAAACCGTTGTGGCCACCGATACCCACACATTGCTTTTAAAAGGGCAGTTACCTTCTTAAATCAATCCTTTATACACCCTGTCAGGCCGAAAAACTTACTGGAATATTCACTTATCTTCTTTGACCAAAATTGAATCTTTGAATTGACCAGTTTTGCTCTGAGTATGCAAATTTAAAACAAAAATCAATCTGTTCTTATTTTATTGCTTTATGTTTTTAGTAATAACTGATAAATGTGGAGTATTCTTTGCTATAAATCGTCTCAGTTCCATGCCCCTTTGAAAACCTTATTTCCAAATTGGAAGTAATTTTGGTCATTTTTTAATATATTTTTAGAGCCTAGTTTGTTTTGAAATTATTTAACCATTATTTCATTTATAAATTCATTTTTTATTTATTTGCCTGTGCTTTTATTCTTTTAGTGACAAGAAGAAAATTTAAATGAAACTCATATGATGGATCAGACTTAGAGCTGTCTATGTGCTAGATATAGTCAGTATTTACTGAAACCCAATCCGCCTGTCTATAGTGCATTGATTTGAAATTTCTTATCAAATTTGAATTTTGAACTTTCTTTGGCCAATTCATCTTCTACTTGTCCCTCTGCCCTGGTATACTACCAAACAAGGGGTTCCGACTTTTACCACTGATGAGGCAGTTGCTTTTTGTGCCACCTGGCTGTCCGACTAGTTGGCTATTCTTTTCTTTTGCCTATAACTTATTGCTAGTGAATAAAACTAAAATTTTTCAATATAAAATTTTAATTAAATAAATATTGCAATTTCTTTGCAAGACGTTTTTTAAATCGCTGTCTTATTTGTCGTCTTCCTCAACAGGCGGGTCGTCGAGGTTGTTTGGCCGCTGTAGCACTATCGGCTCCCTGGCGAAAGCTAGGATCTTTTCCAGCTTGAGCACCTCGACCTTGTGTTGGTCGACCGGTTCTGTAGCGAACCGTTTTCTCCTTGACTTCTTTGGTTGGAGCCGACAGTTAGGAGAGACTTTTACCGCTAGAACAACACCCCTTTGCAAAAGGAAAAATTAGTGCGATGTTTTGTTAATGGTATTTTATTAAAATTATAATCTATTAAGAGTGGTCACAATGCTTTTTAATACTAAGTTAATTACTAGACTCCCTTTTAGTCGCCTCTTACGACCCGCAGGGACTACGTTGGGCATATTCTTTCCCCGGCCCACAGGGGAGAACCAATAAAAAAAAACCGCTTAATTTTACCAATTACTTTATTGGAAATTATTTAAAATAGAAAATCCCATTTAGAACGTAGACAGGTTTCAAAAGTATAGCTTTATGATCTGTAGGAGACATTCCATGACATCTAGATTTCTGTAAAAAATAAAATAAACATAAAAAAACTTGTCTTAACTCTTGGTGTTTGATTGGTTTAGCTATATAATTAACCTGTTTTGTAATTGATTTATATATAAAAGCCCAATTCTGCATATACATACACATATATACAGAACTGAGCTTATGATTTTATGAAGCTCACCCACCTAGGTGTTTTGGTGGTCAGGGTCAGATCTACTTATCTGCCTCGCTGCTGAGAGTTAGGCTCCAAGGGCTGACAACAGCTAGGTCATTTCAGCCCTTAACCTATGCAGTTTCTAATATAAACCAACTCACTCTTAAATACATCCTTTTTCTCTTAAATAACTAATATAATTATGGAACAATGGGGAACAAATCACTGAAGTAGTGGCTCTTTTGAAATTCATGAAAAATTATGCAATTTACAAAAAAAGAAACATTCCGCTATTTGCATTCTCACACTATACATTCATTCTAATAAATATTTTCACTAATATACACAAAACAAGATATTGACCAAGTACTGTATACAATAAAACAGGCCTTTTTTCCCCAAAATTTTATTTACTTTTATTTTAAGAATTGGTATAGTGCTTATTTTTGTCTGTTTTACTAATACAATCTAATCTTTTCTTTCAATTGTTTTGTTAGTATACTATGCTCTGGAAGTTTAATTTTTTAAAAATTAAAGTTTTTTTTAAAATTTAAAATTGTTTTAATATTAAAATTATGGTTTTATGGTATGATCAATCACTGAAGTAGTGGCTCTTTTGAAATTCATGAAAAATTATGCAATTTACAAAAAAGAAATATTTATTTTTATCTGAATAAAATAAAAAAAATTCCCACTTGGCACTGGTATGAAAATGGTAAATTTTGTTGTTAAATAAAAGCCTGTTTAAATTTGTGGCCCAGTGGAAATAAATCATGTGGAATTTAAAATTTTTTCACTTTTTTGGAATGTTTTGACTTTCAGGAATTTATTAATCTATAAATTGAAATGTTGTCATCAGTGCTAAGAGTAAGTTTTTATCGTTTAAGTTTAAATTCTTCTCTCGGGGCAATCTGATTTTACAAAAAGGTGGCTACATGTTTTTGAAACAATCCTTTTATGTATTCATATGTAACTCATTTTCAAACATATCATAAAAGTATAAATTTAATAACACTTACTTTTCCTATGTAGCATACGTTTGTAAATAAACATTACCATAACGTTTTTGAAGACCTTTCAATAGCCAGTCTATCTAGAAAATAAGGAGCGATTTATCTATACCACACTGACAAGAGTATCTATGGAAACAGAACCTAGTTGCTTTCAATATTAACAATTAATTTAAACAAATAAGAGGCTCTGTTTATAGGATAAACAAATTAAATTATATACATTTTTTCCTTATATAAAGTAATTTTAACGAGTTTTTATAAAATTTTCAAAAAATCATTGCAAAGTTAATATAAATTAGGTACTTCATACTTGTAAGCCAGTAGCCTTTCAGTTTCTATCGTACACCATACATTTTCCAGCAAGGGGGAAATAAATTTCAACTCTATTGCAATATATTACATTGTTTCAGGCGTCATCACCTATAAAGGAGGCTGCATCGTCTGTGAAGGAAACAGGTAGCAAGTTAGGCTCGAAGATGGGGGAAGGTGAGGCGTCGAAAGTCAATTCCTCGATGAGTGAATCCAACGATTTAAATAAGAAGCTCATCAAGCTAAAAGAGAAGCTTCCCATTTGGCAGGTGAAGATATCGCAAGTTTTACAAACTGTACAAGACTATTTGACCAACAGGGATCAAAAGAAATAGTCTTAAACAATGTTTTGTTTCAAATTGTTTGTGATTTTTTTATTATTTTGAATTATTTATTTAAATACATTAAATAACGATTTATTTACAAAATGGTGTTATCATTAATAAATTGTCAATTATTCAATTTTTCGGGCATAGCTTTTATTATTTGTTGAATGCGGCAGAGAACTATTTCATTGGTGCAGAGACAGGACTCCCAACTATACGGAGGTGTGATCGTCAGCACTGAGCAACATTTTAGATTGACACCGTCGTCTTCAATCGGAATGAGGTTGCTCTCCAACCATGATTTTAGATTATTTTTAACCTCTTCATTAATTTTGCTCGTATCTTTACACTTGAACAGCTCCTCAGCCTCGGCGTTCCCAACTATCTCCATGCCCGTAATGACATGGCCGAGCACTAAGTCCAATGAAACGCAACCCGTTGTGTCTTTTTTTGTAAGCACAATGCTGCAAAACAAATCAAAAATTTATAAATGACGCAATGTGATTACTATAAACGTTACTGGCGTTAACATACACCATTTGATTTATTTTAGAAAAGGCTCACCTTTCAGTTACTGGGTCAATTGTGTAAACGCTGCCTTGAAATGTTTGGTTTCCTTTTGTGAACACCTTCACTTCTTTATTTATGTAGTTTTTCAGCTTAATTGGATCATTTAGAAACACTCTGCTTCCCTCAGTCAAATCCATTTAAAAAACTATAAAAATAATTCTACTTAAAAACCAATTTATGCAAAAAACCTCTCATTAAGTGTTTTGAAGTAAAATTGTTTCTAAAGATGTGAGTTGTTGAATATTTGATCATTACTATCAAATGACAAATTTAAAATATTTATTGCAACCTAGTATGCAAATCAACTTAAATGGCTTTTAAAATGGAATGAACACATTGAAGGGGAAAAAATATAGTACAGTTAATTAATTGATGGATTTTGGTCTGTGAATCGAACACACGTCGTAACAGCACTGCCACTAGACAGACCTGCTGTCGGTTCAACATGTCTCCATCGACTTGCAGACCAACATCCACCATCAACTTTAATACAGCCTTGTCTGTGACGTTTCCACTCTTAAGCCTCTTTCAGGCGAGGTGGCAAGTTGATTGAACTAGTAGAACAGAGGTTAAGGTATGTAGCAAGGTAGCAAATGATTGGGAACCACCTGAACCCCTTCACACAGTCTACAAAGGCGAGTGGCCTGTGACTCTCATGTTTTCATCCCCATTGGTGTCTCAACACAAAAGGCGCCTTTGTCAATTGTCCTTCAAACCAGTCGCCTAGTTGAAACAACAAGCACCATTGGAAGCATTGAAATTACAGCATGCAGAACAGTTCATTAAAGAAATTTGAATTAGTCTTGTGATATGGGACATGAAGTGTGAGGAGAATAAAGACAAAAATTAAAAGGAGTGATGCTTGAAGGGAAGTGCCGTTTCCCAATTTTGTTACAATGGATGAACCCACACTTTTTTCAAGAGGGTTTTCTCCTCTTTTGCTTCTGTTCTTTCAGAAGAGCAAGGACAAGAAGTTCTCTTGGTAACTTGCATTCTAACATCGTACTGACCTCCTGTTTGATTCCACAAGGGTGAAACCTGCCAAGAAAGTCTTCACAGGGTTTAGTTGAGAGTCAACCAGGCAACTTAGATGACTCAACTAAACCACCTCTGAAAGAGCTTTTTGTTAATGTAAACCAGGAACTGGAGGAGTTCCCCTTGAGAAGTGCAGCTATATAGCTGTAGCTTATTGTACTTTATTCCTGGCTCCATTTTTTGGGGGCTCGCAAAAACATATGAATTTGAACCAAATTAAGGGTCGCTGAGATCTAATCCCGCACCAGACCATCCAATGATGAGTGCTGTATCAACTTCTTTCAATTGTGGCTACCGCTCCCCCTAGGCATCAGAAAAACATACAGAGGCAACAGTGGGAATTGAATCCATGACCGCACGGGATTTACTACCTGAGAGTCTGATGCCTTAACCACTCGGCTACTGCAGTTTTCTTGAAAGATGTCTTACCTACCCTGCTGATCCCCCTAGGAGGTTGAGATATTGCTGACTCACGACCAACTGTGCAGATAAAGCCATCCATTGAGTTCATGTTTAACATACTAATGTTGTTTCCTAGAAAAATACCTTCCTATTGCTCTACATTACAGTACAAAAAATTACCCACCAATCTTAACAGACCCAATGCTGGATCAACACAGTTAAACTTTTAATAATAACAGTACCATGAACGAAATGAAAATCCCAAATTACAATCCAGTGCAGAAGTTAAAACGATCAAAGAGAAAATAAGTTTATACAAACCCAAACAATTCTGAAAAACATCCAACAATAAAAAGAATCAAGAAAGAGAAAACCAACGAAACTGTCAAAATAGCCGCGTGTCTGACCTACGCAGCGAGACCAGGCGGACCAGGAAGTACGGGTAAAATCGGAGTACAGATGAACCGGCCTTTGATGGAACAACTTGCATCAAAGTTTACACATTCAAAGAGATGAAGTTATGGAAAAAAGAAAACGATGAGAAAATCAGACCGACACACACAAAAACATAAACATTAAAGATAAGACATGTTTAAAGAAATATCTTTAATGTTTTACCATGTGACTAGCGTTTTGAAAAAAAGCACCTAAACATTTAAAAAAATTCAATTTGTTTTCAACCTTCCCCGGTGAATTGCATTACCTGTTACACCAACAGGAATGATATGACAATGTAGGGAAATCAGTCCTATCTTATTTGTCCCAGGGAATTTTATTGCATCAGGTACTTTTGTTTCAGGAACATAATTAATATCTAGGCAATATATTTTATTTTTGAATTTTCACTAGTAGATAGAGTGAAAAAGGGAAATTTATAAAAAATGGGAAACCTTGGAGTTGCTGTAGATTAACGAGGTTTCCTTTAAAGTGACATGTCCAGGTCCTGTCCGATCGGGTCCTGGAGGTCTTTTTTAGTGAGATGGAATTTCCAAAAACGGGTGCCCACTGCTCTCATGAAGGGTGCAATCTACTCGATTTTTTGCCCTTCCCGTGCGGAATCTGTAACATGGTGTTCTGTAAAGATCACTCCATGCCAGAGAAGCATAGGTGCTTGCCTCAGCTAGAGGACCTCGCCATAGATAAGGAGGTGGGTTTTGACGTTAGACGTTCTACGTACACGCTGATGATTTTATTGTTCAGGTGTTGGAGAAGATTCCGATGTATCCGTGCAATAGTAGCGGCTGTCGGATAAGAGACCCGATTGAGATGCCATGTGTCGTATGTCGCCTTCACTTCTGCCTTTCGCACAGGCACCACGGCTGCCTTGATAAGACACCTTCCCAGGAAAAGCGCGACAAGTACAGGGCACCGAGGGAGCAGTTCAGACTTGCCAAGGCAGAAACCGATAGAAAAGTAAATGTTTTTCAATGTACCCAATTTGAAAAAATCACGTGTCGTGCTGTAAAAAAACCCTGCAAATTGTCTTATTCATAATTAAATAATGCACTTACCAGGTAACCAGAAAAGTCCGTGTAGTTTTCCATTTGTTATTGTTTTAAAACTGTTAATTAGGGAACTGTGCTAGCCAAATGGATAAAGCATCTGACTCTTGGCTAGTAGATACTGCAGTCGTGGGTTTAATTCCCACCATCGTTTCTGAATTTTTCTAACACTTAAGGGGAGTGATGATCACAATGAAAGTTGACCCAACACTCATAAATGGAAGATCCGACGGGATCGGGTCTCAGATACCATGAATTTGATCCTGATGCCCTTCAAAAATGAGTTTCTTTGATGTAAGAACGCCAGCACACCGGGAGCTCAATTTGTACATGTGTTTTTTACGAGCTCCCAAAATTGAACCAGGAAAGAGTACAATAAGCTGTCAAACTGCAGTGCACGGGAGGAGCGACTCCTCCTGTTCCTGGTATATATAACCAATAATAATAATAATAATAATAATAATAATAATAATAATAATAATAATAATAATAAATTAATCAACATGTCTATTTGCATAACAGGATAAGAGTTTTACATCACACATCTTGAACAATTTACTTAAATTAGAAAATATTTTATTTAATAAAGTTTGTTTCTGGGAATGGAGAGATTGAAGATGAATTCCAAGGTCTCGTAGACTTTTTTCCTTTAATGACAATGAATTGAGGGAAGCTATTGGACTTAAGTTGACATGCAGGAGCTTGCTCTTGCTGTGGTTCAACATAAAAGATGCTCTAGCTTTTTGGGAAGTTGTAGCAGCTGAGCGAATGGGTTCCTCCATCTAAACATTCCTTTCACAGCACAAAGTAAAGACATTTTTTGGATCAGGGTATCATATGCGATGAAAAGTGGTACACCAGGAGGTCCTACCATTGTCACCGAATGACCCTGAACCATTGACCCGAACATTTATTGAGTAAGGTCAACAACCAACTACTGGGTGTAAGCGATAAAAAGGTGAAAACACCTTTAGGGAAAAAGAACTTTCAGGTAGTTACTCCCTGTGACTATAACTATAGGTCTGATGATGACCATCGTAGTCTAGATTGCTTCACCGATGGCTCACTCATTAAGGATAAGGGAAGTGGTGCTGGAATACACATACCTAAATTAGGGATCAGCATCTCCTATCCTCTTGGTAATAACACCTCGGTCTTTCAGGCAGAGGTCTGGGCCATTAATGTTTGCTGTAGAACACTGATGGATAACAAGATTAAGGGAAAAGATATTAAAATTTTTTCCGACAGTCAGGCCAGTCTAAAATCATTACAAAAAGAACTATCAACATCTAGACTGGTAGAGGAAACCGTTGAACTCATTAATAGGACTATCACCAGGTATGAGAATAGGGTAACCCTCATATGGATACCTGCTCATAAGGGGCACTATGGTAATGAGGAGGTGGACAGCCTGGCCAAGGAAGGATCAAATACTGAGTTCGTCGGACCACAACCGGTATTACCCCACTCTTTAAGCACAGCAAAAGAGAGTATAGGTAGCTGGGGCATGAAACAATTCCTTAAGGAATGGAATATGTCGAAGGAGTTTCTGAAGGAAATCAAACCTAAAGAATCGAAATGGCTATTCTCTAACTCTAGGAGGGGAATAAGGAGGCTGATAGGTATCCTAATGGGCCATTGCCCCTTGAGAAGACACCTCTTCATAATGGGTACTCTACCAGACCCCTTCTGCCGCTTCTGCGAAACAAAAGAAGAAACGGCCCGACACTACCTCGCAGAATGCGATAGGTATGCTAGGGAAAGATTCAATACTTTCAAAGGAGAGGACATAACCAAAACACTCCCCAGGATAAAATGGTCCACAATCCTGGGGTTTGTGAATAGGTCCAATAGGTTTATGCAGGACTCGTGAGCCGACCAGGTCCCGGACCTTTTAGGGATGGGGTACGGGCCTACTCAGGCTTTTAACCCCTCGGGTCCTGGTCGCCCGCCCTGTGTAATATATATATATATATATTGACCCGAACACCAAATATTCACTAACCAAAGGTGATGCTTTGGAGTACTTTTTTAAACATTTTGAATCACATTTAAACAGCGCGTGCTCACTACTCTATCACTGTTCACAGTAAAATTTTACAAGATGACTTGTCCATTTTAGTACCAGGTGTACTAGATACAATAAGCATGCATGAATTACCTGCTTTGAAGCTAGAGAAAGAAAAAAAAAATTACAGTAATTATAATTTTCAAGACATTTTTTCTCGGCTCATAGATCCCGCGGTCGTGGGTTCAATTCCCACAGTCACCTCTGGCCTTTTTTTCATGCTACCCTTCCCCCCCCCCTAAACGAATACACATAATAACATTGTCATTGGCTAATATGCTCAGAACATAAAGCCATTAAAAAAAAGAAAAAAAAAGTATTATGATGTGAACACCTAATCCTCTAATATAAATAGAAATGTTGTTTAACGATATGAAAACAATAACGAATGAAAAACCGCATGGACTTCTAGTTACTAGGTTGGTTACCATTTAATTAATTTGAGCTATAAAAAAAATTACCATTTGATTAATTTGAGTAATTTCATTTGCCAGGCTATAGTTTTCCTGCTTTAACCTTTTTTTTTGCTAAGAAATCACTTCTTTTTTTACGACTAGGTTCAAGAGAGGCTGAAAACGGCAAAGAACAGAGCTCTGGCAAACAAAATCAAACTGATGAAGATTAAATCAACGGCAGTTGGTGACAACCACGTCCCGACCATGGACAGAGTCTACTTTTCAGTTGCTCCACCCATCCTCACTAACACAATAAGTCAACACCGCAATTTCTTCGTCTCAAAGCACTGGACCCTAGGAAAATCGATAGAAATGTTTGCAAAAAAGTTCAGGGTCAGAGACGGTTACGACAATCTCGAAGAGCCCAAGCTGCGCATCTTCGACTTGGAAGGGATGCCAGTGCCGGGCTTGACAGGAGATACAATAAGCGAGCTCATACAAATCGGTGTTATTATGGATGGGGATTCCCTTATACTGGAATATGTGCCAGCGATCGAAAAAGACAACGATTTGTACGACAGGCTGACCGATAAAACACTTTTAGACAGGTATAAATTTGCATAACACTGATATGATTTGTTAATTTTGTATTGACTGATGTGATAACTATGAAGATCTTTATGTAACGGATGGCTCACCAATCACATTTTTTCCTGATTATATGCAAATATTTTTATATTTAAACTTTTTAAACACAAAATAATAAAATTTAAGTGCAATAAAATGTCAATAATGGGTTTTTTATTACTACATTTTCACCTCAGTTTCTTTCTCTATAGTTTGTCCAGTTTTACCACTTCTCCAATCTGAAGCATATGCAAACAGATATTAAAATATTTGTCATGGCATGTTCCATATTACTGTACATACGATTGTATGAAAATGTACATGACAAACATGTTGAACTTATTATTGAATTTAAAAAAATATATATATTTATTTTATGGAAAAAACCAAACTTGAAAGTATATTTACAAAATAGTAGTAGTTAATAAGTTAAATCATACTAAAAAAGTTTATAATTGATTTCTCGTATCATTTTGTTAATTCCTTTTGTGTAGATACTTTAATTTTATACGTTTTGCAGTTCATATAGGTTGGAGATTAGTTTATTTAACAGTGTAGTTGTTCTGTAATTTGATAATTTTGGCTAATATATTTTTTTATCATTTGTAATTTGATTCTATATACAGTTTACTCATTTATATATGGATACCATCCTTGTACAAAAATGTTTAAATATATTACAAGTAATTACACATAAAAAGAACTCACCATGCTAATAATATTCATACTAATCATTACAATGTTTACACTTAATATGGTGTTATTTACAATAATATTCATAAAGAATGTTTTTAAGAATAAACAAAATGAATATTTATGCCTAGATTGTCAAGATTTGTTTAGCAAATTTTGAAGTTGGTTCAGATTTAATTTTAAACATACATCAAAACTTTAAGTTTATAAGTGTTTAGAATTTTAAGGTTGCTGAAGGCATTAATATTGGATGAAATATGATTCCTTTGTTTAAGATCATAACAGCATCTAAATGCAGGAATGATAAGCAATTTGAAGGCGATGAGCAGATTGAAAGTCTAGGGAAAGTGAAAAAATAGTACTACAGTAAGAGAATAAAGGAATTAAAAGGGATTTAATAAGGAGAACTCTAGGTTTTCTGTGGAGTGAAAAAGCTAAGGCATAGAATAGAATGGAGGCTTGAGAGATCTTTTAATAATAAACCTCAGATTGTCATGCCATGTAAGCTTGGAGTTAAAAATAACGCAGAGATTTTTAACTTTAGGAGAAAAATTAACAGGGGAGCTGTTAATAGGCAATCTGTGCTAATGGATTATTGGAATAAGGACGGGTTTGTTAGGGTTGAAAAGAAGGTTGTTATAATAACCGAGAATGAAGATCACGGTTGAGCAGAGTGATAGTTTCAGAGATGTTGCTTGTAGGACATTGAATGTAAAGCTGTGTGTCATCAGCATAAAGATGAAATCAGGAGAAATTAAGAATTAATGGAAGGTCATTTAGAAATATGGAAAAGTGTAAAGGCCCAAGAATAGAGCCTTGGAGTACACCAGCTGAAATTGAGAGAGAAGAGAAGATTGAATTTGAAGCTTTAACTCGTTGAGTCAGACAGATATTTATGCATGGAACAACGCTGCAGAATCAGGAATACAGATGGGCCACACTAGAATATGTTCGATATTTGTTTTTTTATTCTGATAATAATATGAAGAGTTGAATGATCTTTAAAAAAGATTGAACAACACACTCACTCCACCATTTATCATTTCTATTAATTCGCTAGTCAAAGCAGTAATAACACTTAAAATCAGCCAGTAAACAAGAACTCTTAAAACTATTATAAATTAAAACTTTCATGGTGAAAAATTACCAAATCATTGTGGTTCAATTACCAATGTTTGACATTAAATCTGACCCCAAAATTCGTTCTTGCGAAATTAAATATTAAGAACTGTTCAACTCTCTTACAATGTAAACGCTAAAAAATCATAATTAACTAATGATTTACACAAATTGTACAGTCAAAGAGATACAAAACGTTTTTATCAATATCTTGTACACATTAGGCTTGCATCATTATTGTCTCTGGTAAAATGGGATAAATTTGATTATGATACGCGATCAAAAGTTAAATTTATTATTGATAAAAACAGTTTATTGGAAAAAAAAATTAAAAACGAGTATGGTACACTTAAAAATAAAAATACTTATAAAGACCAAAATCTCCAATTAAATTTTACTCAAGAGTTATAAACAACACACATGGAACTAAATAAAAAAGAATTATCTATTATCTATTTATCTATTAGATAAAGGCTTAAAATTTGTCCCAAAAACAAAATTAGATACAAAAAACTACTATCTCTTGGTTCATCGGTAGAATGTTGTAACATAAATGCAAATATAAAATATAAATGTGCTGAAGTAATTAAACAAAACTTGGTATATCAAATCGGAAAAAAAAAAAAAAAAACAGTCGGAACTATCTTTTTAAAAAGATTGAACAACACACTCATTCCACCATTTAACATTTCTATGAGTTATATGATTTCTTCTTGAGGCCTGGGGGTGATGAACCTTTGGTATGGCAGATGGATTATCAGAAATGACCAAAAATGTTAGAAGTGTTTGTATCTTTTGGACAATTCCAATAAGGAAATTTCTTAGTTCCATTGTAACCGAAATCCGAGACAATTTTTGACGATGGTTTTTGGTGGTGTTAGCCACATTTGAGACGAATGGGAAAAATCTCCATGCCAGTGGGGAAATGTCGACTGCGTTGGCAGTTGGCACCGCCGGCACCCCACCGTCGAAAGGTTTGCAGAGCAGGCCGCAGGGACACCGGGCTCAGTGAGTGGACGAAAGCCCGGCCAACCTTTTGAAATGAGCAAGTTCCGAGACGTGCCCTCGGCGCCTCCCATCGAGGCCTTCACTCTGAAGAAAATCTTTGAGGATGACGACTTCCCTCAAAAAGTCAACACTGGCATCGGAGGTGAACATTTTGCTCCCATTTTCGGGGATTTCATCTCGACATTTCATTTTAAACGGTCTTTCCCTATGAATTTTGTTTTAATTAATGAAATTTTTTACCTATGATGACATTTTTAGTTCTTAGGTGAAAGTCTAAAACTTTACACTTTTCATACAGAAGTCGTGAAGTCAGTGTTTCGTATGTTTTCATGCACCCGATTTTTTAATCTCCGTCCTGACGATGTTCGATATTTCTTAAATTTATTTTGATATAAGTAAAAAAAAGGAAAACAGACAGCCTCTTCTATCAGATGTTGGTGGGATTATAGTGGGATTATGCAATGGACTGAAGGTCTAACCCAACACCACCCCAACCAAACCTTCCATAGTTTTATTTAGCAAACTGGAATCAGAATGTTATAGGGCTGTTGTGGAGGTGTTGGACAATTTAGGATTGTTAGGATGTTTCACAGAGGTGGTCTGAAACTTCCTAACAACCCTAAATTCTTAGCAAACTAGTAACATTAAAAATCATCATCACTAAAGCACATCTATTTGGTTTTACTGTACCAATTCAAAGTGCTCAATCCTCTGACTGCAATGTAAAGTAGCTGGATTGTGTGGATGGAAAGCGGTACATCCAGATTCTGATGGAAGAACAACCACGATCAGTATTCTGGGATCTTTGCATGGTTTGCAAATTCCAACGCATATTCCCCATATACGTAGTGCCTAATTCGAAATTCTCTGTATTTTCAAGTAAAATAAGTTCACCATTTTTGCTTCTTGTTGTATGTTAGGTAAGGTTAAGGTTGAGGTTAGAAGGAGTCGACTTCTTTATGGCACCGCACCAGTATTGGTCTCGTGGGGGGCTTCCCCGACCAAAACTAGGGGTCGACAGCGAACTTTGAGAAGTATTAATGAATGAATAAGATTTAAAAAAAATATTAATGAGTACTGAAAAGGGAAGTTTTTTTTTGCAGCAGCAAACATCGTGTTTTTCACAGACATGCTTTAGATATGAAACAAATGCCAGTCTCTTTTAAGAAAATTTTCGATGTGTCTGTTCCAATTATTAAATATATCAAGTCGCGGCCATTGAAGTCAAGACTTTTCACAATACTACGTGACGATATGGGAAGGATTCCTCATTCCCAGCTTCACTGTACGGAAGTCAGGTGGCTGTGTTGTGCGAAAGCACTTTCACTATTACAGAAATTACGTTCTGAAGTTTTATCTCTATTACATTTCAAATTGGCCGATGTTTTAATGATAAAAAAGGCATTGCGTCGTATTTATCAACTATTTCCATTAAAATGAATGAGATGTCTTTCTCTTGAAGGGAAGAGTATAACAACTTTCGATGCTAATGACAAAGATAGCGCCTTCAAAAGAAAAATCTAGTTTTGGGTTTAATCTGTTGAGAAGGAAGAGGTAGAGTGATTTTTTTAAAAGAAAAAAACTGGAGCTATGAATGGCACTTGATCGATGAAATATGAGAAATCTTCGAAGTTTGGAGATGTCCTTTGAGCACTACTTCCCAACAGCCCGAGATACAATGCTCCAATACCATGGAATGGGTGGTCAAACCGTTTTCAATTTCGACAAAGCCAACCAGTCTATCTTCAGGTGAATACGAATTTTGATAGACATTATTTCCGAATCCACCTTGAAATCTACTTTCGAATCCGATACTTACCCCCATTTTAGACTCCGACTGGAAAACAAAAAATTTCAACGCTCGTTGGAAAAGTAAAACTTGTTCTCTTCCATTTGCTACGTCTTGTCCATGTGACCATAACTAAATACCGAAACTGTCTGGATGTTGAATCGGAGGTACGTCTCCAGCTATCAAAAATTAAACCCAACATATCCGAATTATGCAGGCTAAAACAACCTACTAATTAATTCATTAATCATTCATATTCAACTTATCAATTTTGAAATTGGCTCGAGTTTTACCATAACTATTGATTTCGTTCTGTCCAAAATATGTATAAGGCCAAACTTTATGGAATTATTGTTCCACCTAAAGAACAATTGTGGTGAAGTCTCTTTTTTTCTTTGATTTAGTATTTGACCTTTTGTACCATATATAATGTTGGTATGGGCTTCTATCTAAAAGATGCGTTGATCAAGTCGCATCGTTTATGGACGACTGCGTGCTTGACAGCACGTATGCACCAGGCTGATCGTTTGAGGAAAAACATTTTTCTTTGTAAGGTTTTGGTTGGAATGAAATAGTTACTAAGTTAAGTTAGTTGGCACTAACTTTTTCATTTCAACCTTACAAAAAAAGATTAGTTATATATTGCATTTTTGTTTGTATAAATGTTTTCTTCATAAGAGGGTTTATGATTGTTATTGTCTGTGTGAATATTATTAGCTTTTGTTTGTCGCGAGTCCCTAGCGAAAGGTTGAAGGTTTTCGGAAATAATCGTGACTCAAAATATTGGACAAAAATATACTTTCTTTCCAATGTTTGAGAGAAAAATGTTTGGATTATGCTGGTCAACCATTGCAGAAAAATTTCCTCCGCTCGACACTGTAAAGTTTTCGATTAATGATCTCTCACATTAGTTCGTACGAAACAAATGGTTGATTTTTATGTATGGTTAGAAAACAGAATTGTCAAATTTTCAAAATTCCTCTGCAATCTGCGGACTGACAATCCCAACATTGTGTACGGCATGTTATGGAGTTTATGGTTGTGGTGTTATCAGCACGTTTTAGATTTACTATTCTATTTTTTATTATGGTATGTATTTGTTAAAAAAACAAATAAATCTGTAAGGCTATCCAATATTCTGCATAGTAAGAGGAATTTGTTTACTGAAACAATGAAAAGCTTATTTGTTAGCCAAGCGAGCCGTCCAAATGGATATCTTTGAAATAGATGAAATAAGTCTGGCTCAATCAGAATAAAAAATGCTCAAAATGGCAAAATCTGCGTTATTATTAAAATAATTTAACTTTATTTTATACACTTCTCGATCCGATCGGAAATAAAATCCAGCCCAAGTAAACAAAGTTCTGGACGGTTGAATTCCTCCGTGAATTTGCTTTGAGACAATAGAACAAAATATGTCAATTTTTCGGAGATCCGTCATCTGACGAATAAATTTTTATTGAAAATGACATTTTATTTGAAACGGATTAATGGAATACTCGAAGTTCGCCAAATTACACTGTGGACACCCGACGGAAGTGTTCTCGCTCCTGAGGGCGTACGAGTGCGACGAGTTCAACAGTAAAGTCAATCTAGGAATGGGAGGTAAAAATCAACTTTGCTGGCAAGTCACTTTTTCTTTTTTCCAACATACAAAACAAACACGTGTTTAATACTTTACACACGAGTCCTTTATTTATTAAGTAACCTAACGTGCTTTAAGTTATGCTACGATTAAAAGCTGCCTAGAAGACACTGTGTTTGACACCTGATAAAAATTCATAACTTCTGTTTACTATTTACATTGTTACTAACAGTAAATGCATTTCCTTTCGATGTTCGAACCCATCATAATTTAGTGGCTGCTTTAGAGTGAGGTGGGGAAACGAATGATCGGAGACCGACACAAGCTGGAGTCCCACAAGGGAGCATTCTTGGTCCCAACCTGTTTACCATTTTTACTGATGACATATCTCCCAATACCTCAAACATACGAGAACACCTTGAGCTTACCAAAAATGAGGAAAAATGCACCTATTGCACATGTACCGACTTCCTCTCAACTAAGGTATTCAGGCCCTAACCCCTTTTACAGCATACAGAATTACTTGATTGTCTGAGATATGTATATCCGTGCGCATTTTATTCCTTTTTTTTAAGTAACGAAGTAAGAGAGGTTGTAAGGGCTGCTTTTGTTTTTGTTAGTTAAATAGACAGTTCATTTTATGTGATTCAGTTTTCCCACGGGCTGGAGACATTCTGGGACCAGCTTTAAATTGAAGGTGGACTAGTTTAAGACCTTCATTGCTTCTTGGCTGTCTGAGAAAATTTAGATCTTTTAATCTTTTTTTAAGTAATGAATTAAGAAAACGGATTGGGTAACTAAATCTGCATTTTATGCCACAAACCTGTAGTCCTAATAACGCCTCACGTATTGTGGTGCAGATTCTTTTCTATCCGCCTGACTATCCTCGCAGGGTTTGTCTGTCAGAGGGTTCATCTTCAGTGGTTTCTTAAATAGGAAACTATGTGCAGTTTTTGTATCATTACGACCTTTTGTTCCGTCCCGTAAAAATGTGTTTAAAGACGAAGATTTCAAAAACCATCAGAGAATAGGAATAGGAAAATACCCTCCTCAAAAGTTCATAAAAGGACCATCGCAGAAACTAAAAGTAGAATATCTAAACTTATGACGTAATAGGACTTGAATCGTAGTAGGACTGCTGACGGGACACGGCAAACTCCGGAGGCATATGTACTGTAAACCAATCGGAGTAACAGAAAAAAAGCCTCTACACATATTGCCAGGAAGAAGAAGAAACAGCGGACCCTGCCCTCTGTTGGTACGAAGGCCCACGTAGGCTCAGACTTTTATTCCTGATATGGGAAAAGCAAAGGTCTGAAGGATACACACCGTAGCCTTTAAAAACTTTAGGGCCTGGTAAAAAGCTTAAAGGAGGGCTTTTGATTGTGGAAATATACCAATATTGATCGCGATGCGCAAGGGCTGACTTCCAATCACTTAGGTCCTTAGTTTAGTTAGTTCTTAGGACATCGGATAGCATACCTTCGGACAACATACCTGGACAGCAGATTCCCGATGCAAGGCGTAAGAGACAATTTAACAGAAGATTTTATACAAGACTGCAATTTGACCACTTTGGTACGCAAGGAGCTGAACTGAGTGGTTCTGCAAACCATCCAATATCCAGTTCATCCAATTCAACTAATGAAAAGTCCTCAGTCATATTGTCAAAGCTACCCTATGAATCTCACTATCCATGACAACCTCAACGTTCCTTTTGCCGGTTCCTGCTTCTAAAAGGTTCACACCATCCTAATTATACTGCTCAAGCCCTATCTACTCCTTCACATTCCGATAACGACGTCGGCCTTCTCGTACCTTAATCCCACATATTTATTGCCAAAGTTTGGCTTTTCATAGCATTAGTGTTGTGAACTGGAGAGATCGCACATACCACTATAGTGATTGATTCAATTGTCTAATTTATGTTTTTTAAAACCCTTCAGTAATTACTATGCTAAAAATATTATGACATCAATTGAGAGGATGCGAGAACATTACAATTTTGTCTCAACATTTCGTTTTGCAGTGTACAGGACGGCAGAAGCCAAGCCGTGGGTCCTACCCTGCGTCAAGCAAGTGGAACTGGCGATGGCCCAGGACGACTACCTGAATCACGAGTATTTGCCGGTGCTAGGTATGAACCAGTTCTGCAAAGTGGCGACCAACCTTCTTCTGGGTACGACATCACCTGCCATCCTGGAACATCGTGCCATCGGCGTCCAGTCCCTGAGCGGAACCGGAGCACTGCGGGTCGGAGCAGAGTTCCTATGCAGGATCTTGAAGTGCGAAACGTTCTACGTCTCGACGCCGACATGGGGTGAGCCTTTTTTAAATTTACTTTTTGTCAAATCTTTTCGAAAGCTCAATTTGTGACCTTGGAGGATAATTGGTTTCACGGTGTGGCATGAGGTGGCCGCCAGTTCAACGCCAACCTGACCTCATCCTTCTTTTGTTGACCTACTTTCACAAATTTCAGTTAAAATGTGCAATGTATTTAATACTTACCTTATAATAACATTTTGCGGCTAGAAAGAGTAATTCAGTAGATTCATTATTTTGATAAACAGTTCGTGACACTCGTAAACCTTCGTCCTTGTGCACAACGTGTGACAGTAAAAATAAACTTGGCCGTAAAACGTGTTGGTTCTTGTCAGTAAAATTTACTATTGGGTTGTCCGGAAAATAATGCAGGATTTTGGTATTAAACAAAAAAAAAGAAACTAGTTACTTTAAAGCAATGTTCTTTAATCAAAATAATTTCCCATACTCTCAATACATTTCTCCCAACGTGTTGGTAACTTATTAATTCCGTCTGAGTAGAATTCAGAATTTTTAGAATTGATAGTCAATAAATGCATTTTCCAGTTCCGTTTGATTTTTGAATATTATGTGTTGTAAGTAGTGGTCCAGGTGTCTAAAAAAATGGTAGTCAGTAGGCGAGAGGTCCGGAGAGTAGGGTGGGTGAGGCAAAGTTTCATAGCCAAGCTCCAATAATTTTTGTGACGTTACACGTGACACATGTGGTCGAGCGTTGTCATGCAACAAAATGGGCCCTTTCCGATTGACCAAAGAGGGCTTCATTACTGCCAATTTCTGATGCATGGTATTAATTTGGTTACAGTATGATTCAGCATTGATGGTTTCGCCAGGATTTAAGAAGCTGTAGTGTATTAAACCAAATGAAGCCCACCATACCGTAACCATTACCTTTTTTTGATGAGTTGGGGGCTTTGGAGCTTCTCCTTTGTCGAGCCACTGTCCAGAACGTCTAGTGTTATCGTAGAGAATCCACTTTTCGTCACATGTAACAATTCTGGCCAGAAATGGGTCATTTTTGTTTCGACAAAGAAGTGATGCACAAACATCAAAGCGCTGATTTTTTGGCGATCGTTTAATGAGTGTGGAACCCAATTTTCGAGTTTTTTCACTTTTCCAATCGCCTTGAGGTGGTCAGCGACGGTCGTTTTACTGACTTTGAGTTGCTCTGCAAGTTCTCGAACAGTTGTTTTGGGGTTTTCTTCCACCACTGATCGCAGAACATCATCATTAAGAGAGGAAGGCCTTCCACGACCTTCTTCATCTTCAAGGCTGAAATCTCCCTCCCGAAATTTTTTAAACCACCTTTGCACAGTGCACTCATTAACACAACCCTCGCCCCAGACTTGGTTAATGTTTCTAGCCGTTTGGGCTCCGCTTCGGCCGAGTTTAAACTCGTAAAAGAAAATCGTACGAAATTCTCGCTTTGACATTATAAGGATGACTGAATTATTTCCAAGTAGCGGAATGCTACAGAGGTAAACAAACAATATCATTTGGAAGAGGATTAATAAGTGTTGACATTCATACAAATGAGTAATCCTGTAAACGTAAACAGAATATTTTATATAGATTTTTTTTAATGAAAACTTAAAATCCTGCATTATTTTCCGGACAACCCAATATTATTTAGGACCAATCTTTTATCGTTTAAGTGCGTATCATCGAAGCATTTATTTCAGCATCATTTCAATTAATTTTTTCACATTTTCATAATTAATGTATATACATGTATAATGGCCTTGGGGAGGTCGGGGTCCTCAAAGGGTTGTAGTGCCAGGAAGTTAGATAAATGTATAAAAGATATCTCGTTAGAGAAGGACATCTCTATTGATTCCCCTCTGATCGCTGTTGATTTAAAAAAATAATAATGCTTTCTGAAAGCGTAGTTCATTCATTAAAAAAATTATATGTTTACACATTCACACAGGGACAAAATACCGGATACTGACACTATTGGATCTGACAAAATTGGACCACTTCTTGTCTGGAGTGTCTTTATTTTTAATGTGTTTTCCTGAGTTTATGATATATTCCCTTATATCTGCTTGTAACGCAATTTAATTGTGGGCTGGTTAGATATAATTGTTAAAATAAAGCACCTAGGAGTCGACGACACGAAGAAGGCTGACTGCTCAAATAAAGCTCACAATAAAGCTCTGTGTTCAGGTGATTTGGCTCCCTGTGAGACGTTGACATGAAATAAGTTTACTGGTCCAAAAAAAAAAAAAACACCTACAAGTTCATGTGATATGGCTCCCTGTGATATGTTGGACATGAAGAAAGTTGACTGCTCAAATAAAGCTCCTACAAGTTCACGTGATATGGCTTTTTGTGAGATGTTGACATAGAAAAAGTTGACTGCTCAAATAAAGTACAAGATAAGATAGATGATCTGACCCCCTGTGAGACGTTGACTGCTCAAATAAAGCACCTACAAAATCAGATGATCTGACTCCCTATGAGACGTTGACATGAAGAAGGTCGGCTGCTTAAATAAAGCACTTTTAAGATGAGATTTTCAGGGATTTTCTTCATGGGAGGATCCGTTCGTTTGATGTTTTACTATTACTTGAAGTGAAAGCTCGGTCGTCCATACATTGAATTAAAATGAATTTCGAACTTTTACAACAGAACTTTTATGAGTGAAGCTTGGTCATCATATGGTCAATCTCTTCTTATCTGAGAATATTTGCCTGATTTTATTTATTATGGGATGTCAGAAAGTTTTAGTACCAATCCAATTTATTTGTTTCTGGAGTCTGCATGAGCTTCTCCTTGGATATGTTATTGTAGGAAGGTTTAATAGTTTTTCTAAGGCAGCTGATGGGTTGTTTTCATTGACTCTGTGGTGCATAGATTTGCCAGTCTTTGCATGCTATCTAATTTTCGTGTAGCTGTTTTTGTCGAACTTTTGTCCACTAGAATAATGGGCCATAAGACATCGTTGTTCTTATTTCAGCTGTTTGTAGACAATAGGCCATTTATCGCTTTAGGCTCCGATATGGCTGATGAAATAATACAATACAATGTTTACCATTTCAACTAGTTTCTTCTGTTCCTTTAAGCCTTTTTTAGAACTTTGTGCGCTATATCCGGGCTAAATAAATACTGAGTGTTACATTCTTCAAAATCGACACACATACACTCACAACTTTATCACTCGAATATCCCTAAAACAACATTGGCAAAGATAACGTTACCGAAGCTAAAGTCAACACAGTTTAAATCTTTTATTGGAGTTTTGAAGTATCGGATCTCAAATAAGAAAACATTCAAACGGAAGGATAAATAGAGGGGTGACTCTGGGAAACTCCCGTTTAAACTTAAAAGGGTTGTTTTTTCGTCTCATAGTTGACTTTCAGATTAACGAAATATAAAAATTTTAAGATTAGTTTCGTACGTAATCCAGGCATTCGTCATGAGCTGTTTTAGTACAGTTTAAATATAGATAACGAAGCGTTTTTAATTCGAATTCCAACAAGAGATTGTACAAAATGTTTCCTATTTTCAGAAAACCACAGGCTGTTGTTTTTCAACGCTGGCTTCAAGAATTGCCGCGAATACCGATACTGGGACAAAAACACCCGTAAGATCGACATAGAAGGTTTGTTTTTATTCTTGAAATTACATATTTTCCACTTTTTCGTTGGGTTTTAATGCGACGAGAACTTGGCAGGATTGATCGAGGATCTGTCCAACGCCGAACCTGAGTCGGTGGTCGTTCTTCACGCCTGTGCTCACAACCCGACAGGCTGCGATCCTTCGAAAGAAGAATGGAAGAAGATCGCCGACGTTATTAGCGTGAGTGGCAATTTAGAAGTAATATTTCATTAAAAAAAATTCATATTTAAATTCAGGCACAGGCATAGGCGTATATGAAAGAAAAACTCCTGGAGGAATAACGATATCCCCTTCTTAAGACTTTAAAACTGTTATTAATAATTTAAAAGTTTAACAAATATTTATAATTATTCACAATATTAAAACTCACGGTTTCCTTATAATTACGAATTTAACTATACATATTCTATACAGTACTGCCACCCATTTATCCTAAATTTACTATAATAATGACATTAACGACATTAGAAATTTTTGAGGTATATTCATAAAGTCTTTGTGATGAAGTAGACTTTTTTGGTTTCACCAAGCTTTCGGCGATTTATATCGCCTCCCTCAGGGCCTATTTATTGAAAAATACATACATCAGATACAATGAGACATTGAAGAATTACATTGCTTTCATAATAAAATCTAATTATATCATTACTTTACCCATTGATGTAAATTAAAACACTGTAGAGTTAGTTTGATTAACGTTAGTTTTAATTACGATAAAATTAACGTTAATCAAAATAACTATGGTGTTTTAATTTACATCATTGGGTAAAGAATGACCTTATCAGACTTTATTTTTCTTTAAAGATTAGGCTTTATTATGAAAACAATATAATTCTCCAATATGTCACTGGTACTCTGTTAATATGTGTATTTTTCAATAAATAGGCCCTGAGGATGGCGATATAAATCGCCGAAACCTTGGTGAACCAAAAAAAGTCTACCTCATCACAAACTCCCTATGAAGATACCTCAAAATATTCTAATGAAGTTTAACGTTTTCCTTAAAATTCGGCCTTATTTCTAATGTTTAATATAAAATGACAATATTGACAAGGCTGATATTTATTATATCGGAGATAAGAAGTTAATAAACCTCGAAACGACCATTACATTGTGTATGTGCCACTTATGTCAATCTGTAATTCATAACTGCCATATTTGTTGAGCTAAATTCTTACTTCTACGCATCAGTAATTTTTCACAGTGAAGTTTTACTTTTGTTTTAGTTTAGATTTCTTTTGTAGTTTATGTTTTAGAGATTTTAAAACTACTTCGATATATAATCATTTATTGTTTCTCTTTCCCAAAAATGATTGTTATTCCGGTAATTACTTTTGCCTTGAGTCAGTTGAAGGTCGCGGGATTCCATTCAACGACTATTAACGAGCGTTAATCATAAAAAAAATGCCAGCTAAGCAAAATGAGCTAGTACTGTCTCTGTCAAAGAAGCTAACAAAGCAATCCGGATAATATTGAAAAGTCTAATAGTAAAAATGAAACGTTAGACGGTTTACTTTATAAAATTCGTCTTAAACACTTTTGATAAGAAGAAGATAAGAAGAAGCACTTTTGTTTTTTACCATACGCCTGTCAAGCAATTCTATTGTATAATATAATTTTTATGGAAATGTGATTATGATGATTGTGTAACAGGTATATTACTGATTAATGATTTATATAAACACTAATCTTCAACTTACACACATGTAGAGTTGAGTCAAGCACTTCTTCCACCGGCACCAATTCCAGCTTTTGTATTTACAATAAATCACAGACAGGCGTCAAGAATCACCCACCCTGGGTGTGGGCAGTCCGGGTCATATCCGTCCAGCCACCGAGGTTGTGCTCTGGGGCTGTCATTTTAGCAATCAGTTCCTAAATCTATTCACACTCTCATTCACCCTTAAATGAATTCTTACTTATTTACATACCATTCATTTAGGGTGTATTCGATATTCCTCCATCACCACACATATTTTATGACTAATTTATTTGATGGTCGATAGGTCGACCTCTCACACTACGCATTCACGCCAGTAAATACATTCACTCCGATCACACGCTAGGGACACAAAACTTCATTACTATATACAGAAAAACAAACCTGTTTCCTCCAAGAATCGGATCAGGAGACCCCTGATACTCGCTGACGTGCTCAGTTACAATTCAAATAAAGGGTGACATTCCGGCATACCTCCGTGCTTTCTATATGGAACCTAGGAATTGCACCCTTCAATTAGGTGGGACCCATTGAACAACCCCGGGACCATATCCATGCTATTAGAAATAAATCCTTTAAAAATTTATGATTCGTACTAAGGCAAACTGCTGACTTTAAGAACCCTTTTGCAATAAAATTACCCTATTAATCTCTGGTGCGCAGTTATCTAGAGTATGCCAGTGTTGTTTGGTCGCTGAGTTCTTTAGATGGGTCTTACATGATAGAAAGGGTACAGAGAAAGGCCACGAAATACCTGTATTACAAATTATGCAATCACAGGAACTACCATCATTGTTCCTATGAAGCCAGACTTGCTCTCGTAGGCCTGGATTCTCTGGAGGATAGAAGAGTTTTGGCTTCCGTTGTGTTTCTGTGGAAGATCCTAAATAATTTTATTGACTCCCCGGAGATATTATCTTGTATTGGCTTTAGAGTTCCCCAGCGTGAACTACGAACCCATGAATTGTTTGGTACTTCATGGCACAGGACCAAATACGGGTTACAGTCTTCAATCTCCACAGCTGTGCCTTACTTAAATAAATTCGCTATCAGTGCGGACCCCTTCTCCTAGTCAATTCAGATCTATTAAAAAAATATTAAACGTGCTTTAAAATGTAATTGAGGGTTTATTTATTACTTTTGTTGTGCTATTTATTAACCTATTTATAATATTTTGTTAAAAGTGTAAGTGTTTCTTTGCTGTTATTTTTATTGCTATTATTTTTATATCCTTTTTTAGTAGTTTATATCATAATGATTGTTTTGTCGTGTTGCTTGACTGTCCTATGCTTGGGTACCTGACCTGTTTGGACTGTAAATAAATAAAAAATAAAAACCTTTCTCTGCATGCCGGACACATACGCCAGCTTTGACCCATATTAATAGGTATATTAAAAGTCAAATTAAGAAAACTATTGAAATATCGAACTTGATATAACAATCTCAACGTATATTCGATATTTAGATAAGTGAAAGTTTTGAAAATCTTATTTGCTAATTAATAGGTCAAGGCCTTGTACGAAATTAAGGTTTAGTCAGTTAATTGGCTGTTCGACGATTGTGTTTTATATTTGTCAAAATATTTTTTTAATTGAACAAATAAGATTCTCTGTAGATAAATAAGAAACGAATTAAATTGAAATTGGTTGGCTCTGAAGCTGCGAACGACCAAATTTTACCGATCAGATTAGGGTTTCTATCTCGATATTTTCTATTTTGGTTGTAGATAGGCGACAAGAAAACAGAAAACATCGGCCGCGATATCGTTAACAATAACCAAATATATATATATATAAGCGTATCTAGCCGAAGATCGTGGGTTCGAATCCCGCTCGTGCCATTAACCTTTTTTTCACCTCGACTAAAAACTTTAATTAATTGTAATGTATTAATTGGTCAAGCGGACCACGAAATTAGTGAATATATTAGAATAATTGACCTTCAAAGGTTTAACAGAATCTTTTTTCCTCCTTTATGTATAGAAAATCTGATTATGTTCAATAATTGGTTAGGGATGGCGATATTATTTATTATATTTGGATATACATAGTTTCTCATGGAAGATGTCCCTCCCCTAACGTCGTAATTTTTCTTCGATTTTGATAAATCTTTTTTTAAATTTTCGTTATGAAGTCTCGTTTTTAGATGTTTCATTGCTTCCTGAAATAACTTTTTGGTTCAGTGTTTTTTTTTGCATAAAATATGCCCTACGTAACTTTTTTTAAAAATGAAATCCCCCCCATTTTTTAATTCGGATTTCAAAACTAGATCATTTAAAAAAAATTTTCGCTTTGGTCCGAGTTGATATCTTAAGTTTTATAGTAGTAAGCAAAATGAAAATTTTACTAGTATTAACACTTTCACGTCGGCCAGTTACAATAAACACCACTCCAGGAAACATGAGTTGCCTATTTATTGAAGAATGACCATTTTCTGCACACAAAAAAATCATGAATGTGCATAAAAGAAAGCCTAGAAAAAACTGCCATTGTTAATGTTTGAATTGTTTTTCTTCATTTTAAACACGTTTCGTATATTTTTAAATTTCAGTAGACGTTACTGTCTTAATTAAATCTATACTTAGTTTCACAATAGTAATTGAAATTGAATTCAAGTTATTTATTGACTTTTGGAAGTATATTTATGGTAGAATTAGAGTTTAAAAGGAAATATTAAAGGCTATTCTTGAAAACAACAAATTGATTATAAAATTGAATTCACTTCTTTCTTTTATTTTTTCATTCCACTTTTTCTTTTGGGGTCATTTAAAATCTGTTGTTTACAATAATCTTTCGTTGTCATCGATGATCTCAAGGAGAGAATTATCATTACAATTCGGGATATTCCGATACAGATAATTAAGAAATTAAAGTCTAAATTAAAAACGATACGAAAAATGTTGGAAAATGAAGAACAAACAATTCGATCATTTCTTTTAACACTGGCAGTCTGTTTTTTTTACCGACGTTTTCTTTTAGCCGAATTCATGATTTTTTGTGCGCGCAAAAATGGTCATTCTTCAATAAATAGGCAACTCATGTTTTCTGGAGTGGTGTTTATTGTAACTGGCCGACCTGGAAGTGCTAATACCTAATGAAAATTTCATTTTGGTGACTTCTATAAAAATTGTGATATCGAACCCAGATCAACGCGAACTTCATAACGAAAATTAAAAACAAAAAACAAGATTGATCAAAATCGAACCAAAATTAAAGTTAGAGGTGGACATCTTCCGTGACAAACTGTTATGATATGATAGGTTGACCGCAACGTAAAAATGTTCGGCTTTTGATGTCTAATTTTGTTCAAACCGATAGATCTGTTTTTATTCTCGGTGAATTTAAATTTTTATAGAATCTCTTTTTCTGTTGGACTCCACGGGCAAACAATGGCCAAGTTAAGTGACGTTTCTTGCGTCGGTTATCTAAGAGATTCGCTCGAAAACAACTTAAAGGCTACTGGTTTATCACTGAATCATTAGTCGATAAAAGGTGTTATATAACGATCTTTTTGACACGATGTATAAATATGAATTTTAAAAATAATTGCTTTATCGATTGGATTTTCTTTGACATTTTAAATAGATTGCATCTCAGAAGTCGAGAACGATGGATGTGGTGTGATGCAATTTTTGTTTATCCTTTATCTTTATTTTTTACGCTGTTTATGCCTTCAATTTTGATTTTTTTATTCCTATCAATGATTCGACGAAATTTTTAAGGGCCTTCTGTATAAAAACAGAATTTGTACTATATTTTTATAGTACCCGCTTACTAGGTAGTGTTACTCTACAGCGCATTTTTCGTTTAAAAAAATTACTGATATATTTGAGGAATGTGACTTATTTAGAAAAAAAGGTCTGTTTGTTAAGGCAAGCACCAGTATCAGCCTTTTGAATAAAATATTAATGAGGGTGGTATGCAAGACAGACACTGGTGGGTGGCGAGAGAACCAGGGGAACCACTTTACAAGGGGGACTATCAGGCATTTCTCCATTATTGGTTAAGCAATTTCTTTAATAAAATTATCACGGACGGTAGACGGGGGATGTGTATGCCACAATCTACATCCCTCATGACCTGTTTGGGGTTTGAACACAATTTTCCGAAAATACCCGGCCCACAACATCCACCGCCAGCATCGACCACTGTGCTCACTTGAGCAACTAAAGGAACACAACTATTTGCCTAGTTTTCTAGATTGTAGATAAGAGCTTGCCCAGTCTTTGGAATTTGAAGAGGTTCTCTATTTTTAACTATCATCAGACAAAAGTTCACCTAGAGATATTTTGATATTTCCTCCTACGGTCTGATCTTTGTTGAGTAGGTCTTCAGATGCATCTTAGTATGGGGGTCAAATAAAGATTCCAACCTTTTCTCCGGGTTAAAGATTTGTGGAACCCTTAGAATTAAGGCCTTACTGTAGAAAACATGCTTTTTACACAAAACTAAGCACTTTCCTTGGTGCCTCATCACGTACCCGGTATCTGACTTAGTGTGAAAATTGCCTTATCACAGTGGTACCTTGTTATTTACAAACGGCATTATTATTGCTATAATGCCCAATATCACCTGGAAGTGACACAAAATTTCAAATACAACTTACAAAAACACAAAAAGATTATTTATGCTTTTTATTATTAATTATGATGCCAAAATGTAGCCCAAGAACATTCAACCTTAAAGAAATGATGGAGGACGAGAAAACAGTCGAAAAGGCATTATTATTGCTATAATGCCCAACATCACCTGGAAGTGACACAAAATTTCTAATACAACTTACAAAAACACAAAAAGATTATTTATGCTTTTTATTATTAATGTAATATGCCAAAATGTAACCCAAGAACATTCAACCTTAAAGAAACGATCGAGGATGAGAAAACAGTCCAAATTAAAATGATTTATTACCAATTGAGGTCGTATGTAGAAAGCCTGGATTTTTTCAGGTAAAAGAAGGGTCTTAATTGAACACAGTAAACAGGAAACGGAAGTCCTGACATGCTTTGTTGTTTTTTTTGTGGCAGTTTAAACAAGTGTCACCTACAGGTGACAAAATGACATTGGGCATTGTAGGGTTAAGTAAAAAGCACTGTTACAGGAAGTTACACCATTGGTAAAGAGCATATGAATAATAAAGTGCATGACATTATGTATTTGTTTTAACAGGAAAAGAGTCTCATCCCATTTTTTGATTCTGCTTATCAAGGATTTGCATCGGGTGATCCTGAGGAAGACGCTTGGGCAGTTCGGTATTTTGTGAGCCGAGACATGGAGTTGCTCTGCGCGCAGTCGTTTGCAAAAAATTTTGGGCTTTATAGTAAGCTTAACGTTGTGACCGAACTTCTTGGTTTGTCTAAGCATTGAAATTACAGATGAGAGAGTGGGCAACCTTACTTTCGTCTTTTCGTCGCCTGAAGTCATTCCCCAGGTGAGGTCACAAGTGACGCTCATAGTCAGGGGAATGTACTCGAATCCGCCGTATCACGGGGCAAGAATCGTCAGCACCATTCTACTAGATCCTGTACTACGAAACGACTGGTATGTCTGTTTATATATTTGTTGGATTTTTGAATAAAATACTTTTTATCCAGGAAAGAATGTATCAAGACGATGTCAGGGAGAATCAAGGACATGAGAGCATTATTTAGGGATAAACTGGAGAAAAACGGTGCTCCTGGAAACTGGGAACATATTACTTCGCAGATTGGCATGTTCTCCTACACAGGATTGAATCGTACGTATCTTTAGGAGTTAAAAATTCTCATTTTAATATTTAGAATAGGTTGTTAATAATTATAAAAAGTAGTGTGTAATTAAATCGAATTGTTATGTCGATCAAACAAATAATATTAGAAAGATTTTTTAATTATATGTTGTTATTATTAGGCACTTATAAATTTACAATAACTTATAATTAAAATAAATGTATGGATTTTTGATTGCTGTTATATCTGGTTAGAAGAACTGCAGTGGTCAAGTCTCAATTTGTCACATGATTTATCCATGACCCCTGAATATTTAATTGGATGTAAAGCCTCCTTGTAATAAGTGGAATGAAACTGAATCTAAAAATTTAAAAAAAGAAAAATTTATGAAAAAAATATAGTTACCATTTTAAGTGCGTACCATGCTAAGTACTTGTTCCCTGTCTGTGTGAGCTGAACAAAATGGCTTTTATACAAATTCAAACATGGTTCTTTAAAAAGAGGAAAAATTGAATTTATTTATGTTTATTTAGTTATTTTTCTATGTATTCCATAGTACAAGATGCTTGTTTGTTCCAGCGCACCAGTGTGAATACCTTATTTCCCAGTATCACATTTATCTGCTCAAAAGCGGCCGAATAAGCATGTCAGGTCTCAACCCGAGCAATATTGACTATGTGGTCAATGCGATTTGCGAGACACTTAAACTGGTCCCATGACTAGGACAGGATAAAGCGCACTTATGAAAAAATAGTCTTGTGGATAGTTTTTATTTATTATTTCAATCTTTATTAGATTTATGTGAAATGTTATGAATGATGTATTTTTACTGTATATTAAAACTTGGTGAAACAAAATATTTTTAATAGAATGTTATATTTTGTGCTAATGACAATAAAAAAATATGATAAAATTAATAGTCTCATTTCATTTTTTTTTGTTCATGCACTTTATTAATCTCAATTAGAAGAACTTAATGTAAAAGATACAATGTATTCTATTCTCCATTTTTTTTGTATTCTGTCATCAATGACATTCGTTCGACAATCCCTTCCTCTTGTCAAAAATCCAAATTAACAAACCAAAACCACCCAACTTCACATCATTCCCTGTAATACACGAACAAGCTTTATGTAAAAGCAAGTATCACATTAATTATGAGTCAAAAAAACTCATTCGACCAAAGACTACAGAAAACTACTGAATTAATGCACCTAACAAACTTAGTGTTATTCAGCATTAATAAAATTTATCCATTAGTACCAGTGATAGATATACATAAAAATACACTACTCAAACACTACAAGAAAGGTTACAGGTATAACTTTTGAATTTTCATCGATAGTTTGGATTATTACATAAGTTTGTAGAGTAAATCATAGCATCTTGTCGTTTCAGTCAAATATGCTGATTCCAACGAAATGAATGTCGTCAGATTTAGGGGTAGGAATACAGAAATATTATTGAAGTAGATTTTGATTGATTTGTCTCTGAGTATAAATGTAACATGGACACACTTTTATTTACCTTAATTTTCCATTGTCTACACCAATCTGGATGTAATATGTCTACAGATCTTTCAAACCAACCGCCTGTAGGATTCATTCAAACGATGCAAGGAGAGTAGTTGAGTCATGTGTGGTTAACAACATAGATTGGCTCAAGAAACTGTGCTTTGGTACTGCTGGAGAACAGTTCACAAAGTAATCTGATCCTTGTTCGTCGCGAAAGAACCACTGTGATAGATGAAAGCAGGAAATTAAGCAGAGTGCATGATTTAATTTGTGTATGGTTGAAATCATGCACCACTTCAGGGAAAGATCCCATTCTTTGTGCTCAATGGAGGAGGGTAGGTAGAGTATGACTATTCTGAAGATCTGGGAGAAGAGTTTAATTTGGGTAATGTTCTTTTAAAAAGAATCTTTTTAAATACTTTGTACATGAGTTTTCGAACTGGTTTGCCAGGTTTTGGGTAGTGTGGAACATACTTGTTTTCATATTTTTAATTTTCATCAGTCTGTCCGATGTATTTTCCCCAGCAATCACAAAAGTTGCACTACCTTCATAACCCATCATTTTCCCTTGTTCCGGAAACTTCTAATCAGCAGAGCTTCAGCAGATTCTGAATGACTTGAAAGGTCATTCAAAATAAAGCCCCATAAGACAATTCTTTCTTACGTACATGCTGTATTGTAAAAATATTCAATCTAGTATCAGATTATGCCAAATTGTGTGCCAAAGTGTTTGTAGAGGTAGGCAAAAAAATATAATAGCTTTTTGAGTGTTGTTGCATTTTGAATGTAGTTAGGTCAAAACGAGTAGCCTCTTTGGTAAGCCGGGATATACTTGACCTCAGTGGGTGTAATGGCTTTGGCGATGGTGTCGGTGAGTATAGGCTTTTTCTTGGTTGTATTTGGCCCATGATTCATCATCTTGACAAAGTAGAATTATATAATTAATGAAATTGTCTATCACTGGCTGGTTGAAAGCTCTGGCACACAATTTGGCATAATCTGATACTAGAGTGAATATTTTTACAATACTGCATGTACGTAAGAAAGAATTGGCTTATGGGGCTTTATTTTGAATGACCTTTCAAGTCATTCAGAATCTGCTGAAGCTCTGCTGATCAGAAGTTTCTGGAACAAGGGAAAATGATGGGAATGAGGGTAGTGCAACTTTTGTGATTGCTGGGGAAAATACATCGGTCAGTCTGATGAAAATTTAAAAAAAAAAACAAAAAAAACAAGGAACAGGTAAAATAATTTTTGGAGAACGGAGGAAAGTCAAACTAGACAACACACTGGACGTCACCATGGACTCTCTTTTGCTAAAAGTCAAGCCATGAACAGACTCAACACATTCACATGTTACATATAATTTATTGGAATACTAGACAACATAGAAACAGATAAAGTGAATACAATAACTGTCTATATAGAAAAAATCCAGACTTATAAGAAAACGAAGACACCACAGCACATTTATTTTTTAGAAACGAATAAAAAGGACACTACTGATAAAATAGCACACAGGCAAACCACTGAAATTAACGAAATGACAGACAGAACGAGCTTAATTTGGCAGACCAGGTCGGCCTGAGATGACCAATTTTGGTTCATGAGATTCTTCTTATCATGGGGGATGATGAACCCTCAACCTGTGGCTTGGTCGTTTCCGGGCATGGTATGACTATTGATTTATTCGTCTTTCAGACATGGTTCGGCATTTCATGATTTTATTAGTTTTCTCATTTCCGAATTATCTTTTACATAAAATTTGATTTCATTTTCAACCACTAAGTCAATATTAATTTTTAATAACGGAAGTAGACAAATGGTTTATATACCGTAGTTGGTGGCACCTGCCGATGAAAAGGCAGCTTTATGTTTACTTTCCCCTCCTGCTGGAAATTCTCATGAATTAAATATAATTACGCATTCAGACGACATTAAGCGAAGGAGTTCCAAGTATTGTACCCCTCGCGCTCCATTGTTCGACCCTAAACTCTCCCAACTTCCTATCCCTTTCAGTTCGCGGGTCGAAAATGGAGGTGGACCCGTGGAATTCAATTCAAGATTAGCACTTATTTGTCACCTGGTTTTAACCAGATTGGATTTCGCATCTAATCTCTATAGAAGAAGTTGCCGTAGACGTACTACAATCTGCTATTACGCTCTAGGGGCGATATATTCTAAAATTTTTTATAAAACTTTCGAAATCAGTAGGAAAAAGTGAATCACGATTCAACCCTTGGAATCTTCTGCGCGATTGATTCATTATGTCAAAATCGTTATCGAAAATGGAAAGCACTTCCAATTAATGCAGTCTAGGGATTTTAAAAATTGACGCACTTAATAGAGTCCTTAAGTGAAATTTCTCTTTGAATTAAAAATAAAAGGTGCTTAGTCGGGCTGCCTCGAAGAAAGTCTGGATGATCAATATTTTAGAGCCAGATTATTCTTGTCTTTTATTGTTTTCTATCGAAAGAGTTCCATTTCTTAGATTGGCGTTCCTTAACAATTAAAATGTATAAGTAAAGATTTAAATGAATTTCTCCCAATATAGAAAATATTAACTTGCTCTGGAGGAATTTTCATCAGTAAGATATGGTCGATTTTGGAGATTTGAAGCTAATTGAATGGTATTTAGAACAGAAATTCAAGGAAATTGTAATAAATTAACTGACAGAATCTGTTTTGTATTCTTTCAATTAAATTAATGTGGCATTGATGACAAGGAAAACCAGAGGGCCGAAGATTGAACTTTGAATTATGCGTGATGAAGCTAAGAAAGGTTATTTGCTTGAGAGAATTAGTAATGTCGTTTATGAATGTTAAGAAAAGAAGAGGGCCGAGAATTTAACCATGAGTTACGCCTGATTAAGCTAAGAAAGGCTATTAGCTTGAGAGAATTGGCAGTGTCATTTATGAATAATAAGAAAAATACAAGGCTGAAAGTAGAACCATACGCCTGATTAAGCTAAAAAGGCTTGAGAGAATTGGCAGTGTCATTTATGAATATTAAGAGAATCAGAGGGCACAAAGTAGAACCATGAGATACGCCTGATTAAGTTAAGAAAGGCTATTAGCTTGAGATAATTGGCAATGTCATTTATGAATAATAAGAAAAATACAAGGCTGAAGGTAGAACCATGAGATACGCCTGATTAAGCTAAAAAGGCTTGAGAAAATTGTTAGTGTCATTCATGAATATTAAGAGAATCAGAGAGCACAAAGTAGATCCATGAAATACGCCTGATTATATTGGCAATGTTGTTTATGCATATTAAGAAAAACAGAGGGTCAATGATAGAACCTTGAGATACATTGATCAACTTAAAAAGTTATTGACTTGAGAGAACTGACAGTCTTTTATGAAAATTAAGAAAAGTAGAGGGCCGAAAATAGAACCTTGAAGTTCGCCTGATGGAGCTATGAAAGGCTATTAGCTTGAGAGAAAAGGCAATTCCGTTTTCGAATATTAAGAATAGTAAAGGGCCGAGAATAGAACCTTGAGATACGGTGATGAAGTTAAAAAGTTATTGACTTGAGAGAACTGACAGTTTTATGAAAATTAAGAAAAATACAAGGCTGAAGGTAGAACCATGAGATACGCCTGATTAAGCTAAAAAGGCTCGAGAGAATTGGCAGCGTAAAAAAATGGTTCACCTTATCAAAAGCGTTCTGAGTCTATATGTCAATAGACTTCCAACTTGAAGGACCTATGGCTAACATATGCAAATTTGTGGTCGTATACTTATGCTAGACGAAACCGTGCGGTTCAGAGATTAAAACAGACAATCTATCTACTCTCGATAATATTTTAAAGGCTAGACAATAACGATAATTGGCTTAAAATTTACAGTAGACGAAGGATCGCTAGTTTTCAAAACTGGGGGTATGTAACCGGTATGCTATGTAAAACAGGAAAAACAGGATTTATTGTAATGAATATTTATATTAGAGTTCCTTTTGTAGAATCCTGTGTTTGATAAAGATACATAATGATTATTTTTTTCCCATGGGGGAGGAGGAAATGACCGTGGTACGACTGCAACGCGTAATTCCAGCCACGCCTTTGTCGGAGGTAAACTTCAAAAGAGTGCCCCCCTTGCAACGTGGGCTAAAAAAATCTTTATAATGACACTTCATCCTTTAACAGTTTACGTCGAGGATTTTTACAGTTTAAACGGTCTGCTTGTTATGATACTATAATGCGGATGCTAAGCCGATGCAAATTTTTGAACACGGCAACGATTATCACAGTTTTCATAAAAGCCATCCAATATTTTTACAAAGAAAATTAATTATACTGATGGGTTGTACAAAATCTTTAAATAATTAATAGTACTAAATGTCTTTATTATCTAATATGTACAACCTATACAATTTAGAAATATGATCAATAAGCTAAACAACTTTTCCCTTGGTCTATTTAATTAATTGGATAAATGTGAGAGGTAAAATCAAATATCCTCTACGTTTGGGAATGTATTACCAATATGTTCTTAACCCATTGTTTGATGGATTAATTATTTGCCATTTGATGTGCGGCAGCAGGGTTTAGGACCGATTTGCGACCAATATTGGTCTATTGCCCAATCTTCATCATTATCTTGAGTTCTTAATGAAGGTTAAGTATTTATGCCAGATCCCGAAGCTTTTTTAAAAACTTTTCCTCTCCCAGGAGTAGAAATCTGAACCTGCATAGGCTTTCCTACAAACAGACAACATGTTCCGCAGTTTTTTCTTCTTCCTGGCACTCTGCATATGCTTGTTTCTGCTGATACTTGTTTTTATATTGTCTGGTGTCTTTATTGCCCAGTCAGTAGTAAATTGTACTGTTATTCTAATCTTAAACTGTCCTAAGTTTAGTAGTACTCCCTTGTCCTTCATGTCTGGTCTGAAATACATTCCCATTAAACCATGGACTTATTCTTAACCCATTGTATGGATCTAAGTTTTTGGTAATTTTTGTATGCCGCAAAAGGGTTCAGGCCCGAAAAGTGCCATGATTGAACTTTCCTTGGCCGATTTATCGACTTCCTTGTTGCTACTTTGTCCTTTATGCCCTGATACCAAGACAATCGTAATTTTGTTGTTATCCTAATGTCTGACACCCGATGCAATCTCAAACTCGCCTTTAGTGCTACTTGGCTTTCCGAATAGATGGTTATTTTTTTGTTAGTATTACCCCGACTTTGATCTCACTGGCAAAGTGTTCAACAAACTTCGCCTGAAAGGCAGTGGCACGTTGTCCAAATCTTGTATGAATTCTAACAAAATGGAGGACATATTTCCTGATGTTACGTGTCATTTATCAGCTGCGACATCTGGCTGACGGTATTAATTGAGACTGTTCTCCTGAGTGTTGGAAACTGCAATCGCATCCATTGTAGTCTCTTGAGTATAGCCAGAAGTTCTGACTGGTTGTTGGAACACAGTCGGCCAATTGATGTGAGTGGATGGTTGGACAGATGGACGGACGGATGATGGATGGTTGGGTGGGATGGATGGATGAATGGATGGTTGGATAATGTGTGTGTTTGTGTGTGTGGTTTAAAAATGTAAAACAATTAACACTGTTTTCCCCTCCATCCCATATTAAGGTAACTCAGCAGCACTGATTCCAAGGAGTGAGGTTGTTTTTTTGTTTTTGTTGTTTGGTTTGTTTTTGCTTTTAAGTGCGTTGCAGTTTTCCGCAGTGTTATAACGATTTTGGAATGTAAAATACACTATAGCTCTTAATCTATAAAAACCGAATTTGTGGATCGTAGAACCGAGATTTTTGGATTAAAACAAAAAATCAGGTCAGATTCCCCAATGTTAATCTTTTCCGCCTTAGAAAGATAATTTTTTCCCACTGTTTACACACGATGAAAATGTGTCTTTTTAAAAAAAATTTTTGTACATTAATTGGAAAAGTTAAGATGGCCCAACTCTTTAGCGGGTCTTTCCATTTGAACTTACCAGCTGTGCAAGGGGGTCTTTACATTCCGCTGAGCTTACCTATTCAAGAGAGCGGCATTAATTCACCCCCTTCGCCCGGCGAAAGTCCCCTCTCATTCCCGGAAATGAAAATTGTTATTTCGCCAGGAGAGAGAGCATGCTGTTTGTAAGAGAAAATGAGTATGCCGACCTTACAGACGTTCTGCTTCTTGGACCCGCTCTATATCCCGCCCTAAGGCATTCACCGACTACTTGTCACTCCATAAAAACCGAGGGAATGTCACTCAGACATAATTTTAAACATTCGTGGTTCATTTTTTCCACTTGTGTCTTTCACGCAATTTGACTTTACTGGTAAATCAGTTCATGTATTCGCCGACACGCACAACTCCAACTTGCAGCAAATATGTATGTGACCTGGCCAATTGGGTAGAAAAAGGATCATGGTTTACCTTTCCCTCAAAGCAGAAATTCTTGGATTTGTGACAAGGGAAACATATCGAACTTAATAGTAACGCAATTTCCTTTAAATTTGTTTCAGACTGCTAATTGGACTAACAGGTGCCCTCAAGCGACGCCTCCAAATTGATTTCCCTCGCACTAACACTGAAACCCATTCCTCACTTGACATCACACAGGCCATATGATGATTTCCAGATGTTAGTAAAGTAATTACGGACGGGATGAAAACATATCGTAATGTAGTATTGCAATTCTGTATCAAGACTCTCCTTTCATCCGATAAAGTTTGTACACTTAAGTAACGACGGCTTCGACACTTATATCGACAAACTTTTCAGATATCGGAATGTGATCTTATTTATATACAATGTGTGGTGATTAGTGACCGTTAGTCGATGATTATTCGAAAATCGTGAGATGCGGTCTGGTGTGATGTAGGTTTCAGAAAAACATTTCCTTTATCGTACCAACGTTTCGACCTTTATTGAGATCATCGTCAGGGCTTTGAGTGAGTAGAAATACTTTGATTGAATATAAACAAATATTTTTGCATTGTATAAATTCACTTTTTCCACATCCTATATGTATTTGTTAAATTTAAACAATGTTTGTAAATCCCAGGCCGTGATGATGATCTCAATAAAGATCGAAACGTTGGCACGATAAAGAAAATGTTTTTCTGAAACTTACATCACACCAGACCGCATCTCACGATTTTCGGATAATTTATATACAATATTAATTTATTTTTTAAATCCTTAATTAAATTTAGAATGTACCAGTTCTATTAGGGTACCAAGTATTCATGTCCTTATAGAAATGAAAAATAATTATTTCTCGTTGGAGGGTTGGATTATATCAGATTATTTTTTTAGGGAGGTAAAAAGTCTAATGCACCGTCTACCTCTCTACATAGCTTCAGGCTTTTTATTACCCTCTATAGCTTTGATAATGGATCATTATTGTTTGCCGGATTCAGCCATTATTTGCCCGTGGATAAAAATATTTACCTTGTCAAACATCATAACAAATACATAATTCATATAGGCTAATATAACTAAAAAAAATAAAATAATGACAAAAAAATGATTTAGGTTAATGAAATGTTAAATTACGATTATGACAAAATAAAGCTAAATAAATGTAAACAAGTCAATAAAATACAAAATAAATAATATAAATTTACAGACCAAAGTTTAAAATTTAAAATTAAAAAATTACATGTACATTATCCCTTAGCTCTTCAAGCATTTATAAATTTTAATTTTGAAAAGTTGGAACTAAATGGATTACAATTTTTAAACTTCTTTTATGCAAGATCATAAGGCCAATAAAAAAAAAAAAAAAAAAAATCGAATTTTGTCCTGCAAGTTGGAACATAAAACTCATAAATTTGTAGATTACGATTAAGGGGTTTAAAACAAAGCTGAGAAAGAAATTCTGTGGCCGCCAATACTTTAAAAAGCTTCCATGCAAAAATCAGAAAAGCAACCGACGAGAATCCAACGAAACTAAATTCAAAACTTTAAGGGCTGCATCTTATAATGAGAAACTAATTATGAAGACGTACGTAGATATTCTAAACAAACAAGTTTTTGAGGTATCGGAATGTGATTAGGTCACTAAGGTGGGAAATTCGTCGCTTGAGTGAAGAATGCGATTACTAACAAAGAAATTTGTCATCGTATGGAGAATTTTTGACTGGAGGATGGATCCTGTTAAGGTAAAATGCTCTTACTGGAACACTGACGGCTCCAAAACCGACAAGGGCTCGGGGGCTGGAGTCTTCTGGATAAATCCAAAGACCGAACTGACGGTAAATCTATGTAAATATGCTATAGTTTTCCAGGAACAGTCATAGCGATTGAACACTGCACCAGGGAAATAAAAAGGCTACGAAGATTCCAAGACATTCCCGGAAGATAGCCATCTTCTCTGACAGTCAGGCAGCCCTAAAGGCAGGTGAAGGCAAAGATTGTTTGGAACTGCATGAAGGCCCCGACGGAAGTCAGCGACATTCAAGCAGCCATCGAAGCACTGAGTTCAAACATCATTAGTTCAAAGATAGTGATGAACTGCAAAACCAAACTAAACTTATGTACTTAGCAGAACAAAGTCAACCTCTTCCAGGTCCCAGGACTTGTGGGAGCAGAAGGCAACGAGAAAGCGGACACCCTTGAAAGAAAAGGGGCTGCTATTCCGCTGATAGGACCGAACACTTTTGTGTACATAGGAAGCCACATTATCAATGAGTACCTCAGGCGGAAAGATTAAAAGAAAATGAGGTAACAATGGGACTCACTCAGTAAAGATAAACATTCCAAGAACCTCCTAACAAATTTTGGAAGAAAAAACGTAACGGAATGTATCAAGGGAAGCAGGAAAAAATGCGAATCTTAATCCATCTTAACAGGACACTGCAAACTAAATTTACATTTGAAGAAGATTGGCTTAACCCAACACGGCGAGTGCAGATTCTGCAAATAATGGGAGGAAATACCAACAACTATTAACAAACTATGGTGCTACACTTGTCCGCAAGAGGAGTGTTTTGGCATGCACAATGTAATCGTCGAAGAAATTCAACCACTGAAACCTGCTAGTGAAGTACTTTGATGAACTGGGACTTACCGGAGTGCTATAAACGCAGAATAGTTCTTAAAGAGCCCAATATAAAATACACCCTGACTAATCATCTTCATGTACATCTAAAAGGTATGTAAGATCACTAGTTTTCACAAATTTCATATTCGTGAAAGCAGGGGGTTGACTGTGCGGTAAACTTCGTCCCTTACGGAAACTAGCTCTACTCCTTCAAAATCCGTGCTAAGGCTGAAAATTTCGAACAATAATAAACTGAAATGCTTATTAAAAAAATGAAGGATGATCAAGAAATCACAATTTGATCTAAAATTAAACAAACTGACATTCGACTTGTAGCCCGCGATTGCGGGATCATCAAATTTGACTGTTATCATATAAAATATCCAGGATTGAACGCTGGAAGGCCTTAAAAATGGGTTTGAAAAGAATCAACGAGCAAGAGACATGGATGACATATCGCCACACTACTGGGTTGATGGATGAGTGCAAAGCCCGAATGCGGTTGGGGCCGGTTTGTAGATTTCATTTTAATCGGAGAAACGAAAATAACGCAATGAAAAATACTACAAGTTCTTCTTTTATATTTCACCTAATTGATCTATTAAAAGACGATTAGAAATTCATCCATAAAACGTTGACATATTAAAAAAATGTACGTCGTTGAGAAAGTATTTTTACAGTTTGGCATTTTTTACTTGAGCTGATAATATATTATTTATCCGAATTGGGATTGGCTTTTTTAAAAATTGGTTTCAAATATATGGTTATTTAGTTTGGCCAGAGGTTTTCTTACCGTCAATTTGTCTTGGTATATTGACCCTTTCTATTTTTCTCCAGTTTATTAAAAATTAAGAGAGGTTCGCTTTCACTTTCTTCCTCTTTCAATTGCTTCCTATCATTAAACGCTCCAACCCTTCAAACGAAATTCTAACAGACCAATTAGCGGTCCCCCCTCCAATTAAAATTTTATCTCGCCGGTTTGAATTTCATTATAAATGCCGGGGCGTTCATTTTTTCGGAGGGTTGAATATCTTCTTTTTTGGTTTCTCATTCAATCGGTATTTTTATAATGCGGATTACATAGAAAGAATGACAATCTATCGAAATTATAAAATCGTTTAAATTAAATTAAAATAAGTAATTAAACTTACGCCTCCATTTTATTTTAAATGGCTTTATGTCGGCAAATTACCCAGAGTACCATGTTGAATATGATGATACATAAACAGAATATTTTCTGTGGGGACGAGGAACAGATGAAATTCCAGGGGTCCCGGTGGGAATTGAACCTACGACCTCGAGGTCTACTATCTTTTTTTTTGCCCATCGATCATCCATTAGGGATACCCGTCGGTCCACATCAATTAACAAAAATTTTGGTTTTGAAAAAGGAGATTTCATACTTCACAACGGGCCTTCCGCGAGCCCTACCTGTCCAAAGGTGCGGCTTGAGGAAGGTTGCGTATTGCTTCTTTTTACAATTTGTTTTTGATTGCGGCAAGTTTTTGAAAATCAGACCGATACAAGCCGTCGTTCCACAAGTATGATATCCATCCTTTATATCATCTATACTCAATATCAATTTTGTCCTAACTCGTCAAATCCAAGTTACCTACAATTGTTAGGGCCTACCGTACAGACGCGTTAAAAAATCTCATAAGACAGAAGCTACCGCCAAATTTAAAAAAGACAAGACAAAAGAGTCTTATAGCCAACTGCTAAGCGATATATTCCCTCATGATGACGTCACAGAGGAAGATGATTTACACCAGACCATCCGAAAACGAGTACATCAGAATGCGGGACTCCAACAGACGAGGAAGTGATAGCTTGTATTCAGAAACTGAACGTGAATAAAGCCCCCGGCATGGCCCGGATCGAAGCACGAGTACTACAAAAAAGTGCATCCCTCCTTGGACCTTACCTCCGTACCGATTTTGAAGATTGTTTGGGACTGGGATATTTCCCGACTGCATGAATAAGGCTAGGCTACTCTTGCTACCAAAAGACGGAACAGCTGACCCGAACTCAGCCAAGGCCCACAGACCTACCTGTTTGCTCAGACGTCATAAAAATGTCAGAAAGACAATTTGGCTGTGTAAAAGGTAGTATTAAACACAATAAATTAAATAGAATTACAAAACTCTTCGACGCGGCAGTGAGGCAAAAGTAGACCGTAGTACAGCCGGTATAAATGAGAGGAAACACAATGGAGGTTCGCGTCAATTAACAAAAATTTTGGCATTGAAAAAGAAGATTTCATGCTTAACACCTTCCTCAGGCCATACCTGTCCAAAGGTGCGGAGGAAGATTGCGATTTGCTTTTTTTTACAATTTGTTTTTGATTGCGGCAAGTTTTTGGAAATCAGACCTATACAAGCCGTCGTTCCACAAGAGATGACATCCCATGCTTTATATCATCAGTACTCAATAACAAGTTTGTCCAAACTCGAATCCAATGCAAGCTATCTCTAATAGTAGAGAACACCTTGAAGTTATCGAAGTCTGGTTCAAAAAGTAGAGGGCAAGACTCAAGTCAAATACCTAGGAATATACCTAGACAGTATACTGACGTGGAATCCCCCACACAAGTCTTAAAAGACAACAACTTGACAGAAGATTTGGACAACTACGAAGAATTCTAGGAACGAAATCCGTCTTGACCGTCAACACTGAACTAACTTCGTATAGGACTATTTCCACCACTTTGGACATACGCAGTGGAACTGTGGGGTTCTGCCAAGCGCATCGAATCTTTCTGATCAAAGTCAAACAAATCGTCAAAGTTCCATACTGCACAACGACCACAATATTCATTTTGTCAAATTACTGATCCGTTCCGGACTCCAAAAGTTTCACACCAACTCTCGATCCATCCTAATCGACGATGACCTCTAGACTTTCGTACTTCTTAATCCTTCACACAGAGTCTTAGTGCGGTGATCGTGTGAAAAAACGTACTGTGATCACATTTGTATATGTACGGGAAACTGTCGAACTGTATGAAAAATAGAACATTCCTACTAATTTAAAACAATTTTAATATGAAATTCTTTCTATGTATCCAGTCATTAATCTCTTAAACATTAAAAAAAAATAATTAAAAACTTCTATTCTAACTTTTTTCTAAAGTGTCAAAATGATCATTAAATAAATACCGTACAACAATTGTTTATATTAGTTTTGTGGTTAGCAATTGTGCATTGTTCAAGAAAACAATGTAGAACCAGGGCTTTTGTAAACGCTTCCCGTTCGTCCTTTTAACTCATGAACCCCTTTTTTCAATTGTTCCAATTGACATTTTCAAATTGAAAAAGGATTGAATTTTATTTCTGGGTGGACAGATGTCGGACCAGCTTAAACAGTAAAAATTAAACCAGTACATAATTTGCAGTATAAACGCTATACCTATCGGGTTGTCCGGAAAATAATGCAGGATTTTAAGTTTTCATTAAAAAAAATCTATATAAAATATTCTGTTTACGTTTACAGGATTACTCATTTGTATGAATGTCAACACTTATTAATCCTCTTCCAAATGATATTGTTTGTTTACCTCTGTAGCATTCCGCTACTTGGAAATAATTCAGTCATCCTTATAATGTCAAAGCGAGAATTTCGTACGATTTTCTTTTACGAGTTTAAACTCGGCCGAAGCGGAGCCCAAACGGCTAGAAACATTAACCAAGTCTGGGGCGAGGGTTGTGTTAATGAGTGCACTGTGCAAAGGTGGTTTAAAAAATTTCGGGAGGGAGATTTCAGCCTTGAAGATGAAGAAGGTCGTGGAAGGCCTTCCTCTCTTAATGATGATGTTCTGCGATCAGTGGTGGAAGAAAACCCCAAAACAACTGTTCGAGAACTTGCAGAGCAACTCAAAGTCAGTAAAACGACCGTCGCTGACCACCTCAAGGCGATTGGAAAAGTGAAAAAACTCGAAAATTGGGTTCCACACTCATTAAACGATCGCCAAAAAATCAGCGCTTTGATGTTTGTGCATCACTTCTTTGTCGAAACAAAAATGACCCATTTCTGGCCAGAATTGTTACATGTGACGAAAAGTGGATTCTCTACGATAACACTAGACGTTCTGGACAGTGGCTCGACAAAGGAGAAGCTCCAAAGCCCCCAACTCATCAAAAAAAGGTAATGGTTACGGTATGGTGGGCTTCATTTGGTTTAATACACTACAGCTTCTTAAATCCTGGCGAAACCATCAATGCTGAATCATACTGTAACCAAATTAATACCATGCATCAGAAATTGGCAGTAATGAAGCCCTCTTTGGTCAATCGGAAAGGGCCCATTTTGTTGCATGACAACGCTCGACCACATGTGTCACGTGTAACGTCACAAAAATTATTGGAGCTTGGCTATGAAACTTTGCCTCACCCACCCTACTCTCCGGACCTCTCGCCTACTGACTACCATTTTTTTAGACACCTGGACCACTACTTACAACACATAATATTCAAAAATCAAACGGAACTGGAAAATGCATTTATTGACTTTATCAATTCTAAAAATTCTGAATTCTACTCAGACGGAATTAATAAGTTACCAAGAAATTATTTTGATTAAAGAACATTGCTTTAAAGTAACTAGTTTCTTTTTTTTTGTTTAATACCAAAATCCTGCATTATTTTCCGGACAACCCAATATACTGCCCTCTCTTGGAATCCTTATGCTTATGATCACACTGACGAAAGTGCGCTTTTCCTAAATAAATAAGCACTTTCTTCGGTTTTTCTTCGCTCACTTCTATAGAGTGAGAATTGCCTTACCGAAGTGACTAATAGAATCGACATGTTTCTGTCCCTGCAGTGCCCCTTTGGATGGTATTTCGGAATGCAGTGCACAGCTTGCCTGCAGACAGATAAGTCATTCCTTGGCCTCTTTGGGCATTTCAAGTCCTTAACCATCTCTTATCTAGTCCATATCTTTTGTCCACGGCATCTTTTTCAATCAATTGTCCAGCTTCAACTTACGCTTAGTTGAGGTTCCGGTCTCATGGGCTGCCCCTTCTTTGTCTAGTTGGTCATTTCCTTCCTTAATTTCACGTCCCGGAACCCACGGCAAGGTAGCCTTGGGTTTTACTAGGATAATTTGGTTGGAGCTAGACGCATACACATTTATTGCTTTTATAGCTGCCTGGCGATCCGAAAGTTAATCCGTACTGCTTTGCACACAATTGGATTGCGTGGTCTTCAGCGTGGAAGTTAGTTGGAACTAGGCTCAGGGGTGGTAGTGTGTAATTTAAGTAGTGTAAGTCTCTTTACCATGATAACTACTCTCCATTCCATCTATGATCCATAAGCGTATTAGGGCCACTTCATGAAAGTTGGGCTTACCTTTTTCTAAAAGTGCCTCTAGACGTTCAAGCTGCTTGACCAAAAGCTACAGCTGAACGATTGAATCAAGCGTGGTTGACCGTGTAGGAACCTGTTTGACGCTTGAGTCAAGCTTTGACGGTCAATGATGGAAACTTTGATTGACGAAAGTGCTTGAAGAGGGCGCTTGACGGTCTACGAGGGTTTTGATCTATCTTTCCGTCAGTCGAAATTTTCTTGGTTCATTCTGAAAAAGTTTCTGTAGTCTTCTGGTTCCGTTTCGCGTAGAACGTTGATTAAATGTTCGTGAATGAAGCGGCTTTTCAATTTATACCGCTCCTTTGACCACCGTCGTGTCCTCTTCTTCTGTTTCTTCAGCACGATGGATAAAATCAAGGCGAGGAAGCCAATATCTGTATTTGAAAACATTGTTTCTGCCGCGAAAATTTTAATGTAGCTCTCAACTGAAGTCTCGAACGAAAGAGAACAGCACTACGTACCAGGGCAAAATGAATTTTGAACAAAAGATTGAGGGTTGCTTGAGGGTTGATTGAAGCGCGCGTCAATCGGTTGACTCAACCGTTTGATCAAAATGATTGACCGTCTACGGCCCCCCCTTAAAGATTTATATTATCTATTTCCAATTGGAAGGGTATGTCAAAGTTGAACTTTCTTCCCCTTTTTTCAAGTACTGAAAGTATTTGAAAGTCTCAAACATAACCCACATTATCAGCTTAGTTATTAGTTCTAGTTATCGATAATTTGGTTATTTAATATATTTCATATTAGAATATAGAACATTTCACTTTGTCTCACCGAAAACTCACTAATTAATGATTTGAAGTATAACTGGATGGTTGATCTTATTTTTGCATTAGGAGGAAGAAAGAAAACACGAACTCTTCCAAGGTAGGGAAAACTAAGATGAATAAATATAAATAAATTTCAACTTCAGACAATTTGATTATTTTCATATTATTATAAAATCTGTTATTTTATCATGGCTGATTTATTTAAAAAAAAAGCAAGAAGAGAAATATGTTAGCAGGGTGAGAAAATATGATGGGAGAAAGAGAGTCGGGTGTAAACAGAGAAAGAATAAGATCCTGTTGTCAATAGATGACCTGTCGCGAGTACCTTTCGTCCACTCGGTCGAAATGACAACTTGGATCACAAATCCTTTCTCCTCGTGAAATATAATCTTCTACGGGAAATATCCTTTATTGGTAGTACTTTATTGGGAATGTTACCGCTATTTCATCTTCCTTTTTCAGTATCGACACTCGCTATCAGTGTTCTATTGAGTTTCTTTATTCTCTTTTTAACGAGGTTCAGTTATGTATGTAGAAACAAATTAGGTGGGATTTTTATGAAAATTATGCAGATATGAGACTTTCTTGTTGATAAGACCTGTTTAATCTCTTCGCTCGTGATTATTTTTTTTAGTGGCGCACGAGCAACAGAATAGTTGAAACGATAGTTTATTTATTTAACCACGTACGGAACGGAACCTTTTACGTGTCTCTTTTGTTGAATTTTTTGAAATTTGCATAAAAGTGGCTGAATTTCGCTGATACTGCACTCATTTACCCCCTTCAAGGCGTAGTGGGTCGTGGGCATAAGCCTTACAGTTCAAAAAACCCAAATAAAAAAGTCAACTCATTGAATCCATTATCTGGGCGTTTCATTCTGCTCGCCAAAACGGAAAATTACACTACCGGGAAATGTCTCATGCATAATTGAATTATTTCTCGGACTGTATGTCACCAAACTGTATGAAACCACACGTCATCCACCTCCATAACTTGCAATTTAGACTCACAAAACTAGATTATATTCCATATCATGTCGCGATAGCGATGAAGCCGATATGACTTACGCACTGTAAGTGTGCAGTTCACTCAAAGGTTCCAACACCTTCCCCGTCCAAAGAGCCAAATCTCTGAAAAATTCTCTATGCTCCATTTTAAGGGCCCAACCAAACTATCCCTCAGAGGAACCGCATATTAATGATTAAGGACCACGGGAACAATGAGCAGTAGATCGTGTTAGAAGCTTGGGTGTATCCTGCAAAGGTGAGCTTGGGCCTCGGCATGCCCTTTTCTCTCAATCCAATTCCCGGGACGGTAGCGAATCAATGGAGACTCCTGCAGTCCCTTCCCAACCCTTGGTTTCAAGGGGGGGGGTTTCAGGCACAAAATAATGGTGTAGTCTTGAGAGAGTGACGCACTCTCTAAAGCACAAGCTGTATTCGTGTTTCCTGGCGCGCATGATCTCGTTAAGCACCATGTGCGTGCATATAGAAGATAGGACGAAAGAGGAGTATAGCCTATCCAGTCCCTCGAAATGCGTTACGGAGTTGTTGGCTTGTGAGCCGGCCGCGGACGGCGCGGCGGGTGCTTGATCAGTGGCACACGAGGATTAGGATACCAGATCCACTCTGCACCGACGGAGGGTGGGTAACCGACTGAACGACGGGATAGCATGGTGTTTCAAGTTCCAAGCCCTGTAGCTTGCTATGTAGGAATGGAATCGTTGTTGCCCGTAGGGGGTACTTAGAGAAGTGCCTGTTGTTCGATGGTGCCTTTGAAGGCTTCCTTTACTGTAGGCAGGTTCCTCTAGGGGAGGGTTAGATTCAGGGAGATAGAGATGTTTTCTTTATGCGGTGGGAGACCAGCTGAGGCATTTCAGCCCTATTGGTTGAGCGCACACGGTTGAGTGCAAAATGTTAACCCACCTCCTCGGAAGAGGCAAGCGGGAGAATTTGGCATGTCTGTTTGTACGATTAGTCAGTGGATTTTGGCGCTTCTACACCGAACCTCATTAACACAATCCCCCGTGAACAGAGGTGAGTCGCTCCTATCTTGAGAATCTAAACGTGTGAAGGCCTTATGCCAGGTGCACACGTTAAAGAACCTCACTGACCTTGACATTGCGACCCTCAGTGGGAAACATAAATGTCCAATCAAACTACCCATGCGGACTTAAATATTCCTTTTGTCCAAGAGCAAACCTCCGAACCACCATAAATCCTTAAATTCAAAACTCTCATCCTGACAAATTCCCTCCAACCCTACTCGCCAACTTTAAAAAAAAACAAAAAAAAAACGCGGGATTTTCTTTCCAGTGATAGTAACTAGAGAACAGTTTGGACCTATAGGAGTACTGCCAATAGGTAGATTCTCGACTCTTATTTATTTTATACAATCAGTGTTACCTGTTACCGAATTGAAGGTAGTTGTAATATACTATAAATGACAAAAGCTATTAAAAGAGAACAATCAATATATGACATAGGAAAGAACTTAAGGTCGTTTATAAAGATTAAGAATAACAGAGGGGCGTCAGTGGCCGCAACGGTTTAGGCGTTGATACGGCGCTCATCACTGTAAGGTAAAGGTCCCGGGTTCGAATCCAGCGGCCCTGCATTTTTTATAAACACTGGCACCCTGAGCGTTTATACGACCTCTGTTGTGCGAACCCTCGTAAAAAAACTAAAAACAGAGGACCTAAATATAATACATGTGACACATCAGATGTAAACTGACCTAGATTTGGATTTAAAAACTTATAATTTCGCAATGTTTAGATTTTTTAAACCTTACATTTTTTTTATTTTATTAGTCGAAATATTAAAAAATCCATTTTGAAAGGAACAAAATCCAGGCGGCAGTTTTACTACTTTTAATGATCCGCGTCATTCAAGCGCTTAATTGACGAGTATTTAACCGGATTCCTATTGTTAAAAATATAAATGAATAAATACAGCTAGTCTTTTATTTATTATAATAAAAGAAAAAGGGCGAAAAAGGCAAGGAATTTTTCGGGATAATTTTGAATATCTCGTTAAAATAAACGACTGAGAAAAAGCAAAAAGGGGCTAAGCAACAATGAAATACGGAGTTGTAATCGACTTCCTTCATATTAAAAAAAATACATTCATCGGATAATTACCCTAATCGGATCAAAATTAATTGAATGTCCAATAATAAGTCGACTATTTTAACAAAAATATATATTGAATTTATTATTGTAGGAATTGAATTAATGAAATAATATTGTATTGTAAATCAAGTTAGGTTGCCACCAGCTCTATAGGCAGAGTGTGTAAAACCATCAGAAAACAGAAAGTTTAAAAATATACATTAAATATTGCCCAATATCAAAAAATAATGAGCATTATATTATTTAATGATGGTTGGAAAGGCTTCAATTTATAAGAATTATGTGGTAGCCGTGGGTTTAAACGAAGTCATAGCAGATGACTGCTACAAAAAAGCATGTTCTTTGACAGATCGCGGATTTTACTTTACCTTCTCCTGCTGATGTAAAATTAACTGTTTTCATGAATTTGGTGATTTCGTAGAACCCTGTGTACATTAACTTGTCTGGAAAATTCTGGAAGGATTTTAAGTTGATTTATGTCAACTGCAGAAGCTCCCCATACTCGTCAATCATTGATTACAACGACTAAAATAAGCAACTCTCTTCGTGACACTTCATTTTACTGCTGTTACATTTTTTTATGGAAAGAAACTAAAATTAAAGGTGTATTCTGTGAACTGGAAAAACTGGATGCAGCGATGGAGGTGTTAAAAACAGGTGGCTCTCTGGAATAAGAACGGATGGGATATTGCAATTAGCTCCTGTTTCCATTTTGTGGAGCTAAAACTAGACTTACAAAGAGGCTACAGCGTGAAACTTGTTCTTGGGACTTAGGCGAAGTTACAGACGTAACATCTTACCTTTATTTAGATAAAGTCCAAACGTTAGATCACGCTCAAAATAATGGGTCCTTTGCCTTTTCAGGACAGAAACAGTTCCATAATTTTATTGAAATATGCTTCGAAAAGAGAAAAATTCAAATAACAATAAATAAACGACTTATAAAAGAACAAGAGGTAAATCCATATTTTTTTTATGTTTAGTTTTTATTTTTATGACCAGAATTCGTTTTATTTCTGATTTTTTGAGAAACTTTTGAGTTAAATTTTTCAAACAGTTTGGTTCTAATTTAAGATCTAAAATAATCCTCCGTGACCTCTAAAGCCTTTTCGTTTTAAATGTAAAATTAAACTGTAAATAGTTTTTTAAACTATGTCTAATGTTAAATATTTTTCCAGTTTTCATTAAAGTCGAAACTGGTGGATGTAGTCTATATTTCTCGCACAACTCATTTTCAAACAGTAGAAAACATTACTGAACATTTGGACGTGGAGCGAAGTAATATAAAATCTTTAGCAAGAATAGTTTAGTTTATGTTCACTTTTTCTACTTCAACAAAACTCAGTACCAATTTTTGGGAAAAAAAAAATTTTTTTGTAATCAATCATTTTATCTTTCAAATGCTCCGATTTTTTTTTTCAAAACCCACAGAAAAGTTGTAACTTTGAAAATTCGGACCTCGTGAAATCTACATTGGCCTACCTCAAGGGGCTGTATTAAGCGCAACACTGTTCTCCATTTACTGGTCTTTTCTAAGGAACTATCCACACGTGACCCGAAAGTCTCTAGATTAGTGGACGATGTGCAGTATACACGGTAGAAGATCGGACCTTGCTTCATCTCTCGAAAATATTGCACAAATGGAAATTTGAACAGAAGTCTGCGCCTAGAGTGGCTTGCGTAAGTAAAACCGGAGATATAAAATTAAAAGTTTGAGGGACGTTTTGTTGATTTGATGTTTATATTGTTCTTGATTGAATTTTCATTGTACTTGATTGATTGAATCAATCTACATGCTTTTAACCTAGCCTGAAAGAAAAAAGATATTGATTTCTACGTTTCTATAATGTTGAATCTGGATAAAATCCGGAAGATTATGAATTTTTATAAAATCGGACAGCAGCACCCTTACTTTAACCATATCTAACCTAATCCGCCCCTTACCCTAACCCATCTACAACCCTAAGGTTATACCATATTTAACCTAACCGAACCCAGTCATAACTTTAACCTACTCTAACCTAGCTTAATCACTGGAAAGGAATTATACTCACAAACTGGGTTTAACTATTATTCGGATTTCGAGCATTAAATGTTCAAAAACGTCGTAAGCATTTAATGCTTGAAATCTGGATAAGTGGTAAAACTTATTTGTGAGTAGAACTTCTTTTTCAACCAGTATACCAAACCTAACTCGCCCTTAACCCTAACCTTACCTTATCTAAGCTAATCCGTCCCTAACCCTAATCCTACCTAAACCTATCCATACCCCTAACCGTATACCTTATCTAACCCAACCTAGCCCTCCCTAACCTTAAGTTTTTACTTGTTATATGAACTTGGTGTATATTATTATGAATGTAGCGTAGTATATTAAAAATTAAAATTGTTAATAGTAGTGTACGTGATAGGGTAAGAGGTCCTCTCAGAAAATCAGGACAATGGAAAAAAACAAGACAATTTTATATGTGTAAATATACTATGTATTTTTATGTAACTTGATAGAGTCCAGGATAGATAAACCTTATTTTATTTTTACCCAAAATTTTTAGTTATAAAAATTCGTTGTTTAAACGAATTATTTAATAAAGAAGCCGTTCCCATTTGGCCAGTGGAAACAGGGCGAAAACCCCATAAAACTTTGTTATGTCGTGAAAAGAGCTGGTGGTAAGGAGCAACTTGGAAACGATTTTGTTCTCAAGAACTTTTCGTCCAGTCTACTAAACCATTTTCCAGGCGTAAACGCTTGGGAGATCTCTCTTGAAATAAACCTCCCGCCCCCTGAAACAAGAGAAAAGGGTTCACGGAATAAAAACAAATAACATTTATCTTGCCATTCTTCATATCTTCAGTCGTGCTTGAATAATGTCCATTGCAAGGTGTAGGTATGAACAGGTGGTTCAGCAGAATGGGATTTTCTTATGTAAAAATCCTATTTTCCCAATGTTTCACTATATGATAAATTTCTTTTAGATTTTTTTAAAATCTACTAAAACGAAAAATTAATAAGCGACATTGAATTAATTTTCCAATAAATGAATATTTTTTCATTTACTTTTAGGAACCCTCGTAAGCAAGCCCGTCTAACTAATGTTTTAAAATATTTGTATACCATATGATGTACAGGGTAATGGTGAGGAAGGCGTAATTTTATTTGTGTGATTTTGTTATTAATTTATTGTGAAAGTGTCAACGATTTGTAGCGTCAAAGAGCAATGGACTGTTGACTTGTGAACATCACGGTGAAATGACCATAGAAGATTTTTTTATTATTTAATTTTTGTATGTAGATCCTTCTCATAAGAAGTTTTAGGTATTGACTGTTATGGCTGCAATTCTTTTTCCGGTGTCTTTTTATACTCTAGGTTATGTCTCCATTGAGCGGTTGCTTCCTATTCGAAGTTAATATGGTTTCTCCTCTTTATCGCAGAACCTACAAATTGGGTCATCATTGAATATACCCATCACGTGGAGCTGTTTGCTCAGATGCCAGTATATAGCCCTAAGAACCTCTTACCTGTCTAGCAGATAGTATTTGCCAGTTTTGATGAGGTTCTTAATCATGAGTTTACTACATCTGATAACTTTGTGGTTCGTCCACGTCTTTTGTTTTTTGTGAACCCATACTGAGATGGAGGAGCCTATGTTTGATCTTGTTATCCTTAATATAGTTCTGAGTCTATATATGATCCTCCTCGGCCGTTGCTTTTTCATTGCTAAATTTTTTTTGTCCGGGATCTTATTGTACCCTAGGTTATGTCTCCATTGAGCGGTTGCTTCCAATTCGAAGATAACATTAGTTGAAGTTTTTTCCTCTTCACCGCAGAACCTACAAATGGGGTCATCATTGAATATACCCATCACGTGAAGTTGTTTGCTCAGCAGACGGTATATAGCCCTGAGAACCTACTATCTGTCTTAACTACTTTAATTTTGTGGTTCGTAAACGTTTTTTGTTTTTTATGAACACATTCTGAGAAGGAGGAGCCTAGGTTTGAACTTGTTAACCATAATATAGGCTCTAGGTCTATACATGACATCAGTTGGTCTGCTTGTTAATTGCTAAAGTTCTTTGTCATGGGTCTGCTTCTTACCCTAAGTTATGTCTCCATCAAGCGGTTACTTCGCATTCAAAGATAATTTGGGTGGTAGTTTTTCTCCTCATCCAGATAACCTACAGAGGGGATCATCGTCGAATATAACCATATTGTGTAAAGGGAATAGAGTCCATCACTCTCCTGAGGTTCACGCTGGGTCTAACAGTAGCAATGTGATTGCCAGATTCGGTGAGGTCTTTGAAAGGTGACATCCAAATCTTCCAAAACTTGGGAAAACATATTAGTAATAAGTTAGATAGTAATATAGTAATCTGGACGTAGTATTCTATGGATACAACCATCTCTTTTTTTGTTTGGATTCATTCTGAGATCTTTGCACTTGCAATCCCATAGGCTTTTGGCCAAGTATTGTAGATCCTCCTCTTGCCAGTTTGTTCGGCTGTTAATTACTCAAATTTTTTTTGTACCCTGGTACTTAAGATATTGAAAGTTTGTTCATCATGTGTCTTAAACAGATTATATCCCATCAGATTCTTTCACTTGTTTTGGAGCCATTGGTATATCATATCATTACATTTCATTTTTGACTGATTTCTCCTTCTTTTCTGTAGTATGTTCAAACTTTACAGGGTGTTGCAAAGGATAAAAATGACTTGAGATGGGGTGAGCAATTTACTTTTTGGAAAAGGTAGTTCTACTCATAGCAGTTTTAGGGAACACACCCGATGCAATGCTATGCGACGCTACCCGATGCTACCCGACGCCTTGTCTCGTTTTGGTAGGGTGTGCACATCTATACGTACAGTCACAAAGCGTGTATCACAATAATCGCTGTGATCTTTCGCAACGCCTCTTTTGTTATTAATGCATTATTTTGAGCAAAACATTGAAATAAATTGTTAGTTAAATTTTATGAGCACACTCATGTAATAAATTGTTTGTTAAACTTAATCGTTTTAAAAAAAATTATTCCGGTGTTTTGATAAATTTTCTTCTTAACCATCATAATTTTGATAAAAACTTATGAATTTTTGATCTTGTTTAATTTGGCATACATTAAAATAGGTATGTTGTCTATAACGACAAAATTACATATACTTAGTTGGAAATAAACTACAAAAAATATGAGTGTTTTGTTCTGAAGCTACTCGACGAAAACGGTCTAATTTTATGAGCAAAACCGTGAAATAAATTCTTAGTTAAATTCATGGCCACTGCCCACTGAGAAGACACCTGTTCGTAATGGGTATCCTACCAGATCCTTTTTGATGTTTTTGTGGAATAAAAGCAGAAACGGCAAGGCACTACCTCGCAGAGTGTGATAAGTATGCTAGGTCTAGATTTGAAATCTTTGAAGGAGAGGACATCACCAACTCACTCCCTGAGATTACATGGTCCACAATCTTGGGGTTTGTGAACAGGTCCAAGAGGTTTATGAAGGACATATATATANTATTTTGGTCAATTTTCTACAAAACCATTAAAATTTTTTTTAATAGAAACTAATGAATTTTTGTTCTCGGTTAATTTGGTTTATATTAAAATAAGTATTTTGTAATTAGTATAACGACAATAATACATGTAGTTTGAATAAAAATATGAATGTCCGGTTCTTTTGCTTCGACTGTACTCGATGCTACCCGACGAGAATCTAGCCCCAATTCGCAGAGCGAAGAGTAGGGACGCGTTGCATCGGGCAGATATGCACGGGGGTAATACAATCAGTCTTATGGATTTGGACTTTGGATTTGCGTCGGGTAGCGTCGCATAGCGTTGCATCGGGTAAGTGGGTTCCCGCCTTTAGGCATCTATCCGGATTTCGACTATTAAATACTCATCATAATCCATTACAGTTCGTGGTCCGATTGACCAATTAGCATTTTTCAATTAATTAATCTTTATGAAAGGTATTGGTTGAGATAAAAAAGTCAGTGTCACGAGCGGGATTCGAACCCTAGACCTTCGGCTAAATACGCCGCTACTCTACCACTTGAGCTATCGTGACTTCGATCCACTGGGACACTAACTTCCCATCTCAACCTCACTTCTCGAATATTCCCTCCTTTTTGCCATTTTTCAAATGTCGTGTAATCTATTTGATTCTCGGCGACAAATGAAATGGCCACGGAGAGCTTTCGTGAAAATGTACTTCAGTTTAATTATTAAATCCATTACAGTTTCTTGGTCGGATTGACCAATTAACATTTTTCAATTAATTAATATTTATGAAAGGTATTGGTTGAGACAAACTCATCATAATCTTGACAGCTGCCTAAAACCTCTGTGATTAGAACTATCTTTTCCAAAAAGTGTTACAAAGGATGTTTCCAGGATCCGATTTTTTTAACACACAGGCCATCCCAGTTTGTTGTTTGTCCTATTATAGTTTTAATTTTGCCATGGTAAGTAAACTATATATGATAGAAACATATCAGCGTATTCTTTGGACTTTAACAGTCACATGATATTGTCATAATACTATGTGATGGAAAAACAAATCCACTCGGTTCCGTACGTCTGCCGACGTACAGACTGCTGAATTCTGAAACGGATCAATAGCGGAGAGAGTGATTGCATTCGAACCGCATCTCTCTCTTTCCAGAGGGGAAAAATAAATTTACTAGGTCTTGACACATGACCGACTGCCTCGGAAGTCCAGTCAAACCGTAAAAAACACAATTCCAACGATCTTGTCCGTTCGACCTCATCCGAATGTCTAAATCGGACCGTCTGGGCGTGTCGAAGGAGGGACAAATTTAATTTTGTCTGTTTCGTCGACGTTTTCATTTGATCGACACCCGAACTTAGATAGGAAGGTCTGAGTCGAGGGAAAACAAAGTGAGCGGTAATCCCCTTTATTTCACCTCCTTGAAAGGAGGTAAATCTCTCTTTTGTATTCAATCACTAAGATTTCAATTTCAAATTGAGAGAAGAAAAAATAATCATTATACGGTTAAAAATTCAATTGTAACACAATTGAATTAGGATTGTATTACATACCATTACTCTTCATGATTTTACAGTCTAACTTTTCAGTGCCCTATGAATTTGCTAAAAATGTTTTTGTTTTAGGTCCGGCAAATTGTATTGGTCATCGCCAGCCCTCTCTTTCTTAGATTTTCTTTCTCGCGTTTTAAACCTACTAATTTCTTTGATTGTTTGTCTAGTCAAGTTATGATGTATTATTTGACGGAACCAATTCTCTCTTTTCTTTGTCCTATTGCCTCTTTTTACCTCAGGGCCTTGTCATTGTAAAACAACGAATACACAACAGGATAAAACCATGCCTGATTAGCATTCACACTACGCCAAGCACTCGATATTCCTCGGGGTATTTTGGGATAAGCCCCACATTCACACTAATAAATTACACTAATGCGTTCTTACACACTACCCCGGATACTCGATATTTCTTAGTGTAAACCCTTGTTAAACTTTATTAAATCGTTGCAGTTTTGTTCTAATGTAGCTAATTCGTTGCGTGTTGAACTTTTCAATGGGCATTTTTGAAATGTTTATTCAAAAACCTACTGGTATACACTAGAATACTCATGGGCACGTTCGGGCATAGGTCTGCATATATCCTTATTTGTCATAGTGTGTATTGAAACACAGTGTTCATTATGATAATAATAGGGGAAGTTTATGGGCTGAATAGCTTAGGTCATAGTCGGCCATCTGCGTCTTTTTACTTCTTTTTCTGGTCTTGGATTCACATTTTTTCAACCTGAAGCTATTTAAGCGTTTCAAGCTGTTACTTATGTCACATTTCAATTGATTTCAAAGTGACAATGTTATGATTTAGATTTCGTGATTAGGCCTAGAGTAAAAAAAGAAAAGAGAATAGGGAAGAGACAGTCGAGCAGAGGTGAACACAAGATTCCGTGTAGATGAGAGACAAGAGAAGTGTGCGATCCTCAAAAGTGTTGTATTCCCTAAAATAGAGAGGCTTCGGTCCACTGCGGATTGACTGGAAATAGTGAGTACATATCCACCCTTGTTCTAAATGGTCTGGCAAACGCTTTGTAGGAAATTACTGTTTATTTAAATTTATAAAAAGTTTTAATTGTTTGTTTAAAATTTAAAAGAAATTTATTGGTTTTAATTATTATTTTCTTGTGTGTTTAATAAATTGTTTTTAAACTTTAATTAAATTTTATTATAAAAAGGCACCTGANTACATACATATATATATATGTATACATTGCCACCAACGTAGAAGTCTGTACATATTCACTCACCCACAGTACTGGATATTCCTCGGGGCAGGGTTGAACCTTTTCCATTCTCGCTAATAAATTATTTTTACTCTAAAGACGACACACTCACCCCAGAGTACTCGATATCTGTCGGGTGGGGTTATGCCCTCCCTTTCACGCTATTAAATTAGATTAATACCAATAAATTATTTTCATTGTACAGGCGTCATACACTCACCCCAGAGTACTCAATATTTCTCGGGGCGGGGTTAAGCCCTCTCTTTCACGCTAATAAATTACATTCATACCAATAAATTATTTTGACTCTACAGACGTCACACACTCACCCCAGAGTACTCGATATCCCTCGGGTGGGGTTAAGCCCTCCCTTTAACTCTAATAAATTACATTCATACCAATAAATTATTTTGACGCTACAGATGCCACGCACTCACCGCAGAATACTCGATATCCCTCGGGTGGAGTTAAGCCATCCTTTCACGCTAATAAATTACATTCATACCAATAGATTATTTTGACTCTACAGACGTCACACACTCCCCAGAGTACTTGATATTCCTCGGAGCGGGGTTATACCCTCACTTTCACGCTAATAAATTACATTCATACCTATAAATTATTTTGACTCTACAGACGTCACACACTCCCCAGAGTACTTGATATTCCTCGGAGCGGGGTTACACCCTCACTTTCACGCTAATAAATTACATTCATACCAATAAATTATTTTGACTCTACAGACGACACACACGCACCCCAGAGTACTCGATATCCCTCGGGGCGGGGTTATGCCCTCTCTTTCACGCTAATAAATTACATTCATACCAACAAATTATTTTTACTCTGCATACGTCACACACTCACTCCAGAGTACTCGATATTCCTCAGGGCGGTACCATACCTGTCACGCTAATAAATTACATTCATTCTAATAAATTAACATAAATAAAACAAAGAAACACAACTACAACACACACAACCTATATTCATCTAAAAATCTCTATAGCCCTGACGTACCGAAACAGCGATCTGTTTCCCTATTTATTTCACAAAGATTACGCACGAGTCCGAAGATATATCAAAATATTGCCTATAAACGTCAAGCCTTCCACAACTGAAAATGTGGTCGACCGTTATTTTGCCACAGTGCTCATACAATTGCGTATTGTTTATTTACCACGTAGTACCATCGAGAGATTACGTGCAGGCGAGAAGCAGATTACGTGAAGGTTGATAATGTATAACAAGTATAACAGAGCAAAAATCCTGTGATTATCAAGATATACAAACTTTAATTCAAGACTGTTTAACACGAAGCTGGTTCAATGTGACTGCCGAGTTAGAACCTATATTTCATTTAATGCCGACAATGGATTTTCCTATCAATGGAAGTGAAAAACTATGTCCGAGGGAACAACAATAAATTTTCCTTTGTAATACGACCCCTGTGAAAAGGGGATCAAATTTACCGCAAGAGGTGTCAAGGAAAATGGCTGCATTTTATGCCTTTGGGAGACGCGCCGATTATTTAAGCAACAGGTGGTCAGTCGAGCCATGCGGATAGCCACTTAGCGGTCGTTCTCGTTCATTTTATACAAGTCCGCATTACTTTGTTATCATTAAGTGCTGATTAATGACAATTTTTCAGCGGAACGATTTTCACCTGCACCAAAATAAAAGCTGTTAGGATTTAAATACTCGATTTGATGTCTGGAGGTGTTCCGTAACTACATTGTTAATAACAGCTAAGCCAAATCTTAATAAGTGCGACATAGCCTTATATGCAGACGTTTTAAAACTATGCTGCTCTTGGGTGATGTCACAGTGGCCCTACGGGGAACCTGGGGGGTACTGATCCAAAGTCCGTGGTCTCATCCATGACACATCTTTCCGTCTTAAATTTTAATTGTTTATAGCTAATTCTGAAAACCAAGCATAATAGTTAATAAACTAAATACTGCTGTAAGTAAAATTAGCCAAAATTTTTGGGAAGGATGGATCATGGAAATAAATAACGCAAAAATAACTTGTTCAGTCATTGCAAAACACAGGTTACCTAACCCATAGTTTTTCTCTTCGAGGGACAGATCAACAAGCTACTTTGTTTCACGCTGCTCACTTAAACTCAATTTGGGCAGTGTTAACGCATACTATCTTTGGTATATATTGTATATATTTTGTTTTAAAAATAATTAGTATAAGTTACATGTAATTATTGTTGTTAAGTGTGAATTTTTTGTGATCTGTACGTCGCGCATCTAAAAGGCCGTGAAGTGACGGCTTTTGTTGTTGGAGACTCGCTTGACGACGAGGTCCAGAGACTCTTCTTCGCTACCGCACGTGTTCGAGGCAGTCCCGCAACCCGTAAGTTTGTGTAAGACTTTGTGTACGAGTTACATCCGCAATTTATTCGCGACCGTTTTTTTGTGCGTGTCGATTTTCTCCGCATTTGTTTTGTGACTCGCCGGTCCACTCGCTGACCTCACCCGTGAGTTTTTCTCGCTTTAGACAATTTATGTTTTTTTTCTCTCTTTGTTTTTATTAAAATTATAAACTTATTTTATATTTGTTTTAATACTTATACCATTGTATTATTATTATCGCATTGTTGAAAATTTGCCTAATCTAGTGTATCAGGCGCCTCTCTTTCTCTCTCTCTTTTTTGTCTTGTACATATTTTGTTTGTATAAAATTTAATAATTCCTTGATTCTTGTACAATTATAATTAATTTCAAACATCGCCTTATTGTCATTTATTTAAACATATGCATTAATTAAATTGTAATTGATTTACAAGTATTGTGGGCTGGTAAGTGTTAAGGAATTATAAGGATTGAATTTTCCATTTTTTTTCATTACATATGAGATGTTGATGGACTGCAATCTGAAAAAATTGATATTTAGCGGATTGTAGAGAAATTTAGAATTTCGGAGAGTGAGGGATTATCCTCAATTGAGTTGGGTCGCCCTTGCTTGCACATTTAATGGTCATCCGGCCCGGAGGACCATCATTAACAAAGTCCCGCAAGCCGCAAACTTAAAGACTTTGTGTACTAGTTACATCCGCAAATTATTCGCGACCGTTTTTTTGTGCGTGTCGCTTTCTACGCATTTGTTTGTGACTCGCCGCTCCACTCGCTGACCTCACCCGTGAGTTTTTCGCTTTAGACATTTATGTTTTTTTTTCTCTCTCTTTGTTTTTTATTAAAAGTGTAAACTTATTTTATATTTGATTTATTTCGTTTGTATAAAATCTAAATTTAATTCCTTCTATTCTTGTACAATTATAATTAATTTCAAAATATCGCCTTATTGTCATTTATTTAAACATATACATTAATTGAATTGTAATTGACTTACAAGTGTTGTGGGCTGGTAAGTGTTAAGTAATTATAAAGATTGAATTTTACATTTTTTTTTATATGTGAGATGTTGATGGACTGCAATCTGGGAAAAATTGATATTTAGCGGATTCTAGAGAAAATTTAGAGTTTCGGAGAGTGAAGGATTATCCTTAATTCAGTTGGGTCGCCCTTGCTCGCATAGGCAGATATATCCAGGAATCAGTTGTCAAATCTGAAAAGTCCATGTTCAGGTTCGCTAGCTCTTCATGGAGCTACACTTGCTAATAATATATTAACAAACACTAACACTATGGCCAGCACTGCTTCCGATGTACACATATGAGAAACCAGCCGACTGGTACTTAATATGAAGGAGTAAGGGGCAAGGCGGTCTCGAGGACATTGCCATTTAAGGCTCTGGGGATGGGGTACTGTAAAGTAGGTTTGGATGGGTAGAAAAGTTGACGAAAGGTATGATTAGGCCATATTTTGACTACATCTCTTATGAAGTAAATGCTTTGAGCGCAACTTTACTGTCAGATAGTATGGCTTATATGCCTTTATTTTTCATGAGTAGTGTTTAATTATTATAATTTCCGACTGAAAAATAGTAGCGTACTAGGTTTAAAGTTAGTTCTGACTTTTGACTTCATTCCTAGGACCCCGGCCGTCGAGCTCCCCTCAGTTGCAGTATATCTAATATAGAGGAATCATGCAATCCTCCTTCAGCTTTAACTGCCCATTAACACGGTCCAGCATTGTTGATGGTTGTCCTTACAGCAGCCTAGAGAAGTTACTCTAGCTTTTCCTTGATTGAGTATGTGTAGCAGTAGAAGGTTATGTCCTTCCAACGTTGCAATGGACTGAGGAGACAAAATTGAGATATCATCCGCAGTTGTAATGATGGTATTGAGATGTACAACTGCGAAAATATTTCTGTAGCAAGCTTGCCAGTTTTATCCCGTCGGGATTTATTTATAGACTATATTCAAACGTATCAAATTAAAGAAATAGTATTGAACCGATCGTTCTTTGAGAAATGAACAGATTTCTCTCAATGATGATACTTCGTTTATGTATTATGGAATGTAAATCACCCTTCTTTTCTATGGAACTAGAAAAAAATGTTCGTGTTTATATAAAATTATGAGCCCGCAGGATTTAGATTTAAGAGGGGGCGCTTGTTTCGGTAGCAGGTGAAAAAAAAGTCGCCCTCCTGGGGCGAATAGGCTTCGATCTGTGTCCTCTTCCCGTAACTTTTCCCATTTAAACTTCCTGATACCCAATCTTCACGGTATATGCCCTGCTAAAGGAGTTAACGCGTTTTCCTATTAAGCTGGGGATTTGTGCAGTCCTCATTATGCTGAAATTAGCGAAGATAGAATTATGACTTTTCCTTAAAATGACTTAAAAAAGCCTCGAAATTTCAAAAAATGGTTAAGCAACTTTCTTCCAAATATTTTTTCTCCCGGTCTTTTACCAGCGCCTATAAATCAGTATTTAGGTCAGATGATATCTCGATCGGTGGGATTTATAGTGACACTAACGTCTCTTCTGAAAGCTTTTCTCCCAATTTTAATAGAATATACTGTAATATATCAGCAATATGAAACCTGTATTTTATAATGTTCGCCAAACTGTTTTGAGATAATTAATCTGTATCATACTGTTCGGAGAAGACATAAATCTATACAATTTAATTACGTTCCATTAATTGCTAATACATATTCAATTAATTGATTGGTGATGGGTCGTGGATCGTAGGAAATAGTATTTCCTGGAATTAAAATACAAATCGATTCCTCCGTGCCTCAAAATTTAATATATTTATTTAATTAATCTTCTTTTTTTAGAAAAATCAAAAGTGGCAAGCAGTAGACCTCTCATTCCTTTTCGGAAACAGAAAAACTAAATAACGGATTTATTGTATGATGTATGACTCACGAACTCAATGAAACTAAAATTAAGTTCAGCTTTTGTCTATGATGGTTTTCAGTTCTGTGGTGTGGGGGGGCATTGTTTTCAAATACTACAAAACAATTAAGGGAAGTACAACAAGACAGACCAATCAGAAAAATGTAGATCACACAGATATTTCATTGATAATATGAGAGATGGATATTTCATTGATAATATGAGACGTGGATATTTCATTGTTAATATTCATGGATATTTTATTGAAATATGAGACATGGATATTTCATTGATAATATGAGTCATGGATAGTTCATTGATAATATGAGACATGGATGTTTCATTGATAATATGAGGCATGGATATTTCATTGATAATATGAGACACGGATATTTCATTGATAATATGAGACACGGATATTTCATTGATAATATGAGACATGGATGTTTCATTGATAATATGAGGCATGGATATTTCATTGATAATATGAGACATGGATATTTCAATTGATAATATGAGTCATGGATATTTCATTGATAATACGAGACGTGGATATTTCATTGGTATATGAGACATGGATATGTGCGGATATTCCATAAAGAAATAGTTATAAACAAGTGAGAGATAATTATAGGAACAATACACCATGTATGTATGAAGTGGCTGTAACGCCAGTCGCATTCTGCTCAATAGAATGTCATAATAGTGCTTCTCAGGATAAGGGTTACAGCTCGCTATCCAGCTTTAAGCTTTTTCTCACCCTTCATGTTTAATAAATTAAAAATTGATTATTTTGTACAAACACAAGAAAAGGAATTTTAAAATAAAAGATATCAAGAGGAACGAGGTGCTAAAAATAAGTAAGACTTACCTTGTCTGGTGCGTGCTGGACGTTGACGCAACTTCAGACCCGAGTCCGTCGGAATTTCCAGAGTTGATCATAATTAATGATTCTCGGGTAAAGGGAAAAGCAAGGAAAATCAATGGCACAACTGATGAACGAAAATGAGAAACACTGCAAAAATGTCAATGAAAGCCTGCTCTCCCAAAACATGTGTCCTCCGGAGAGCAGTGTTGAAAGTAGTGCCAGTGATGTGACCGGGTGAAAATAAAGAGAGAGAAGAAATTTGTAAGATGTGGATGTTGTACAGGGTACAAATAAAACTTAAAAAAATCACATTGGTGATGTGACTTTTAAGACATTAAGAACATTTGTAACATTGCAACGATTTTGCAAGCGCCATATATATTTATAGGACGCAAGAAAATCTTACTTAAACATTACACCAAACCCATTATATTTCGTGGGCTGGCCAAAAGGAGGGAAAATTCGAAAGGTTGGATTGAGATGGGAAGTTGGTGTCCGAGTGGATCGAAGCCACGATAGCTCGTGGTAGAGCAGCGGCGTATTTACCGAAGGTCGTGGGTTCGAATCCCGCTCGTGATACTAGATTTTTTATTTCAACCAATACCTTACATAAAGATTAATTAGACAAAACAATTTCTTAATTCCTAAAACTTGATCTTGTAAGAAATTTTGTATTTTGTTTGCTTTAAGTGTCCAAATTTTAATTTTTTTATTTAAGGGATGTATGATTCACATATTTAGCTAGAGCACAGTATGTTTGTAGTATATTACATATTTTTGGAAGAAGGGCTTGAACGAAAATGCCTGAGGCGTCGAAGATTCAAGAATTTAACACGCTAACTACTCGGCTACCACGGCCCTCAGATGATTATATTAAGAAATAATAATCTCATAGGGTTTTTAATGCTTTTTCTATTGCTGTAATCAAATTTACAGTATAATTAATATTTTAGGAGATAAACTTTGTAGAATGGAGTTGTGAACAATTGAAGTAACCTGAAGATAAATATCTCGAATACAATTGGGAATCAAACTTTGGACAATAAGGACTGGTTACTCCATTTTGGCATGTAGAATAACCTCCTAAAGTATTGACGTATGTTTATGGGACTCTTTCGTTATAGCTATTCAAAAAGGCGTATGCTTTCTCTCGTATTTGCTTGTTATTTTATTCCGAAAGCCTCCGATTGATGTGAAACAGGCCTCTTTGCCGAATTCCCCCAAATAGCAATTACAACGTTTCCAGTTCTCTGAGATAACTCGCGAACTCATTATGGGACGAAGGGGCTCCTTGCCTGATCGTTAGGAACTGTCGAGTTGAACGCGAGTTGCGGGTGCTCTAATTGACGGAGAAGATTTGGATAACGATTTGTAAATTGCTTTCTCACCGCCTCGGAGGGATTCAATCGGAATTATTGTCAAATCTTGAAAAATGAGCTGTTTGAACCAAACAAATCGGCAGATCCATCCAAACTCTCTCAAATTGTAACATCTTAGAAAAATCCTTAACTATCAGTACCATATTTTCTTTACTTGAACTTTTTTACTATGTATGCAGGCTGTACTTAATATACTGAAATGAACAACATCAAATCAACTATACAGGGTGTCCTTTTTAGATGGCCCAGCTGAATTTCTCTTGAAAAAATGGAGCTATAAAAAAAGTGTTTAATATTTTTTTGTTTAGTTTCAGAGAAAAAGTATACAGTGTATCTCAGGCCTAATTCAACTTCAAAATATGAAATACGACCCTATACAACTTGATACATCAATTTAAAGGATTTTTACAAACAATGGATCAATCGGATTTTAATTTGCTAAAAAATGACAAAGTTATGGCAAAAATTTTGGTTTGCTATTTATTAATCACATTTAATGTTCAAACTATCTGCCTTGCGTAAAGATGCAAAGATTTACTCGTTTTAACCCCCCCTCATCGGTGCTCAAATCAGGGTCAGGGGAGATGGTTTGACAGGATTTTCTATCCTTTGCCGCAGTTCTTCAACTGAGATTGCTGGGTTATGTTTGGCGTACGCACTGTTTTTTAAATGACCACACAGAAAATAGACAAGTGGATTTAAATCGGGTGACCGAGGAGTCCAACAGATAGTCCATGAGATCCATCCTATCCACATATCCCAAAAGTGACGATTCAAATACCGTCTCACCTGCAAAGAACCAACATCAAGCTGGAGAATCATGCTATGCCGTTGTTGCAGAAGAACATCATCTAATAATGTTGGTAAAACCTCCATCAAAATATTGAGGAACTGAGCACCATGTAAATTATTTTCGTAGAAATCAGGCCCAGTTAATTTATTTCCGAAAAGTCCACACCAAACGTTGATACTGTGAACCACCTGATGATGACAAGAGCACGAAATTCTAGGATTTTCCTCTACCCACGTTCGAAAATTCCAACGGTTTAGTACGCCGTTAGAGGTGAACTTGGATTCATCAGTCCATACGTATGGAAATACGTTTTCTTCAGCCTCCCAAATCGACATTTATGCAAGGAACATTAAACGTTTGTCATAATGAGAGTCCTGAAGTCCCTGGACAAGATGAGAGCGATACGCCTTAAAATTGTAAATCTAGAGTACTTCTTTAATTTTATTTTTTGAAAAACCTAAAACCCTACTAACATTTCGGAGAGAGGAATTCGGATTTTCACGAACATACAGTAAAATCCATTAGATTTCGTGGTCCGAGTGACCAAATAACCTCTTGCAATTAATTAATCTTTATGTATGATATTGGTTGAGATAAAAAAGTCAGTGTCACGAGCGGGATTCGAACCCACGACCTTCGGCTAAATACGCCGCTGTTCTATCACTTGAGCTACCGTGACTTCACCCTACTCCGCTAACTTCTACTAATTAATTGAAAGAAGTTATTTGGTCGAACCACGAAATGTAATGGATTTAATAAGTAAATCGAAGTATAGCTTCACGAAAGCTGTCCGTGAAAAAGGAGGGAAAATTCAAAAAGGTGGGGTTGAGATGGAAAGTTAGTGTCTGAGTGGATCGAAGTCACGATAGCTCAAGTGGTAGAGCAGCGGCGTATTTAGCCGAAGGTCGTGGGTTCGAATCCCGCTCGTGACACTGACTTTTTATCTCAACCAATACCTTACATAAAGATTAATTAATTGAAATACAGTAAAATATTCCGCTCCTCGTCGAAATTGCGCTCCCGGTTTTTTATTGCCATAATTTTGTCATTTTATGACCAATTTACAATCCGATTGTACCATTGCTTTCAGTGTAAAAAATCCTTTAAAATGATGTGTCAGGTGGTATATGGTCGTAAAATTTTGAATGGGGCTGAGGTTCCCTGTATAATTTTTCTCCAAAAAACGTAAAAATTTGAAACTAGGCTAAAAAATATTAAACACGTATTTTTTGTTTTTTGATAGTGTCATTGGTTCAGGGGAAATTCAGCTATGCCATGTAAAAAGAACACCCTCTAGAAAAACTCGAGTCTTATCCTTTATCTTTGGAGATGCAATCACATTGCGAGGCAAATGAAATTTCTGAAGTGCTTATTCACTTCAAGTTAAAAGTTCAGAATTGCGCCTACTTTCTTTAACAAAGAGCAGATTTTTCACCCTCCTTCGTGATTATATAGAAAAATAAAGTTGTTAAAAAAAAACAAGGAGGTGAAAAACAGGTGAACTGAGAACCAAAAGCGGATTGATCGCCGTCGTTTGGGGCGGGATCGATAAAAAAGGGGTAAAAGTGTTGGTGAACAAACGGATAGACGTTAATTGCGTTTTTTTGGGGGAGAGGGTTGGCGAAAGAGGCTCTAATGAGGAGGAAAAACGTTACTTTCCTCGTTGTATCCAACATACCTGTTTCCGAATAAGAGAGCCAATCACTCGGTTAAAATTTACGATTTTTCAGTAATTTTCTAATGAAGACATGTTTAAAAAAAATGAAGTATCTCCAAAACATTATTTTTTAAAATAAAAATTCCAGGGTAGACAAAAACAACAGATTGAAAACAAAAACAGTTGCCAAACAACATTTTATTCGTCTGGTACGATCAGACAAAATCACATATAATCTTTAAGAAAGTATAACATTGATTGTACATTACACAATAAGATATTTGTTAATTGTATACATTTATATACCTTCCGGCCGGAAAAAGATTGTATTAAAGACATTTGTACCCGTTTTTAATTTATGTTCTCTTTTTTTTATAAAATCTAAAAAAGGTTCAAACAAAACAATTTTCATTTTGGGGTTATCCTAATTATCTAAAATTTATAGACATTAAAAATAAAGATAGACATGTACAATGTTTCATTGTTTAAACAATGTTTTTATCCAAGTCACATGCAAGGGTGGAGTCGAGCTTAAAAATCTAATTTGTTCCCTCCCACGCTCACTTTTATTAAATATACGAAATTTGGACAACCAAATTTGAAACGATGCCTAACAATAAGGTAAAATATAAACAAAAATATATGAACTCTACAATACTGTTTTATATTTATTGCTTTAAATTATTAAAATTACGTTTAAAAAAAATAATCTGCCAGTTTGTGTGTATTTTGAATTGCTTAGGATCCACAAAGTCTTAGTTTATAGCTATCCATTAAAGTCATTCATCACTTTTAATACGTTCATTCCTTTATTTCATTTCTTAACTTCGAAAAAAAAGAATTCCAAGCACCTAAAACTAACTAACAATAAAACCGAACTAATATTTGGTAACTTCCTGCTTTACAAATTCCTTACAAATATACACAATTTGCTTAATTTTTTTTGGATTGTACGATTTGTATAGACCCTGTTCTGCTAATTCTACTTTGTGATTGACATTATAGGGAAAAACCTTTAAACACATATACATATTGATATTATTTTTTATTACAAAGATCATCACACGAACCTTTTTTTCAACCTTATGAAATCGCATATTGTTCTGTAAATATCTCTCTTATTAACTGTGAAATCTAAACATTCATACTAAGATCCCTTATAAAATATAGTTTTATTTTTTTTATGACTTTACTTTTATAGTTATAAAAAAAGATTTGACTAGAGATATAAAACAAGGTTATCACATTTGGGTTTATAATTAATACACTGGTTTGTGTCGAAAGTTTGCCTACTCGGTTTAACAATTTCTGAGGATTTTGTGCATAAAGTTTATTGGAAGATACTTTTTTTATTTTTATTTCCGCCACAAGGTCTGGCTTGTTTTTATACAAAATAGGTTTTCTGGATCTTTATTACAAAAATTTATCGTCGAGTATTACGATGCTTCCAAAAGGAAACTTTTGTACAACTATCGTTGGCATTTTATAAAGGAAAACATATTTTGCTCTACCACCGTGTCTCAATCTAAAACCAAGTAGCGCTTGATTGTTTTCCCCTTTTTTTATTATATTCACGGTCTCTGGTTCAAAACCGAGAGATCCGCGTTAAACGTGAGATTGACTAGAATGAAAAACAACCCCAAATTTAATATAGGGTGGTTTTACAACATAAAAACCAGCATTGGAATATATCAAACAATAACAAAAGGCGTCGAATGCTATGGTTTTTAATGCTAGAAAAGTTTTAGTTGAATGTCAATCGATCTGCTTGTATAAACCTATACTAAATTGATTATTAAATTGTTTTCTTTAACCGATAGAATTGGTTGTTTATGAAAAAGTTTTTTTTATTAGGAAAAAGTCTGTAAAAACTTTGCATTTGGGATGGTTTAAAAACAAAATAATGTGAGGGGCACCTCAAGAATCTATTGAAATTATTAATTTACACAATTCTTCAGTAGATTTGTTTTTCGAAGTTCTTCGATTGATTCAATAAATGTGTTTTATTGATTTGTTTAGGAAACAATTTAACAACGTATATTTTTACGTATAACTGAATCCATTTGACCTAATCTATTGATTCGTTCGTGAAATATCGATTTGTTTCGATTGTTTTTGTTGCCGTGTTTGGGCGTTAATTAGTAAACAGTGGTTATTACTGTAAACTAGACCAACGGAAGAAGAGAGAAGAGTTCGACTTCCTGTCGAGAATTTTGTACTGTTTTGAATCTGTCGACATCTTCTAGATGACGTCCTCGGTTGCGTCGGGATTGTGGTTTATGTTGGCGATCTCCTCGGTCGTCGACGCCCTGGCGATGGATGAGTTAATCACGTGTATCTCAGCTTGGGACGAGACGTTGGAGGCGGCGATCTGGTTGGGACGCTGGCCCCCGTAGCCGGGGGCGGCGAGTCCTGAGTCGCGGTCCAATCCTCCGCCCGACCGCCTCCACAAAACGAGCGTCTTGCAGCAGGATTCGAGAGTCTTCTTGAAAGCAGCCCGGAACTCGCGGTTGAAATAGGCGTAGATGATCGGGTTGAGGGCGGAATTGAAATATCCGACCCAAAAAACGGCTGCAACCACCGCGTGCGGACAATAGCACACCTCAGGCTCGCACAGCGTCGTGATTATGTACCGGTGACAAACAAAAAACAATGTCTTAACCAACAAAAACATAAACAAACTAAATTTCTTTCAACATTTAAAATGCATATTTTCATTCACGTTTTTGGCAAAGCGATACAGGATGATCAGATCGTCATGTTAAAAAAAACAATTCGGTGACAGTTCTTCTAAAGTGGATCAGTATGCCGTAATCCTTATGGTTTTATCTTAATCCTTTCAAAAGTTACAATTTTTAAGAGTTCATTTAAGAAAAATACGTTTCATTACTTAAAACCTGAATATTCTCCACTGTAACGTAACTTTCCTCAACTTTTGAACCCTTTTTTTAGATTTAGCCCCGAATTTCCTTTTAGGTTAGTCCACTTTTGTTCAAAAATTGACCGTCTACTTACAAAATAAGTGGAACATCATGAAATTTGCGAAATGGGAATTTTGAATTCCTAAGAGTTTTACTCCCAAAGTCAGCCAGGTCATAATTAACCTTCCTAAAAATAAAAGTCTTGGTTATGATCTCGTGAACTCTAATATCCTTCATCAACTTCCAAGAAAGCAATAGTATTTATTAAAACCCTCTACAAGTACTTTGCTTTCCTTTGGAAATTCTCCACCTTAGGTTTAGGTACCTAAACCTAAAAAACCTACTTACCTCACCTCGTCCTATCAGCCTTCTACTATCCTTGTCAAAGTACTCGAAAAACTTCTTCTTCATCGCCTAAACAACATCATCGATACCTTAAATATTATCTCCAACCACCAATTCGGATTCCGCGGCTACCACTCGACTATTCACACTCGACACCATCGCCACCTCCCTCAAGGTTAAACAATACTGCTCTGGTGCTTTCCTTGACATAGCGCAGGACTTTGATCGTGTGGCACGAGGGCTTGTCGTGGAACCTAAAGAGCATCCTTACATTTACATATTACCTTATCCTCAAATCCGTCCTAACAAACTTCCAAGTAACCCAAGGTACCTGTTCCTCTTCTATTTTTCCAATTTTAGCCGGCATCCCCAGGAAGCACACTTGATCCCTTACTTTACTCCTTTACAGCTGGTTTCCCATTACATTCCAACAACTTAACCTTCACATACGCCGATGACACGGCAATTCTTCCCAAACATCGATCCTGCTACTTCTATCAGCAACCTCGGATCCATCTTCATATGATTGAACCCTGGCTTCGACAGTGTAGAATCAAAGTAAGAAATCGAAAATCTAAATATATAGTTTTCACCTTAATCATAAAACTCCCACCGTTTATTTGTACGACACTCCGATTCCTCCAGCGAATAGTATATGTTACGTTGAACTTTATTACATGGACAAAAGACTTACGTGGAATCCACACATCCGACTAAAACGAATTGGCTGTAACCTTAGATTTAAAATGCTGAAGAGGCTATTTGACAAAAGATCTAAACTGACATTACTTAACAAAAAAACTATTATACACTACCCTAATCACCTCAAATTAGACCTAAGGACTTGAACTATACGGGACAGCTAAACGGCTCAATCTTATCAAAATTCAATCCCTACAATCCAGAATTCTTCGCTCGATAGTTCTATTCTACGTCATCAATCATACAATCCACTCCTATCTCAAAATACCCTACGTCCCAAACCTAGCCCAGTCTCGCTACAAAAAATTTCGCTCAAAACTATCCTCTCATGATACTCCGTTAGTTCGCAACTGTCCAGCTCAACCCTTCCTTCCAACCCTCTTAGAAGACTGAAGCGCAGGTGGCCTCGCGACCGTCTGATTTTGTAACTTCAGCAACTCTACGGACTGCTGTTGACTTCACGCCACAATGGCCAATTACGGCCACTATAACTGGATGGTAGCTGTTCAAACCAATCACGCCAGACATATAAATGTGTATGTGCATATGTATATAATTGTAAATACCATAATTGCTTGTTGTATTTTGTATGCAGCTGTAAAAGAAATAGATAAATGAAAAAGAGAAAATGTGATTTTGGATCAACGTCTTAAAATGGTTAAGGTAGTGGGTATATCAATAAATAAAGTCCAGATCGACAAGAAAATAAAGGTAAACATTCAATTAATGTAGGAATGATTCGTCTTTACGAATGCCATTATCGAAATTATCACTAATTGCTATATTCATCAACAACCGTACATATTCAAGATATTAATTATATTATTAATAACGTTACGAGATCAAAATTTAGATTTAGATAGCTAATAATGTCAATAACGGTTTACGTCAATATTCATGGTCAACAGTATTGCAAGACATACTTCAAAAGACAAATGAATCACAGAAAGATTGAAAAAAGGGGAAAATATATGTTTATTTAAATGCGGGCTTGAAGGGAAAAAAATTGAAGCTGGGTGGTGAGGATGTGAAAAGCATTTTGAACCGCAGTCGTCTACGTGCTTGGGTTTCCAACTTTGTGACGTCGTTACCTGTCCAATTGTTTTCATTAGTAATTTTTCACGTTCATTTTGTTTTTTCCCCTCCGTTTCTTTTTCTCTGACAAGAGCTGAAAAAGCCAATCTTTCTGGTTAATTATTAAGAATGGCGTGGAGGGGAAAAAAAGAAGTTTTAAACGAGATCTTTTCTTGCGAGGCTGATGCTTAATTGACAAGCCCGGAGTACATAATTGGGAAGTTTAAGGCCCTTTCAGACGGTTTTATACCGGCTTGTTAAGTCCCAGATAAAAAATTAAAAACGGCCGTCACATAAATAACCAAACATTTTTTTCAATGTTTTACATTTGCTTTTGACTTTACACGCTTTATACTTACAAAGAAAAATCAAATGTCTGAAAAGGGACAGAAAGAGAAAATAAACCGAAAAGCATAGAATCATTTTGTATTCACAGGGAAAATTAGATAGTGGTAGACTTTATCAAATGATGAACCTAGTTCATAGTGATCTGATAAGCTGAAATTACAGAAACCAAGCGTTGATACACTTGTGCATTTCCCACCCATCATCTTCTCTTATCAATTATCATTAACATCATTAAAGTCGTTTATTTGACTGTGTCAATCATGGAAATTTGTTCTTTACCAAAATTGGAGTTTCACTCATCATTTAGGTCTATCATTCAACTTGTAATTAACATTTTTTTATATTTGGTCATCGGAATGATGAATATGAAAAGTACAAATAAACAAAATCCTGTTATACGGCAGGAATTAACGTCAAACTTCCTGTTCCGTTTCGCAGAATGGTGAAACCACTTTTTTCGGAATTTGAGTAAATTAAAATTGGAACACTCATATTACGTGGTTATGATTGTATAAAAGCATGATCTTGTTGGAGCTTTGACTCTTCTCGAAAGAACAAAATCCGAGAGTTTAAATTTCTTCTATGCAAGGCGTTTGAACAGATCCCACATGACTGATAGGTCAAGCAGGTTTAACATAGTTAAATAGCCGTCGGTGGCCACAACGGTCCCGGGTTCGAATCATGCCCTGCATACTTACAAATGGGCTTTTTTTTCAAAAACACCGGCACCTCGAGGGTTGATATAACATCTGCTGTTGCGAACCCTCCTTCGATCCTTATAAAGATCTTTATTAACGATTACTTCGATTACGTTTTTCCTCTAATATACCTCTATTTTGAATTGTACACGCAGGAAGTATAGCGAGAACGGTTAAAAGACACGAGTGTAAATAAACTGCTCAAAAATGAATAGGAATATTGCCAATTTTGTAGTATTTACTCTCCCTAGCGTTTTTTTTTATTTTTATTATAAATTGAATTAACATTTATTAGAAATTATTATATTTTTCACTGAAGGAAAATTTAAATAAGGGATTTCGAAAAATAACGAAATAAAAGGTTTTAATTCCTTAATTTTGTTTATTGGATACAATAATTTTTTTAGACACTTAATACCGTGTGTCCTCTGCTAAAACTTTTGTGCACCTGTTAGACTTACTGTTAATAAGGTTGTCACTAATACCATGAGGAATTTCACTCCATAGATGTTGCAATGTACCACTCAGTTGTTGCAGCAGGTCAACTGACTGCGGATGGTGATCGAATAGCCTTGTCTGTAACGCATCCGTATGCTCAATGGGACTGAGGTATGGAGGCAATGGAGGAAGGAGGAGATGGGAAATTGCCAGGGTTTCTTAATATCTGACATTGCCATCCAGAAATCGAAAAAAACCTGAGATCCCTGGATTGAGGGATGTATTCTTCGATAATTACTTGAATGTAACGGATTGCGGTGAGGTTGCTTTCAACAATATGGCGTCCAGTTCGTCTTCCAGTATAAATCCCGGCCCAGAACATTACACTGCCTTCTCAAAACTGGACTGAAGAGAGCATCAACTGGGGCATTGTAAGCATCCCCTGTTCTCGGTAGACTCTTCGGCGCCTACTATCACTATACAAACAGAAACGGGATTCATCAGTAAACATTGGTGATCTCTTTTAGGCACGCTGCACCACATTCTCTTGGGATGCTGGTGGCGTGCTGTTGCTGAGGTCGACTCAAAGGGGCATACGATATGCGATTCGTAATCGTTTGTGTTCATAAAGGCCTTGCCATAACATTTTTTACTTCAATTTAGGATCTGGCGGGCACTATGGACAAGGTTCCGTCTTGCAGCAATGACAATATTTCTATCCTCCCTAAACGTCGTAATGCGCTGAGATCCACTTCCAGGCCTCCTATTGACACTTCCTGTCTCTCGGCATTGGGCAAAAGCCAGGGAGTCCACGCTGTGAAGAACGCCAACTGCTTCTGGGATATCCACTTGACGGTGACCTCGATGACTCATTCTCACAACAATATTGCGAACTTGTGGTTCATGATGATGTCTTTCCATGGTTGAAGAGATTACAATATTGCAGGTTTCAGAAAATATTGCGAACTTCAGGTTTCAGAAACCTACCTCACACCAGACCGCATCTCACAATTTCTGAATAATTATCGATTAACGGTCACTAATCACCACACATTTGTACAATAGAATATTAAAAATGAGGACTAACTTTTGTTTGTTTTTGGTTTGTATTTTCTATTTAGGTCTCCACAAGGGAAGCATGCAAGAAACAGTTAAATATTTTTCTAGATTTGCAGGTGATGTTGGCGGAGGTTTGATAATAGATCCTATGTTGTTCCGGCTGTTGTTTTATACAGCTCACAAGAATATATCGGTTAATTTAATTAAAATTAATAGAATAAGAATAAATTACAAATATCCCTATTCATTTGTGAGAGTTTACATTGGTCTGCCTAACCTTGCTAGGTTTGGTCTATCAGGCGTGATTTGGCTTCTCGCCATCGTCAGTGCAGATACACACACAGGGAAACGCGCAACCCAGAACTGAAAACAGCGGAAATCTTAATGTGTCTGACAAACTAAATGATCGGAATTGAACAAACTACGTTTCATTTGCCTCCTCTGATTGAGGGACAGACAAGACCTTAATTAAGACATAAACTACAGGTTCATCGCCATTCAGAGACCAAGAAGACATCTATGATTTCTTGTTTCCGCTATTATTCCTTTGACTATCCTTAATGTTAATTAGGGCATACACTCGAAAAATCGCACAGATAAACTACTTATATTTGGATGATTTAAAAGGACCAAATTACAGATTCATAGTCAAGAAGACAGCACAAAAATCTTGCATTTTTTCATTCCGTTTTTTTAATGTATCGCACCACCACCTGAATGATTTAATCAAAACCAAACGGGTTACTCTCTAATTAAATCATACTGTTTTTCCTTTGGTTTGGCCGTTTCCGATCTTTCTTGTCTGCTTATGTGCCCTCGTGTTAATGAGGAGAACGCGGAGAAAAGCAAGACTTTGAGCGAAGTACACTGGTCTAGGAAGATCGGAATGGGCCAAACTACAGGTCCATCACCCTTCAGACCTCAAGGAGAAAAGTCATTTATCTTTTCCGTTTATATATCACACAACACCTGTCTGCAATTGACAAAACAGTTGACTAATCTTATTTCAAGAGCTGGTTTTGATATGTTCCAGTCGCAAGGAAATATGAGCATTGAGATCGAAAGTATTCGAATGATTTTGGTCGAGAACGGATTCTACTCAATTCGCAGACCAAAAAGATATCCATGATTAAGCGTTGGCTAAGTGAGCGGTTGGGCTTTCATCGAAGGAATTCCTTCTTAGTAAGGCGCTTGAATAGATTAAAAACCCACATGACGAATCGGTCGTGCAGATTTAACATAGCTTGCTGTGTGAGCGATTGATCCAAGTTTTCCCGTGCTTTCAGGCTTTTTACTGAAAAATTTAAACTGTTTAGATCAAAATTGACGAGAATTAATTCCAACTAGTGTTTATAGTAGATTATTTAAATCACAAACTGTATAAAGACAAATAAAGGATTATTGAATTCCATTCCACTTTATCGCTCACTTTAACGATTAACAAAAACTTTTATTTTCATAAAGTCCACAGAAGAATGAATCACGGTGAAACAATAATTCTAAAAGATAACAAAGTTCAACAAGATTATCAAGGCGATTTGCAATGTTTTAACTCTCTTGTAAAGTTTGCCCTAGAAGTTGAACCTGGGTAAACGTAGTTAGGTTTAGTTTCTTCTGTCGCTAGATTGGAAAATAGGTAATAACATTTGAATAAATGGAATATGTAAGCGGTGGGAATGTTAATTTAGGAGAAACACAAATTTGGTGAAATTTGCTGGTGTTAAATACTAAAAAACAACAGTGTTTCAACATGGGAAACGACAATAAAGAAAATGTGTCAACGTCGATCTGGACATCGGCAAACGTCGCGATGAACCACGAAAAGTTATTTCCGCTTTAGGGGAAAACGAAAGATGACTTATGAACCGAAATCAATATCACCGCTCAATCAGCTCGCACTTGAAATCAACATTAATCGCAAAGCCGGCTAATCGAATTAAAATGCCAAGATTACCCGGTTTATTTCGGACAATTGGACAACCTTCATCACCATATACAAAGATGAAAAGCTTTCGAATAAAACAAAGTTTACGGAAAATTACTGAAAATTAACACGTAATAATTTAAAAGGTCTCTTATCCATATTCTTTTCAGACGTTTACGTAGTAATTGTCGGGAGTGGAGTAATCGTATTTGTGTGTTGGTGTGATTTTGTGATTTACAATGAAAACGTCTGTAATGTGTTTTGATGGACTATTGGCATGTGAAGATCTCTGTGACGTGTTTTATTTTTTTGACTGGGGCTTCCGACATCTAGGTTAATTCAGGCCCCAACTATGTCTAAATTCTATTTACACTTTCAAACACTACATTCATACAAATAAATACATTCATACACATAAATACATCCATACAGTACACTCATTCCGTTTGGTCGGTGGAGCACTTGATATTCCTCCACCACCTATACTCAAATTAATCAAGATTGGGGTCGATGGAGTACTTTTATAAATATTCCTCCATCGACCCCGAACACACTCATACGCTCTCAACTTTCGAGGGGCGATGATAACGTTATATTTCACCCTAACCTCTCGCCATTCACGCTAATAAATACATGCACTCAGACAAAACATATAGACACAACACATAAGACATATTATATAAAATAAAAAACCCCAGTTTCCCCTAAAAAGCGGAACAGGGGACTCTGAAACTCGCTACCGTGTTCGAGGACTCTTTTTAAGTCCGGCGGCATGCCTACACGCTCTCTGTATGGAGCCAAGGCAACACACGCCTCTATTATGTGGGGCATATCAAGCAACCTTTCTGTGCATAAGGGGCACCTGCGCGGGAAGTGTGTTATTGTTTACGTAAAAAGGGGCAGAATCAATTAGCCTTCAAATTTTGAATTGAAATCTTTGTAATATTTGAATATAGTAATATTTAGCAGGCTTAGCATCTTTAACATCCAAATAGGTTTGAGTAGGTATGTGTATGTTTTTAGAAAAACGTTATCTTTATCCTGCCAACGTTTCGAGCATTATTGACATCTTCTTCAGGGCCTGGGATTTATAAACATTGTTAAATTTTACAACTACATGCAGAATGTGGAAAAAAATGAATTTATACAACGCTAGAAATTTTAGATTCAGTGAAAGTATTTGTACTCACTCAAAGAGTTTGTTTTCTGGTGGATGTGTCATTCTTGTTTGTCGTGTTGAAAGTGCCAATTAGATGTTGATGTTTTATGTTTATATATGTTGGATTCTGGAGGGGGGATAGAAAGGCATTTTTGTATGAGCAGTCGTCTTCATTGAGCAGAAAGGAGCCGACAATGGGAAAAAATGGGTAATGGTTAGGCCAGATTATCCTTTCAGGATTATGTAGACGGGGATAATTAGGGAAAGAAAAAGCCAAATTGTTGAAGAATTAGACTATGTAGAAATGTATGGAATATGTGGAATGTGATGATTGTTTTATATGTTATATTATATTTTTGTATGTTATCGATATTGAATTTGATTAATGATATTAGAGTAGCTGCGCCTGAGTTTACATGTGTCCGTTCTATAATTGATGCTGTGTTTATCCCTGTTGATGTAAACCATTTCAAAAAAAGTTACGTTAATGTTTGTTTTGTTCTGTGTGTAACATTTTTGGATTCCTCGTTCTTCTCGTGTAGAAATGTGTGGTGATTAGTGACCGTTAATAGATGATTATTCAGAAATCGTGAGATGCGCTCTGGTGTGATGTAGGTTTCAGAAAAACATTTTCTTTATCGTGCCAACGTTTCGATCTTTATTGAGATCATCTTCAAGGCCTGGGATTTACAAACATTGTTTAAATTTAACAAATACATGTAGGATGTGGAAAAAAGTGAATTTATACAATGCAAAAAATATATTTTTATATTCAATCAAAGAAAGTGCATTCTCATTTGTGGGCGAATCAAACGTAAAAATTGTGTACATCAGCGGAGCGAGTATTAACCCTTGTGGCACACCTTCATGCCCTTCTTCAGAAGTCTCCGTACCCTTGTTTTAAAAATTAGATAATTCAATTTTAATGACATTGTAAGTTAAAATTGATACTTTTTTAATTGAGGAGAGTATTTATATTTATTGTTCTACAATAAATTTATAGTTTAAGGCTAAATTACTTGTCCATGAAACTCAAATACATTCTAAAACAAAGCAGTGATGACTGGGTGCCAGAAGTGGATACATGTATACGGTTGCATTTTGTAGTTTTCTATATGTGAGTTTTACCAACTAGAATGAATGAAATTATTAGAGTGACTATTTGAGTGAATGAGTGGGTTTGGGGCGGATTATAGTGTACCTACAGACCCAATTAACTAGGTTAATTTTTTATAGTCCTGAATGAATGTATTTATTAGCGTAATCAGATGAGTGAGTATATCCGACTATTGGGGGACTGAGAGTACCCCTCAGACCGACCAAATTGTTGGAGGAAAGTTGTGTATAAATAGAAAAGGGGGGAGGCACTGGCGTATATCAAATTTCTCATCGAATCCCCAAATTTTATCTATACATATTGTATGAATTTATTTATAGGAATAAATGTATGTGTAGACTTGTAACTATCGTCGAATAGATTCACCGTTGTGTGCGTGTGGCGGTGGTGAGACTGCGGAACACATTTTCTTGGAGTGCATCATAATCGCGAACCTTCGAGAAGTATAGTTAAAGGACGCCGGCAAAAAACGTGCAACAATTGATGCTTTCAGTAAAGGGGTGCACATCAACTATGCCTTCTATAAAGAAATTTGTTAGAGATACGATCAAACGAAAAGGCTGGCGTACCTAAAAAAGCATATTTTACGACCGGACGCCGCTCTGAGGCCTATCCTGGATACGCTCCACAGCGTGACGAACTTTCGGCGAGGGGTTGATTCGGACTAGTGAATAAAAGTCTTCCCCTGTAAAAGTCAATCTAAGGGCTTAGCACAGGACGAAAAGAAAGGATATCAGCAAGTGTATGTGTTGGTGGGACTGTGGCGGAATATATAGTACCCACGGAGCCACCAGTTAAGTTTATACATTTTTTTTAGTGATTTTCGGCGAGATGCTGACGTAAAACCCTCGTGCCTCTCAAATTTTTAATTGTACACATAGTTTCTTGTTAGTGTGAATGTATTTATTAATGTTAATGCTGGTGAGTCCTTAGCGGAATATCCAGTATTCTGGTGGGTCTCAGTTTACATGTCTAAACTCTCAAACTTAGTTTAGACCATACACCTACCTATGTAGTACGTGTGTACATGACTAGCTTTTCCGCAGGTGTAGAAAGGCCAATTAACAACGGTCATAGAGCCTCAGAAGTTCCATTAAAAATGAAAGATCTCCAGTCCCTCTTGCTGGAGAGTCAGGTTTTGCAAACCGGTCGGACAAAAAGGCCAAATTTATTCTCAGGAGTACCTTTATGCCCTAATATGTGGCATAGTACAATAATTCCAACTATTTTGATTTCTTATTTTATACTAATTAATTGTTTTTGGTTTTGTTAACGGATGCATTATCCCTAATATCAAAGAATTCACGCTGATAATTTTGCAAAATTTTTGTCAATTTTTTTAACTGCGGTTCTAGTGGGATTGTATTACAACGCAAAAAATAAGATTTTCATAATAAAAAATCGATGGTAAAGAACATTATCTATTTATTACCTTCAGTATTCTATCATACATATTTTTTAACATGATTTTAAGCAATATCGACTTCAAAATTGAATAAATCACCATTTGACATCCTTTGATCTTGATGAGGAGGTCCCGGCGGGGCCGTCTCCGTTTCAGTCCGATCGGTTTATAGGGGTGGATTAAGTTGGACTTGGATTAGTCTTATGGGTTGGGGTGAGGGGTGAATTTATCGTGGAAGTTGGGAAATTTGTTGGCGATTGGTTTATCTTCGAAAGATATTCTGAGGTCATTACGAAAGGTGGTATTGGAGACAGTTAAATGGTAATTTCTGAGGAATTTGAACTAAAGGGCTATGATTGTTCTAGGACATAGGCCTTGTTTATTTGTGACGGTTCAAGTAGACGTGAGTGAAGATAGATCCAAGATTAACATAATCTGTCCGTTTTAGGGATAGGAATAGTGTTAAGGAATAGTCTGTTAGGGGGTATCGCTTCGATGGGTAAATGGTACATATGTGTATTTGTTTTCATTATTCTTTGTCCATTCGGCTATTGGTTGGAGGAGTGATTTGGAGATCCTCAATCTGCCGGCTCAACATCAGAAGATTGAAATGCAAAGGATGCAGGAGGGTAGAAGGTGTAGTTTGGATATCTTAGGTATAGATTGGCCCCAAGAGGACAGTAGTCTCAATCTGTCAATTTATACAATGCAAAATATATTTTTTTTATTTTTATTTTTTTGAATATAAAAAATATATTTTGCATCGTATAATTTCACTTTTTTCCACATCCTATATGTATTTGTTAAATGTAAACAATGTTTGTAAGTCCCAGGCCCTGAAGATGATCTCAATAAAGATCGAAACGTTGGCACAATAAAGAAAATGTTTTCCGAAACCTATCACACCAGACCGCATCTCACGATTTCTGAATAAAAGGATTAAGTACAAAATGTTTGGTAGGATACTTTAGATGAAAAAAACCCTCATGTTACACTTGATCGAACGCTCGCCTTACTTCTAGAATTTGCTGGACAGGTGAAAATCAGAAAAATGTATATTTGCCTCGATCACTTCCCATATCTGCTATACTACAAAAAATTTGAAAATAAAACCATTTTCAAATTCAATGGATTGAATTGGCTACCGCGCTCACACAGGTACCGGTGACATAAAAAAATGCTCAGAGAAAGGACATGGTGAAAAAAGGCATGGGCTTCTTCCAGCATGGGAATTACAACCAAAATGTTCTTCCCTACAGTGGCTTCATGGATGCAGTGAAGGCTTAGGCACAAGTGTAGAACAACGATGGCACATACAGAACACGGAGAAAGCCGTGCATACCTAAAAAAAGTAACACACTGACTTCGACCTCTGTGACACCGTTGTTAAGCCCCAAACCTTTAACCACCTACTGATTCAAAACTCAGGAGCATCATAATCCTTCAACTGGAAAGTCCTTCTCAGCGTAGTTAAATGGCAATCGAAGGAAAGTACGCTTTTACATAAATATACAGGTGATCTGGCTTTATTTTTGAATTCGATGGGCTTGGATTAAAATTAATGACAATATGTGATAAAATGGCGTTAAGTACAGAAGTGCTGTTCTTACCTGCAGTGATAGTTTTCTATGCAAATTACATTTAACCAAACGTGTTCCAATTTTTTTTTTTTTGGGGGGGGGGTTTACGCTGGCATATTACCCATGAAGTTTTCTATTTTCATTTTACTGTCGAGCGGGATCGGCCGACCAGGACCAGGTCCCCGCCGCGCGCCCGCACCCACTCCTTCAGCTCCATCATCTTCTAAATTTTCATGGTTGAAGATAATCAAAAAGAAACGTTTATCGACTTTAGAAATCCATAGATTATGTTGAAAGCTGATGGATTGTTGCTTATTAGGACAGATTCTAAGTTTATTGGTTTGGAAATGTTTGGGATTTTGCTCAGATTTTTTAGCAGTTTGTCTCTTTCATTTTCATATTCTGGACATTCAAAAATTATGTGGGAAGGATTTGAAGGGCAATCGCAAGTGGGACAGTTCGGAGACGATACCAAACCGATTCTCTTCTTGTAGCTACCCCATAGGACATGATTTGTCTTCAGTCTAAAAATAGTAGAATTGAACTCCTTTGACATTCCTTCTGGGCTATCGCCTTCCGAAAACCATGGTTTTTTTCTTGAGCTCAGGGAACAGTGACCTGTAATAATTGCCAACATTTGATGCGTTGTATTTTTCTTGCCAAAAAGTTTTTCCCGTCTTCTTTAGGAATTTTAATGTCATGGGTTGGACCTGATGTTGCAGCCTCCTTTGCAAGTGCGTCCACCGTTTCATTTTGCCATAAGCCTTTCACCCAACACAATGCCACCCTTTTTCCCATGATTTTTGTCTCAAGCATTTTCCTACAGATTTGGGCAAAAATATAGTTTCTGCATTTATATTCTGGGGTAATGTTATTTATCCTTTCTACAATGCTTCGACAGTCTGTGAGGATACAAAATTTAGAATCACGTCTTCCACTTATAAAACTAAATTAAATTTAAATTAATAATGTGTGGTGTTTAGTGACCGTTAGCCAATGATTATTCGGAGATCGTGAGGTGCGGTCTGGTGTGACGTAGGTTTAAGAAAAACATTATCTTTATCCTGCCAACGTTTCGATGTTTATTGAGATCATCTTCAGGGCCTGGGATTTATAAACATTGTTTGAATTTTACAAATACATGTAGGATGTGGGAAAAAATTATGAATTTATACAGTGCTAGAAAAATTTTTAAAAAAATTGTATTTATAAAATCCTAGGAAATTTTAGATTTTCTTTTTTAGATTCTTTTTTTAAATATAAATTTTTTTAGCATTGTATAAATTCAAATATTTTATTAGATCTAAAATTTTCTAGCATTGTATAAATTCATAATTTTTTTCCACATCCTGCATGTATATGTAAAATTCAAACAATGTTTATAAATCCCAGGCCCTGAAGATGATCTCAATAAAGATCGAAACGTTGGCATGATAATGTTTTTCTAAAACCTACGGCACACCAGACGGCATCTCCAAATAATTAAATTAATAATGTAAAAAAATAATATTAACAAAATAAAATGTACATGGCAATAAACGCCCTTCGTCCGGTGTTATCGGTCGGAGGAAAATCAATGGATAAAATCATAGGTGTGTATTTACTTTGTGTGGTTTCACGTGAGATATGTCTAACAGGGCACCGTTGATTATGGATTTTTGAATGAGAAGGATATACAAGAAAATGTTTCCATTCTGGGTATCTTCCCTCAGTAATAACGTTTTATTACGAAACCCTCTGCGTACACAGTATGATATTGACTTCTTTCTGATGGCGTGATTCGGCCCGAAAACGTCTAATGCCCTCGTTTCCTAAATGTACAATATCTCAGGCCTGGCAAGGCCTATAGATTTGGTTTTTTCATTATCTTAATTATTTGTCGGACACGCAACACTCCAATGTTTGCTGACAAAAGTTTTTTCTAAGTGATTTATTTTTTAGGTAAAAAACGATTTTTAGGAAGGTAAAAATGGGCAGATATCTGTTAAGGCTTTCACGCTTTATTTTATTAGTTATAATTTAGATAAGAAGAAAATGGATCTGACGTGTTAATGGTATGAATGAAATTGATCTAAACTACTGAATAAAATTTTCTTTAAAAACACAAAGGAATTAATCATTTATATATAAATTCACTATGAAATTATTATAAAAATAAAAACTAATGCCCAATCTCGATTCTTCTACCTGGAATTTCAGATCCTGCTTCACAACTGTTAATGGTTTGTGACATTTTTAATAAAATCGAATGGACTTTATGAATCGGCAAATCAAATTGTGTACGATGTTTTCTTATATTTCGACCTCAACAGTTTAACTTATGTTTTTCTTTCTCGAAGGTTGGATAATAGATCATCTCAAAAAAACAACAACCAGTTTTTCTTTCAATCCACAACGTTTCGGATTTATTTTAATCCTTCCTCAGATGAGTTAACGCAGTGGTTAAAACAGTGGCCGCCAGTCATTAATATTTTGGAACAGTTTATTTATAAAAAAAAACACATTAAAAAAAATATATTGAACCTGATTCTAGTCAGGTTCAAAATATTAAAACATTTGTTAATAAATGTTATTTAAAACATTTTAAAATAAACTGTTACTAAATATTAATGATTGACGACCACTGTTTTAAACACTGCGTTAACTCACCTGAGGAAGGATTAAAATAAATCCGAAACGTTGTGGATTGAAAGAAAAACTGGTTGTTGTTTTTTTGAGATGAGCTATTATCCCACATTCGAGAAGGAAAAACATAAGTCAAATTGTATACCATTTGAAAAACATAATGTTCAATTGTTAACAAGGGGTGACACTAATAAGTGGAACCACGAATATAGATTTTACCGTGAACAGACGTCAATACTTCACGAGCTTATCCTACATGTCAAACAGGATTATAAGTCCTTATTGTTTACATTCTATTCCCAATTGTGTTCGAGACAATTCAACTTTCACAACTTTTTTCTCATAAAGCGCTGTCTTATGAAGTATTAACTCTGTAACTTTGATTATTGATGATTGATCAATGAGGAATGTATAAAAATCCTATAAGATAAATTTATTTTATTACAACCTTAAGCAAACAAATCACAAAATTGTATAAACAACACACTATTTAACTGCGATCTGTTCGAAAGAAATGAATAATCTGAATCTCGGTATGTTCTAGGTGAAATTTGAATTTTTAATAGAAGTTTTCAAATTACTTTGAAGACCGACTCAGTCTTTTAAAAACATAATTATGTAAGACACCTTTAAGATTGTTTTGCCCTGATGATGACCTTAAAATAGGTCGAAAGCTTGGCATATAACAATTGAATTTGTTTTTTCTTATAGTCCAAAGCGAGATCCAGATTATTCGTTAGTAAAAAATGATTGATATATCTAACACTTTAAATTTGTTGATCTTCTTGAATAGGGGGTTGAAAAAATGTATAAAGTATATAGAAGTGCTTTATATACATCAGTGTCCCGTGAACAGTCAATACTTCAGGAGATTATTCTACAAGTCAAATTGGTCTCAAAACTCCCCATTGTCTAAAGGCTAATTGTAAATATTCTTCTAATGTAATTCTAATGTATTCGAGATATTTTACTTTTCTCGTTACTTCAACCTTTCACAATTCCATAAAATTCCCCGTATTTCATAATGTATTTGTCGTACTGTAATAATATATATAAACAATCAAATGTAAGGTTGATTTCACCAGTGGAAAGAATACTGAACACCCTATGAGATTCCTTTTTTAAAAATTTATTTAACCTTATGTAAAATAACAAAATATTGCAGTGCAAATGTTAGGAAACGATGTCAGACATGCATTTTTCATTAAATTTGAAATTTTGAACATTTAATTTAATCCATTATATTTAGTGGTCTGATTGACCAGATTACTTCTTTCAATTAACTAATCTTGGTTGAAATGAAAAAGTTAGTGTCACCAACGGGATTCGAACTCACGACCAAGACCTCTCATAAAAAGATTAATTAATTAAATTTAATATTTAGAAGTCCTTTGTTTTTTTATCACGTTCAATTTTTTACTAAAATGTCTTTATTTTACTATACATTACTTTCATTATTTTTGAATGAACGTTTTAAAATATTATTACGTACTATTTTTTTTTAACCTTCTGTAACCGGTAAATCGTATTTTTAGTAGTATTTTTAGCAATTAAACGTTAATTTTACAATGGTGATAATTGACCTACAAGTACCTAATTGAAGTACAAATATTTACAGCTCATTAGCAGGGATAACGTTTCTGTAAGCGCTGTCATTCAATATTTACACAACCAAGAAAATCTTAACCTAAACGTTACACAAGAACTATTTTTTATCAAGGGTATTACAACTACGAGGTTATATGAACCCGGGGTGACGGTGTTTTTGAAAAAAAGTCCATTACGAAGTATATCGGGTTTAACTGCAGGGCTTCTGGATTCGACCCCGGGACCTTTACCTTACAGTTATTAGCTCCCTGTCAACGCCTTAACCGTTGTGCCAACTCACGCCCGTGACACGAACCTAGGAAACTCGTAAAAGTTTATCTTCCAAGTGATTTTATTTTTCGTCTGTTAAAGGTTGTAAGAATTAACATGCAGTTTTTAACGGTCTTTCCATTGATGCAATAAAATTTACAGTAGAGTTTAGATTTTCTGAGATACGGTGGACTTAATGGAATTGGAAAGTAAAATATCACAAATACAATTGAGAATCAGACTTTGAACAATAGGGACTTTTTAGTCAATTTCGACATCTAGAATAACTTTCTGAAGTATTGACATCTGTTCACAAGACACTATGTGTAATAAATAATACTTTAAATTAAATTAGTTCACATGTGTTTAGCACGAATGTAGCAACAAAAGGTTTATTATTTATAATTTTTTTTTCATAAAGAATATTATCCTAGGAATAACCCTTGATGAGAAGCTGACTTGGGCCCCGCATATTTATCAAACAATTAAAAAACTTATCGGATAAAGCAATTAAAGTTCCTTATTTCTGAAAAATCAAAACTACTACCCCATTTAAAGCGCCTGGTATATATTGTAGTCATACGCCCAATTGCATATGGACGTGAGGTCTGGTGTTCTGCGTCGCGGAACCAAATCCAAATGAAACAAACAATTCAAAGCCGAGTGCTTCGCGTAATAACAGGCGCCCCTGGTATGTAAGAAATGCCATACTCCACAAGGATCTTGGAATACCATCAGTTGCTGATGTCATAAAAGAACGCTATCAAAAACTCCACGATTTAATGAGCACGCATGAAAACACGACCGCAAGAGCAGCATCAAACATGCCCCATCCTAAACAGCAGCAAAGACTAAAACGGAAACATCACAACGATTCCCTATGATATGAAGTTCAAGTGAAGTGACGAAACTCGCCATTTTCACGAGGGTACAGATTGGCAGTTTGACATGAACGTTACAAAATTTAAGTTACTAATATATTATTTAATTGTTGTTAATATTTATTTCAATTAATTAAGGCTTTTAGTTGAGATAAAAAAGTCAGTGTCATGAGCGGCATTCGAACCCACGATCTTCGGCTTGATACGCCGCTGCTTTACCACTTGAGCTACCATGACTTCGATCCACTCGGATACTAACATCTCAACCCCGCCTTTTGAATTTTCCCTCCTTTTTGCCATTTTTCAAATGTCGTGTCATCTATTTGATTCTCGGCGACAAATGAAATGGCCACGGAGAGTTTTAGAGCAAGTATAATTCATTTCAACTTATTAAATTCATTAGTTTTCGTAGTCCGCTTGACCAATTAATATCTATCAAATAAATAAGACTTTTAGTTAAAAAAAAGGAAGGAAAATTCAAAAGGTGGGGTTGAGAAGTTGACGTCCGAGTGGATTGAGGCCACGATAACTCAAGTGGTAGAGCAGCGGCGTATCTAGCCGAAGATCGTGGGTTCGAATCCCGCTCGTAACACTGACTTTTTTATCTCAACTAAAAACCTTAATTAATTGAAAGATATTAATTGGTCAAGCGGATCACGAAAACTAGCGAATTTATTTATTGTTCGTTTTCTTATTAATAGATTATTTATTCGTTTTTCAGAAAACCCATAAATCGTATTGTTTGATTACTATTTATAATACAAATTTTGAGGACAGCCAATTCTGTAAAGTTAGCGAAACTGTATATGGCAGAAATGTTAAATAAAGTAAAAAAAGAAAAAAAAATTATTATCATATTCTTAGTTAATATTTTATATTTTCATTATTAATAGTTTTATACTGTGAAAATCAAGAAAATCAAGGGCAGAGGGATAAATTTATCAATAAGGGCTTGGAGGTAGTGTTGATATTGGATGAGGTTTCTTTAAAAATGACACGTCCAAGGCCTGTCCGATCGAGTCTCGGAGGCTGATAGAGGGATAGAGTTTCCAGTAAAAATAGGGTGCAATATCGACATCGTGCCATCCCCTTTTGGAATTTTGTAAAAATAATGCATCCTGGTAATTGTAATGTTTTTCTTGAATAATTGGTAAAGATAACGATTTTTCCATGCGAGAGTAGTGATTTGTCGCTTATTTTTCGATCTGTCCGGTGATTTAACAGCCTCCCAGGAAAAACATGTGTAGAACGTTATCTAAAACAGAAACTGCCAAAGAATTGGTTAACTATTTGTAGGGCCTTGTTGAAAATTCTAGATTTTTAAATAATGTTTAAACCACAAAACCAATGTTCTTTTATCCATAAGCTGACGAAAAAGTCCAAGTGCATATTTTTAAATCGTTTGGCATAAAGTAATGATTGTGAGTTTTCTCCGTATAGTCTGCTGGGTGGTGACCTTGTGATTTGATCGCTACCGATATTCTTTGTCTGCCTATCCTCACCCTATTAATCACTCCGCAGACTACACGGGAAAAACTCAGTACGCTTAAAATTACATACTTTTACTTTTCCCCCTTTCCACCATCCCGCCGTACCTGAGGAAGACCCCATACCGGCGGACAAACGCTTTAAGTTAATCGAATTTATATTTATAAATCTAAGGGATTTCAAATTACCTCCCGATGACCTTTCCTACAGGTGAGACGACTGATCGGTTTTCGTGGGAACAATATTTTCATTTTAAAACCTAAAACAAAAAGTCTTCCCTTGCTGGTTTCCCCTTGAACCCTTACATTTTCGTGATATTCTTTTCTATGTATTTATATTATCAAAATTTTCTAACTAAGGAGAGAAAAACAGCCCGGAACCGTACACCTTTGATTAATTATGCAATAAATAAATAACGGTAGTAAAACTCTAACAATAACAACAATATTTAAGACTTAGTAAGCAGAACAAATAGGGACTTGTTCATTTAAACCTAGTTGAGGCAAAGTCTTTTAGTGCTGAAAATGATTTTGTATCACATACTAGTTTATGGAGATTCGGCGGCCATTCTGCTGAGTTGATGGTCTTTCGCAAACGTTCTCTTTCTGCATTGAATTTGGTGCAGCTGAAGAGTTTATGTTCCGCGTCTTCTTCAGTGCTACAAACGGAGCATAAAGGGCTGTCTCTTTTCTTAAATTTATGGAGATAGCTTGCCAAGTTTTCACATCCTGACAGCATTTGGGTGGTCCAGTAGTCGGGGTGTAGCCATTTTGCTTTTTGTCTCCTTTCAACGCTGAGGAAAAAGTTGAATGTCAGCCGACCCTTATTGCTGTTTGTCCATCTTTTTTGCCATGATGCCCTTGTCATCTTTCCCAAGTACTCTTTCGCCCCCTTTCCAGTTGCAATTCGGAACCAGTTTATTTCTCCTTGGCTTGTCATATCAATATCAATAGTCTCATTTTACTTTTTTAGGTGGATGACTATCCTTTCTTTAAGGAAAAGAAAAACCCAGTACGCTTAAAAATAACATACTTTTACTAACAAAAATCTTTATACACAAGGCGCAAAGAAGCAAAAGCAAATACAAAACTAACAAAGACAATCACCTGACCTTGTGAACCTGACAAATACCCAATTCAACAAATATGAAACAGGTTTACTACAAAAAGGACTCAAACACTACATGAAATTAACAACACAAAATAAAACCTCATCCAAACAATAATAGAGTAGAGACTGCAAGAAACCTTTTTTTCACCAAACAACAAGAACGCCCAAACCACCTAGCTGCCAACGGAAAAATCACAAACACACACATAATGATACAAAACATAATAAAAAGAAAGTGGGAGCGTCGGTTCGGCAGAAGAGCTCTCGCGAATAAAGAGCAATGTTGTTAGGTGGCCGGTCATCCTCACCCGACTTTTATGGCAAATCCCGAGTATGTTTTTCTGTTCCGATTCTTGTGGAAACAAGGTTGTTATATTGTATATAGTAATGATAGTTTTACGTTCCTAGGTGCGTTGAGTGTGAATGTATTTATTGGCGTGAATATGTAGTGTGAGACAGCTCATGGCGGAATATTATCCCAATCGACCTTTAACTAGGTTAGATATTGAGTGTAAAGTGTGATCAAAATATTTCTAGTACTCTGCCACCTAACTACGTGATGATCGGTAATGACCAAATAAATAAGTAATTGCCAGGGTCCGATCGGGGGACATGGAAATGTAACTATTGTATATTTATATATATAATGTTCCAACTGGTTTACACATTGTAAAGGTGAAAATTCCTGTCAATTCGAATCTGCCCTTTTGTGTCATCGATTAACACCCGGTTCAATGTGTTATGCGTTGCGGCTTCGATGCGGTTTATTTATTTATTCAATGAGCTTAGTAGATTCAAAGGAAAATCCATCCGCCGTGGTTAGGCAAAATAGAAGGGTAATATATTAATTTCCAAAGCTTTCGCATTGAATCGCCTTTTTGGGGATTGTCACCGATTCGGAAATTTTTAATTAATTTGACCTCTAGCATTGATCCGTTTTAACAGGCATAGCGACGTGAAACCTACGAAAATCCTGTTTTGATAAAGGGTTTACCACGGTGTGTGACTTTAAAGTAAACTTAAGTTTACCGAAACTACACAAACCACCTCCCTACATACTGCCCCTGGACGTTACCGAGTCAACCTTTCTACATTCTATGCTAAAAGTAATGACTATTCTCTCGAAGCCTTGTCTGTTTTAGGGCTCACCTTTACATTAAGAACCGTTTTGAGTTGATTACCTATCAAATGACGGTACCGTCCTTTAGGCCTTGAATGCAAGAGAGAGTGGTTAACTCTCTTAAGCACAACCTGTATTCGTGTGTTGGCTTTTGTATCAGCAGGACGGCGGGTCTCGATCAGTAGCACAAATGGGTTAAGGTACCAGATCCTGTCTGAAAAGACGGGGGAGGGTGCATATCCAACTGAACTACGGGGCAGAGTTTTTCTACACACAGGGACTCCTTCCTTGCCAGGTGCCCTGTGCCCAGGCAAAGTCTGACCATCAACTCTGTTGCCTGGGGGTAATCAATGATGGAGGCAAAATTCCCTATTACCTTCCTTACCCCTTTCCTTTTCACTCCCCCTCCCCCATTTGCTTTGGCAGAGGTATCCTGGGTTACAGAACCCGCACCCCTCAAGCAACGGGTGCATCACTAGGGGGTTCGTATGAATTCCCGGGTGAGCGATCAGTCCCACTTAAAAATAATACTGCACCTCGAGAGAAGAGTATCCAAGCAGCTCTACTAATTGAGGTTGGACTCGTGGTAGTCGTGGTTTGTAAACAAATTGTACCTTAGCTGGAGGATGCGGGCCAACCGGAGCCAGAGATAGAGTGCCTTCTCTATCTCTCTGGGGGTGGTGAAAGGCACGGATGAAAAGTCGTGCCGGAAACCACAAAACTGCCGTTTTCAAGGCTCATATATGGATGTGCTCTTTTCAGGGCACTTCTGAATTTGGTTAGCATTGCACCACCTCGCTAGTCAAGGGATGTGACAAGTCCATGCATGCAAAATCTTCCTGGTGTTCTCTTTGAGAACACTAAGCGTCCGAGAAGTCCCTCGGGGATAAGTCCGGACGTTAAAGATCCTCATGGTTCTCAACACCCATGAGTAAAGATGGGGCAAAGTTTCAAGTTCCAAGCCCGGTAGCGCACTACATGAGATTGGAATCATACTGGTCTGATGGTGAGACCACTGTCGGGTACTTAGAGTATAGCCTGTTGTTCGGGCGTGCCTTTATAGGCTTCCTTTACCGATGGCAGTGTAACCACCCTCTAGGGGGTTTAGAAATTCCACTATAAACAAAACCGACGCTGGTGGGGCCTCCAATACTCTGAGAGTATAGTTACCTTCTCTATCTAGATAGTATAGCAGGTTAGTCAAGTGATGCATTTCAGTACGGTTCATAGATGACGGCCCACCCAGTTGGAAAAGGAGCAAGTGGGAGAAGTAAGAATAAGACCTTAGTCTGTGGATAAGTGACTTCTACACCAAACCTCAGAGGATTAACACTGACCACATATGAACGGAAGTGTGTCGCTCCTATCTTGAAAACGTATGATCAGGCCATGTGCCAGGTGCGAACGTTAAAGAACCTCGTTGTCAAATCAGTTAACTCAGTCGACAATTTTGCTCTGGAAAGGATGAAATTGAACCGATTTTCTTAAATTTTAATCTAAAGAGGGTTAAAGAATTAGTAACACTCTATAAAGGTAAACAACACTTTATTACTATTATTAACTAGAAATTACGGAAAAAGAAGAATTTAAAAAAAATAGTGTGCACATAACTGATATGCCAGAAAAGTCACAAAATGAAACTTTTCACTTTTTTAGCATATTTTTCCAGTTCAATTGGTAAACTTTAATCGAGGAAATTGGTCCTACACCGATCTAGGTCGTAATGTTTTTACCTCGGAGTCGTTCGACGGTGCGTTGGGCGGCATCATTCTGCGACCACAACTCGGACGCCTTCGCGACATCAGCGTCTTCAGAATTCGTCGAGTGGTTCGTGTTAGTCCGGTTTATAACAAGATATTTACCGCAGGAATATCAGATATGGGATTTTTATCCTAAAATAAGGTTCATAATTCCTAAGATAAGAGGTTCATACCGATGCGATAAGACACGAGCCAGCCAGCCAATGTCCTCATTCTTTGAATTTGAAATCTTCACCTTTCGCAATATCGTAGGACATTGATGGAAAAGACAAGCAAGCGATGTCTCTTGATACACATATCTTACGAAACATGTCGCAATCGTGCAGGTGTGAATCAATTTTGTCGTTCTTTCACGTTTTTTATAGGACTGAACGTTGCGCAAGAGATAGTTATCGTATATTACTTCTAAATATGAGTATTTTATCACTCCGGTGTGATTCCGGCCTTAGATATCCGAAATTATCATCGTATATCTACGATTTATTATCAGATAAATCGGTTACCGTCTCATTTGTGTCTGCTGTAGACGACTGAGGAGTCACATTCGTTATAAATTGAAAAACTTTATATATATATGTACAAATTTATTAAGTTAGGGATAAGACAGTTCGTATTTTCCAATAATTCCAATAATTTAGAAACCACAGTATTTGGTTGGTGCAAAATTAATGCGGGTTTTGAAAATTTGTTTTATTTTCGCAGTTGTTTGTCACATAAACAAAGCTGAATCCTCAAGTCTCATTTAAGGGTTATGATAAATACTTTTAACTATTATCTTTTAGACAAAACAGTTTAGTTTATTTCAATTAATTAATCTTTTTATGCAAGGTCTTGGTTGAAATGAAAAAGCTGTACGTTGAAATGGGAAGTTGGTGTCCGAGTGGATCGAAGTCACGATAGCTCAAGTGGTAGTGCAGCGGCGTGTTGAGACGAAGGTCGTGGGTTCGAAACCCGCTCGTCACACTAGCTTTTTCATTAAAAGAAGTAATTTGATCATTCGGACCACTAATATATAATATAATGAGTTTAGTTTATATTGAATTTTATAAGAGTGGGGACCTGCAAAATTAATTGCAGCCCAAACAACGCGTAACATCAACACAGTTTGGGGGGATGGAAGCATTAACAAATGCACGGTGCAGCGATGGTTTTAGAGATGTCGACAGGGGAGTTCGTGGGTTCGAATCCCGCTCGTGACACTGACTTTTTCATTTCAACCAATACATTACATAAAAAGAATAATTAGTTGTTATTTTTTCTTTTCTCTTTGCTGACTTGTCCAAATCGTTTTTCTGTTCTAAAACTATAAGTACGGGGGAGTAATAGACTAGAAACACAATTAGGAGTGTGTTCTAGGTATGTTTTGTCTGGCTTACTCACCACAAAAAGAAAGGCAGCCAGCAGGCGAGGAAGGCGGACATGATAATCCCCAAAGTTCTTGCCGCTTTCCTCTCTCGTTTCATTTTGCTCGTAGTCGCCAAAGGCCGGAGAGGCTCGCTCCCGCCCACGTCCATCCCGGCGGCGATCCCGTTTATTTGCAGGTGCTTGTTGAGCAAAGCCGTCGCTACTTTGCTCCTGGAAAAAAAAAGAAAACATGTAAACACAATCGAAGTTAAAAAGAAGGATTATAATAAATTGTATGGTTAATTTAATGCTTTTTCATTGATTTTGTATTTGGCAGTCAGATAGTATGAATATCTATCTAATAAGGGTGATAACTATAAGGGGGAACCGATGAACCTTCCAATATCCAACGTGTCGAATCCTTTCGGTCAATAGTCTTCAGACCAATTATAAATTATTATGTCTAATACTACCCTTTTACAACGACCTTTAAATTTTTATTTAAACATTAATTTCTCCAAAAGTACCAGGTTTAGTAATAACTTCTGTCATCACCCATGCGCTGTCTAACAGAATCCCACCCCTACAATCCCATAAAACGTCTCTAGACAATCTTTACCACCTTTATGAGCAGTAGGTAATGAGGTTTGTTTAGTAAAGTGATGAAGGAAAATAATGATTATATGCTTCTCTTAATGTAATTATGTAAATACACTGACAGGCAATAAAATGCCACCCAATAGATTTTTTTTTTTTTCATTTTGTCCATAAAAGAAAATTCTTCCCTTAATCTGTCTCATTGCTTTTACCAATAAATATATGTTTATGCTACGTTTTAAATTGGGAATATCAATTAGAGGTGAACCCTCTTAATCCTTAATCCAAAACAAGGATAAAGGATTTTTCAATGATTACTTTTTACGGAATTTAAAATGTTTATTCAGTCTCATTTGAATTCTGAATCAATAAACTGTTTAGTTTTCATCTTTGTTTTCTTAATTTCAATTTTTAAACTTAAAAGTGCACACTTAGTGCTGAGGATGTCGCGCGTGATGTGCCACTTGATGATGATGGACGTTCCATTGGCTATTGCCATCGGGGTTCCCTACGAAACTCTGCGAGAAGCCGTTAGACGTTTTCCTGAAACTGAGGCCTACGATAGAAGGCCCGGTTCTGGATGCTTTAGGGTAAAAGAACCCCAGGATGACAGGTTTTTGACTTTGAGTATCTTGCGAAACCGGAATCTTACTGTGTTCGAGCGATTCATGAGCTCCAGGAAGTTCGAGGAGTCCAAATTTCTGAACGCACTGCTCGAAGAAGATTAAACCAGTACTGATTTCTTTTCGCCCCGTAAGAGGACCAGAATTGACCATAACACCCAGTGCACGGCTCGTATTTGCTCGAGAACACAGGAACACAGCCTTTGGATTGGTCTGCTGTACTTTTTACAGATGAGTGTAGATTTGGTGTACGATGAGTGTGGAGAAGGCGAAATGAAAAATGAAGGTACGAAGCCTGTAATTTTTCCCAGAGCCAAATTTTCAACACTCAGTGATGGTGCGGGCGGGAATCTAAATGGAGAGTCGCACAGAATTGGTTGGTGTTCGTGGAGGGTATTCGACGGCCACTCGCTATGTGAATGAAATTTTGGAACATCATGCGTTGCCTATCCTCGTGGGAATAAGCTACAATTCTTTTCTAATGAACGGTAATGTCTGTCCACATATCGCTCGCATAGTACAAACGTACCTTTAACAGCATAACATCAGGGTCTTAGCCTGGCCAGCCCGTTCTCCAGACTCAAACCCCATCGAACATGTATGGGATAACCTCAGAAGACGAATAAGAGCACGTCCATCACATCCTTGATGCACTCCAAGATCTTGAAAGTTCTCTTCGTGAAGAATGAGCTAACCTACAGCAAAGACACATTTCCAGACTGGTAGAAAGTATGCCGAAGGATCTTCGAGATGTAATTAAGACAAGAGGAGGAAATACGAAATATTGAAATGTTAATTAAAATTCTAAAACAAAATTAAAACAAAATTTTATCTGTCCGTCTTTTTTCCTTAGCAATTTACATTTTTCTTTTTTAGAGAAAGATTCAATTATTAAAAAACGTGAAATTTTGATTAACATAATACATAAAATGTACACAAATTAAGTTGTATTACATGTGGGTGGAATTTTTTGCCTCTCAATGTATATCGTATCGTCAAATTACGTATTATAACAAGAAATTGCGTATTGTAATAAAATATTGAAATTAAATTTATTAGGTTTTGTGGTCTGCTGGGCCAAATAAATTCTTTTCAATTAATTAATTTTTAATTAAGGTTTTTGTTGAGATAAAGTCACGATAGCTCAAGAGTTAGAGCAGCGGCGTATTTAGCCGAAAGTCGTGGGTTCGAATCCCGCTTGTGACACTGACTTTTTTATCTCAACTAAAAATCTTAATTAATCGAAAGATATTAATTGGTCAAGCGGACCACGAAAACTAGTGAATTTAATAAGTTAAAATGAAGTATACCTTCTCTAAAGCTCTCCGTTGCCATTTAATTTGTCGCCGAGAATCAAATAGATTACACGACATTTGAAAAATGGCAAAAAGGAGGGAAAATTCAAAATATGGGGTTGAGATGGGAAGTTAGTGTCCGAGTGGATCGAAGTCACGATAGCTCTAGTAGTAGAGCAGCGGCGTATCTAGCCGCAGATCGTGGGTTCGAATCCCGCTTGTGACCTTAACTTTTTTAACTCAACCAAAACCTTAATTAAAAATTAATTAATTGAAATTGAAATTAAAAATTTTTTCTTCACGTTTTCTTTTCTTTCCAGATTCGCATTTATGGACATTCCCAATTATTTAACTGTATCACTGTATTAATGGTCAGAGACGGAATATGATTCAATTTTTTATTTGTAAAATTTCTCTTTAAAAATCCAAATTATCCAGTTTTTATTAGTTTATTTCGTTTTACACGCCTTTTGGAGGATTTTCGAGAATATTTGATACTTGGTCCTACTTATATCACCACTGTATCATTTGCAAACGTTGCGGATTTTAGATTTTTTCTTTTTCAGTTAACCCATTTTCTGAAACTTACTTATTGTAAAACATATTGTCATTTGATCCATAGTTTTTATTATAAGGTTGGGCTTTTTCTATGTTTCTAGTATTTTTCGTCCTAGTTCACAAAAAAAAAGTTTTACTAAAATCGATGATCCTTGTTCGAGAATTGTAAGTGTATTCTGATGTTGATCACCGGTGAAAATTAGTATTCAATACTGGATAGTTTACACTAAAAAAAAGCCAATTTAGTCGTGAATATTTTACAAAATTATTTTTCAATCTTCTTCATTTGGGGCTCATTAATAAACATTTTTATCAGAATTCTTGCTTGACTATCATGACTATTGATTTAAAAAGTCGCCAGAGGAAACAAATAAAAGCGCATCCATTACTGCTTCGTTCGGAGTGAGAGTGCTTTTATAAAGTATCATCTGCAATATCTCGTTCATCGGGGCTAAGTAATTAAAAACAAAGTTTCACAATTCCACGAAGTTCGTAACTTATGGCCTGCTTGCGGGTGGTCGAATAGGCTTAAAGCAACACTGGTAAAATAGTCTCCGTATACTCCAGGTCGCAGTTTTCCCGTTTTATATACTTTCGGTAATGGCATCACAGATAAAAGGTGAGATTTATACACGAGTGTACTTCTACGATAACTATTATTAAGTTTGTAATGTTTTTAGTGACAGAAAATCAGGCCTGTTTGCGTGCTTGCTGACTGTTTTAAAGCCTCTTGCGTTTTATAAGGTGGAAGAATAACGATTTTCAGTATTTGTTGGTTCATGTCAAACCATATTTGACTTTTATGAAAAGCATATTTAATAAATTTAAACCGTTAAGGTATTCTATCTACAAATATATACACTCAACAACAAAAAAACCGGATCCTAATTATTATTACTATTCATCATTCATTTATACCTATTATTACTATACTTATTTTAGGTAAACTAAATTAAACGAGACCAAAAATACATGAGTTTAAAAAAAATTATTGCGATCGTTTGAGAGAAAATGTGCCAAAACGCTGAAAAATCATTTAGAGATATAATAAATTGTTAGTTAAATTTATTTGATTACTAAATGATTTTCATTCATTCATCTAGGTTTACCGGTCATAATGGACCGTAATTATTTCAATTAATTATTCTTTTTATCTAAGGTCTTGGTTGAGGTAAAAAAGTTAGTGTCACGAGCGGTATTCGAACCCGAAGGTTGTCAATGCGTCGTTGCTCTAGTCTCGTGAATTCACAATAGCTTAAGTGGTTAGAGGAGCGGCGAATTGAGCAGAAGGTCCTGGGTTCGAATCCTGCTCGGGTCACTAACTTTTTCATCTCAACCAAGACCTTTCAACCAAGATAAAAAGAATAATTAATTGAAATGATTAGTCTATTTGTATTCCAGAAATATTCGCTCATATTATAAATTTAATTACAAAACGTTCTTTTCACACGGTCACAGCAGCTCCACCCGGAGGTCGCTTACCGTAAGAAACCAGCTAATGCTGGCACTCAGTGTGAGGGATTGAGGAGCGCGGAGGTTCTCGGGATGGAAATGTGTAGAGAGTGCTCTGCAGTAGGATTAGGAAGAGGTTGGTGTGATGCTTTTGGACTCAGTTAACAAGATCAATGTTGCGGTACATAATGAGGTTAGTGATTTAGTAAGAAGCTTTGGCGATTTGTCTTAGGACTTTTGATTGGAAGGATGCGCTGGATGTTCTATGGCTTGGGACAACCCTACAGTTCCACTCCGTATGTCCAAAGTGGTATGAGTAAAATCTTGTATAAGGTTAGTTTTGTGTGATCAAGACGGATTTCGGTTCGAGAATTCTTCATAATCTTCTCTTAGATAGTTATTGTCTCGTAAGTCTTGTGAGGCATTCCTCGTCAGTCTATGTATGGTCCTAAATATTTGAATGGAAATCGGTATCTCTTTGTTGTTGATGTGCAGTGGAGGGTAAGACTGACGACCTTCGACTAGTGGGTTCGAATCCCCCTCGTGACACTAACTTTTTCCTCTCAACCAAGATTTACATAAAATAATAATTAACTGAAAGGAGTAATTTGGCGAATTAGACCACTAAACATAATTGGATTAATAATTAAAGTTAAAGTCGAGATCCGATGTAGAAACATAAAACTAGTCTACATATGAAAGTAAAAGTTTATTAAAGCGAATGGCAATTACAAAACAAAGAATCAACAAATATTAAGACGTAAAATATGTAATTTGAAATTACTAAAGTTTACTTAATGCTTCTATTGACATAAGCATATACATCCGGTAATTTTCTGATGGAATTTTTATTGCTAACTTTTTACATTTGTAGGGGTAGTGTGCAAGACCAGAGGCCCGGCGATGACTTAAGCTGTTTGTCAGCCCATAAATTCATATTGTATATGTAACACTTGTCAGTACAGACCAGTAATAAAAATATTCGTCCCGTTGCAAAAGCTAACGGATCTTTCTCAACTTTTAGCTTGATAAAAGTTACCTGGGGGAAAAAAGACTGTCCCATGAAGTTACAAGCGCGATAAAAGGATCTGACCTGCGTCATAATAAATTAAAATTTATCAGGAGTAGTAAAAGCAACGTTACCTTACGGCGTGTTCAGGTCGAAAAAAAATTCACCCGTACATAAAAGGGCATACGGAAGAAAGGTATTCCGTTTAATAAAGCCCGGTGGTTAAATGGACGCGCCGTCATCCTTGGAACTTCACTCCTCCGATCCGATCGTTCTCCGACAGAGCATTTCATTTATTTACCGTCTTATTTTGACCCAATAATTTCTAACGGTAGGTGTGGAATGTACCGGCACCATTATGGCCAATGTGGTGAGAGTGGGGCGGGAGTTTTTCAGCATTGTATTCGTTATTGAACCGGCTTAGCACCTGATTTATTGCTGTCCATCGCGAGAAAAATACGCCTGCTTTAAAAATTCCATGGCCACTTGAATACTGTATAGATTCTTGCTATCCGTTACCCAGAGGATAAATTATCCCCTAAAACCTGATTGCTCGCGGGTAAAATTGAATTTGTAGCCGGTTAACTGGTCCGCAAATATTACAAAACAACTAATTTCACTACTAACAATAGATTCATTTACGTTTTAGCGGTCAATTGACCAAGGTATACCTTTCAATTAATTATTCTTTCCATGTAAGGTCTTGGTTGAGATAAACAAAATGAAAAATTTGAAAATGGCAAGAAGAGGGTATAAGTTGAGATGGAGAGTTGGTGTCCGAGAGTCACGATCGCTCAAGTAGTTAGAGCAACGGCGAATTTAGCCGAAGGCCGTGGGTTCGAATCCCGCTCGTGACACTGACTTTTTTTATCTCAGCCAAGACCTTAAATGGAAATAATAATTAATTGACTAATAATAGATTTCACTTTCGATAATAATAAAATACAAATATGTGGTGATTAGTGACCATTAGTCGATGATTATTCAGAAATCGTGAGATGCGGTCTGGTGTGCTGTAGGGTTTTTTTTTTTTTTTAAATTGGCCTTATGTTCTTTGCATATTAGCCATGACGAATCTCTTATATATGTTGTTCAAATTGGGGGTTATCGGGAAAAAAGGGCTAGAGGCGACGGTGGGAATCGAACCCACGACCGCGGCGTGAGAGTCTCTCATGCTAACCACTCGGCTACCGCGGTCCCCTATAGGTGTTGTAGGTTTCAGAAAAACATTTTCTTTATCTCGCCAACGTTTCAATCTTTATTGAGATCATCTTCAGGGCCTGGGATTTACAAACATTGTTTACATTTAACAAATACATGTATGATGTGGAAAAAAAGTGAATTTATACAATACAAAAAATATATTTTTTATATCCCATCAAAGTATTTCTACTCACTCGTGTTTGTTTTCTGCGTAAGTAGAAATACTTTGATTGAATATAAAAAATATTTTAGACTTCAGATTAGGAAAGACTGCACATAAAACTAGTGAAGTGCAGTTTTTACTTCACACTACTCTAAGATCATAGAAAATATTATTATACCTACTTTTATTATGTGAACTTGTCATGTGCCATTACATAAAATTGGCGTTAGCATGAAAATATTAATAAGTCTGATAGAAATAAACAAAACATTAGGTTTTTCTATTTTAGTTTAAGTAGTATAACCTTATTTATTGCACAAAGTGACTTTGACTTAAAGTGATTTTGAATGGAATAAAATGAGAAACGTCATCGAAAAATTGATTTTATTTTCTCAAAGGAGTACATATAAAGATTGTATTTTTTCTACTGAATAGGTAAAAAATAGATTTAGTTGTTAGAAATATGTTTAGTAGATCCAACAAAAACCACCTTCGCCGACGCAAAATGATAGCTCTAAAGTTCATTACGGACTGAATTTAACTAAAGTACTAAAACGAAATAAAAACGATAAAAACATAGCATACAATGCAAGCTCAATTAACGAAAGAGGAAACAGTAGAAACGGCACAAAGCCAAACGACACCACAAAACCAAACATTAGACCACATTCTAAATAGGATTAGAAACACACAAAGTAAATAATCTATTATTTAACAAATTAAGAATAAAAAATTCTCTGAGAAAAGAAAAACAATTAAAATTTATTTTTTACCGATCATTTTGGTTTATATATCCTCGCAGGTTTGATCTATTAGACGCGTTTCGTCTTCTCTTCATCTTCAATATTGGGTTCTTAACAACTTATTGTGGTTAGATGTGATCTTGCCTTTTTGCAACAAATTACACATGCTGTTTAGGTATAAAACGATTAGTATATGTCTACATCAAGTTTTATACTAGTCCGAGGACACCTCCTTGTGACACTCTTCCCATTATTATTCTTAAGCTCAGAGTATTCTTCTCCTTGTTTAATTTTATATTTCGTATAGGAGATGCTGGTTAAAAAAAGAATTATCACTGAAGATGTCGCAAAGCCGAAACGCCCCTGACAGAACAATTAGCGTTAGGGAGACCAAAATTGATCTGTAACGACCGAAGTACAATTTCGTGACGCAGTAGATCACACAGAAAAATCTCACAATTGAAAAACATAGACATAGAGTAGACCAATGTTTCCCAACCTTTTTTGTCCCATGTCCCACTTTTTTTAAACTTTTTCAAATCCCTTCGGCCACAACCTTCAACCCCAACTTACATAATCTATATAATATTAAAATGCACACTAAATAAAGTTAGAAAATTATTGGGATTATCACTATAGAATAATTGATAAAACGCAATAAGCAAACTTTTTAAAACCCAGAAAACCATGTTCCGCATCTAGGACGATGGAACGAATATGGAAGTTAATAAATTGTTTGATATGGAACTCATTTTGTGCCTCCTTCAATTTTTAAAATAAGTTATAATCTTTCAACGCACCAATATAAAGAAACTTCGATCAAACTTGATAAGATAGCATCAGTAAGAATCAGTCTTTTTTGAAAAAAAAAAAAAAAAATCGCGGTTTCTGGTGGACTCTAAAGAGTTTGTTGGAATATGACACTAGAGAATCAAATCTTTAAAAAAAGCATTTGGTAGATCCAAATTATGCTTCATCGCAAAATAGTTCACTTTTCGCACTTTAACAAGTGCATGGTTGAAAAATATTTGCCCGGCATTAATAATTAATAATAATCCAGCTAAAGTAAAAAATTGTACAATTAATTAAGGTTTTTAGTTGAGATAAAAAAGTGAATGGAAAGAGCGGGATTCGAACGTATTAAATTCACTATTTTTCGTGGTCCGCTTGACCAATTGATAACGTTCAATTAATTAAGATTTTAAGTTGAGATAAAAAAGTCAGTGTCACGAGCGGGATTCGAACCCACGACCTTCGGCTTGATACGCCGCTGCTCTACCACTTGAGCTATCGTGACCTCGATCCACTCGGACACCAACTTCCCATCTCAACCGCACCTTTTCAATTTTCCCTCCTTTTTTTGCCATTTTTCAAATGTCGTGGAATCCCGCTCGTGCCATTGACTTTTTTATCTCAACTAAAAACCTTAATTAATTGTAATATATTAATTGATCAAGCGGACCACGAAATTAGTGAATTTAGTAAAAAATAGTAAATTTCAGTGAAATTTGTAGATCTGATAAAACTTTATTTTCTCGAAAAGAGAATAAAAGTCCCATAGAAAGTAATACGATTCTCCGAATGTATATCATTCTGTTTTTTTCCTTCACCTGAAAAATCAGTTATATTAGCCAACAATAGCAAAATAATAATTAATATTATTTCATGTAAAATATTGCGATATTTTGTTCAATAGGAAATTCATCATTTGAATCAAGTTTTGCGCGATTAAATAAGTTTGTTTCTTAAATTATGGGGCTTGGGCTCATAATTGTCATTTAACATTAAAATTACGATATGAAAAGATATGGATTATAAATTGCACAGTATTCTTTATATATAAAAATTGAAACGCCACATCTTATTTTTAATTCATTTTTTTAAAGATTTTTTTACAAGGGTTTGCAATAGCAGAGGTTATATCAACCCTCAAGGTGGAGGTGTTTTTGTAAGTATGTCGGGTTCGAATCCAGCGGCCTTGCATTCGAACCCGGAACCTTTACCTTACAGTGATGAGCGCCGTGTCAACACCTAAACCTAAATCTAAAGATTTGTAGTAAACTGTAGACGTGTTGGTATGCAAAAGCCAGTATTGATAACAAATTATATAAGCCTTTAAAATTTCATTTATGGTTTATTTAATATTTATTGAAATTTTAGTTTTAAGTTTTTTACTTTTTTATAAAAACACGAATAGAACATATTTATCTGCATATTATTATTAGTACTACATTTACCCAAAGATAAAAAAAAAGATTTTGTTTGTCGTTATTCTACAATCAGGACCTTTAAATACTAAATTAATATAATCTGACAATTTAATATACCATTCAATCGACACTAATAAAATATACTGAATTATGAAAAGCGAGCCTTTATAAAGATTTTAATCAACAATAATTTAAATTAGTGCAGTGATGACGATAATCCTTACTTGAAACGCCGTGAAAATAAGATACCGGCGGTAATTATTACGATATTTTGAAAAATAGCACGAAATCCTTGAGGATCGGAATAACTGGAGGTTTGACAAGTAAATTCAGCTATTTCATGGCGAACAGAAGCTATGATATTCGATGATTTTTCAACTAAATGAGAATCGGCACATAGTTGACTAAAAATCTAAACCAAATATTTTCAAAATGCCCCCCCCCCATTGGGAGCAAACGAACCCATTAGAAAATATAAATGTAGACCATAACGTGAAAATGCTGTGAAAATTGGGGCGGACGAACTGATACAAAGAACTTATGAAAATAGTTAGGGATCTTTTAATTAATCAAGCAAAAAACATCACATTATCCTCGCTGGTTTGGTTTATTAAACGTGTTTCGGCTTCTCGCCACCTTCAATGTTCCTTACTACTTTAAAACTCTAACAAAACAGACAAGTTTAAAACTCTTCATGAAACGGAAAGAACGGAAAATACACATAGTTGAAAAAATTGAAATATACAAACACAGTATATTTAAAAAGACACACAAATAAACAACACGTATTTATTTATTCAAAAGACTATACAAATTAAACAGGAAAAGAACCGTCGATTACGACAACCGACCGGAAGGAATAACGCAAAAGGCCAGAGTTAATCAATCAAAGACGCCGACAGACAACGATAACATCGACCCACCTTTCACTTTTCACTAAAATTTAACTAGATTTGAGAGACCTCTGGAATAAGAGAAATGAAAGAAACGAGTCCGATCAAAACACGACGAAGATGATTGGAAACGACCAACGTACAGCATAATTTGAAATGCTCCATATGCTCTGAGGTGATGAACCTGTCGTTACTGATAATTTTGATCTATCTTCGCTTTATTATATTCGGCTTGAATCCTTTTTGTGGTAACTCTGTTTCGTATTTGTTGAGTACAAAAAATGGGTACTTAGGGCAGAATAACAAAGACTTAGTATATAAATACTACGCTCCATTTTAAGTAAGAAGTCCTCGGTTATGGCCCGGGGCGGCTATTTATTCTCAGCGGTGTGGGCGTGAGAAAGTATTTCAGAGACATTTCTCACTTTCCGGTGAAAACTACCCCTTAAAACCTTAACAAAGTGGTCGGTCGGATAAACCCTACGTTCGATACGGTCCTAAATAAATGTTGTAGTTTGATCCGTTAGACGCGTTTTTCTCCGTCTTCAGTGTTGTTTGGGGACCAAACCAGGAAATAGGCGTCCTAAAGATCAAATTGTTGTCTTTATGTGTAATGTTTATTAAGATAATTTACATTATGTTTAGTGACCTAATTGACCAAATTACTTCTTTCAATTAATTATTCTTTTTATGTAAGGTCTTGGTGGTAATTACACATTTGAAAAATGGCAAAAAGAAGGGAAAATTCGGACGGTTGTAGGTTGAGATGGGGAGTTGGTGTCCAAGTGTATCGAAGTCACGATAGCTCAAGTGGCTAGAGCAGCGGTGTATTGAGCCGAAAGTCGAGGGTTCGAATCCCGCTCGTGGCACTGATTTTTTTATCTCAACCAATACCTTACATAAAAATAATAATCAAGCATAATATTATATTATTTACGCCTCTCGTTCTTAGGCACTTTTGTGATCGTGCTGTTTAAATGTGATGTATTTTCATGTTTACATTCTGATGGAACTAAAACCGAAGTTATATTGTTTAATAAACCCTGGGAAAAAAAGAAATAAACTGTCTAGGAGTAATTTTGGATTTATAATTAAGATTCACTAAGCACGTTAATAAAGTGTCTGACAAGGCATTGGGTATAATCTGCAGTTTATTCCCTTTTTTAAACAAGGACCCAAAGTTTAGCACAACAATTAAAAAATTAATTTATTGTATCCATTATATTTAGAGGTTTATTGACCAAATTACTTCTTTCAAGCAGTTACTCTTTTCTTGTAAGGTTTTGGTTGAAATGAAAAAGCCAATGCCACGAGCGGCTGTGGTTCGAATCCCGCTCGTGGCTCTGGCTTTTTAATTTCAACCAAAATCTTACAAAAAAAAGGTTAATTAATTTAATTTAGTTTCTTTATATTAGACCAGTATTACTGTATGCACACGATTAATACTAACTAATACTGAAAAATGGTAAAAAGGAGAGAAAATTCAAAAGGTGGGGTTGAGATGGGACGTTGGTGGCCGGGGGGATCGAAGTCACGATAGCTCAAGTGGTAGAGTAGCGGCGTATCAAGCCGAAGGTCGTGGGTTCGAATCCCGCTCGTGACACTGACTTTTTTATCTCAACATAAAATCTTAATTAATTGAACGTTATCAATTGGTCAAGCGGACCACGAAAAATAGTGAATTTAATACTAACTATTCTAAGTTAAAAATAGTCCACAACAAGTGTCTAAGGTTGATTGGTTCCTTTCTTAGGTGGACTCCAATATATTATTTACATTCCTTAGTAAACTTTGCCTGTGTATCAACTCAAGTTTAAAATATTACTAAATGTTTTGCTTCCTCCTGCGTAAATAATAGTTACCCACATATTAAAAGTAATGTAAACTATAATTTAATCCATTAGATTTCGTGGTCCGATTGACCAAATAACATCTTTCAATTAATTAATCTTTATGCAAGGAATTGGTTGAGATAAAAAAGCCAATGTCACGAGCGGGGTTCGAACCCACGACCTAAATACGCCGCTGATCTTCCACTTGAACTATCGTGACTTCGATCCGCTCGGACACTAACTTCCCATCTCAACCGACCTCTCTAATTTTCCATCCTTTTTGCCATTTTTCAAATGTCGTTTAATCTATTCTTTTCTGGCGACAAATGAAATGGCCACGGAGAGCTTTCGTGAATTATTAAAATCCATTGCAGTTCGTGGTCCGATTGACCAATTAACATTTTTCAATTAATTAATATTTATGGAAGGTATTGGTTGAGATAAAATTGAGTGGATCGAAGTTACGATAGATTAAGTGGTAGAGCAATGGCGTATTTAGCCGAAGGTCGTGGGTTCGAATCCCGTTCGTGACACTGGCTTTTTTATCTCAACCAATACCTTACATAACTATAATTTAAGCTCACTACAATACAAAAGATATAAACATAAGCATTTAAAACTTATTATGTTTTAAGGTAACTGTTAAATTATGTAGGTTTTTTATTTTATTTTTCCTTTTAAATAAATATTCCTTTTTAAATTGCATAACTTATTGGTCGATAGTATATATATGTAGGGAGCTTGAAACATCTACATCACATTTTTGTACATATTTGTATTTGTAAATAAATTTTTTCTTATTCTTATGTTTACGTGCTGACTAACAGCAAGAATAAGCTGAAAAGGAAGAGCAAAAACGATCAAATTAAAGGAAAAATAATGCATACTAATTTAAAAGAATTTTAATTTGAAAAGTTCTTAAACTGTGAATGGTCAACTGGTTCTGATAAAAGTTGTTATTGGTGCGACACATTAAAGAAATGTGAGATTTCTTCTCGAGGTCTGGATGATGATGAACCTTAGTTTGGTTTCCATTGCCCTGGTATACATGGTTGTTAATGATGTTTAAATGGAGATGAACTTGCAGTTTTGCGCTTTTCACCCATCCTGTTCTAAATGGTGAGTTTATGCGTTTCTCTTTGTTTATATCCTGACTAATAAGCCGATTATTACGGAAACGACCAAACTACCAAACAATTTTCATTGGAACTTGGAAACCCAGTGTGACTTTTCTCTGGCCAAATATCATTGACTTTGTTCAGGTGTTATATTTGAGGTTATGAATAATCCATTTGTAAAGGTTACTCGCTAACTGGGCAAACATGAGTTTGACAGTTCTACTTCGAATGCTTGGATCTTTGCCGTTATGAATTACGAGATCGACGCCTGGAATGAAAAAGGAGTGGAAAAGGCTGTCTGTCTAGAAAGATGGATGAGTTTCTACTTCGCCTCGGAGAAAGTTTCATGTTAAGCAAAAAAAAAAACAGAAACACAACGGGCATTAATTATAAAGAAAAAAAACAAACTAATAATTGGATTGTGAATTTTTACATACACGTAAAAAAAGCACTACCACACGTAATCATTCTTGTTTGAGAGGATGGTCCAATACAAGTTTTAATAAACGCTTATTTTTGACTTTGTGTTCCACATTCACAGAAGTTGAACGGTAAAAAATTCAGTACACCATCAATCAAATCCTGGGAAACGTCATTTTTGAACAACAAAGAAAATTGCGGAGGTTATGTCAAGTTTGATTAAGCTCCTGGTACTATAATAAAAACGGTGCCCCCCTTTGGACTTTGTTATTTGGTTTCAGTCTAGGTTTATTAACTCGCAATAAAAAAATAGTTGGTTAACAATTATTTATCAACAATTGTATTCACACAAGAGTTTAAATCTAGTTTTGTTATTACTATTTTTTTAGTATAAGCGTCAAAATAGAGTTTTACACGCTTTCTTCTAAGAAATGGCCAAGGCGTTTCACAAATGGTAAAATCCACCGTCGCAAAGTTGATGAAACTTCAACCCTCCCTTGTGTGGGACGAAACCCCTATTTGAACAATAGTTAGTTAGCCTTGAGGTCTCCACTTCTTGGCCCAGAGCCAGTTATCCTCTGAGATACAAGACGTCTTTTATGTCTATCTCGGGCTTTCTCAAATTAAACCGTCTTCTCCACGTAAAGAAAACTATTCCACAACTATTGAGTTTTTGAAAATTAAACTATTATTTCAAAAATATAACGTAAATTGAGAAGCTGATTGCCAGATTTGACTATCCTACATTTTTTTTACATAAATAGTATAATGGATTTAATTTTGACATAAGACATTAATCGGCGTTATAGGGAAGGACCCTCTTAGAAGCCTCTTTGGATCTGGAAGAGGTCCCTTATCCATATTCTATTCAGCAGTCGACGGGGTAATTCTGGGACATTGAGTAGTTATTTTTATGTGTTTGTGCCAACTAGCCTCATCGATTTCCAGCTCGCACCTCCGTTTTCCCAGATGATCCGCAAACCGAAGATTACTGACAAGAACTCTCACGGACAGTAGAAGAGACTGCGGAAGGGAAATCTTCCGTCGCTCTCCACCCTCGCATTTTCTGTTTAACTCATTATAAACACGGTTTAAAGATTAATTAATTTGGAATAATTTAATCACCGCAAATGTTAGCCAAGTACTGAGTCAGACTTGGCCATTTTCTACTGATTCCTCATCAGTAAACATGCATAAAGCAGACACGCAAAACAAACTGTTCAAAAATGATGAGGGTTTTTGCCAATGCGTGGTGTTTAGTTATCGTTAATTAATTGATGATTTGACGTAGGTTTAGAAAAACATTTTCTTTATCGTGCCAACATTTCCACCTTTATTGAGATCGTCTTCAGGGTCTGGGATTTATAAACGTTGTTTAAATTATACAAATACATGAGAGATGTGAAAAAATGAATTTATACAATGATAGAAATTTTAGACTAATCAAAGTATTTGTACTCACTCAAATTGTTTTCTGTGTAGATGTGTCATTAGTGTGTCGTGTGGAGAGTGCCATTGAGATATTGCTGTTTTATGCTTATATATGTTGGATTTTGAAGGGGTGGGAAAGGAAGTCGGGATAGAAATCCATTTTTCTATAAGGAGTCGGCTTCTTAGAGGTGAAAGGAGCCGACAGTGGGAAAAATGGGTAATGGTTCGGCCTGATTATCCTTTCAGGATTATATACAGGGATAATTATGGAATGTGTTATATGTATGTTATTGATATTGCATTTGATTAATGATATTAGCGTAGCTGCGAATGAGTTTACATGTGTCTGTTCTGTAATTGTTGCTGTGTTTATCTTTGTTGATGTAAACCATTTAAAAAAAGTTACGTTTATGTTTGTTTTGTTCTGTGTGTAATATTTTTGGATGATTAAAATCGAAGTTTTGTTGCTGTTCAAAATGGTTGGTAACCAGTGCTGTAGGGGTTTGTTTGCGTTTTTTGCAATCAAAGGTATGCTGCTTTACCATCTTATCCAGATATTGAGAAGTAATTCCGATGTAAGTTGCTGGACAATTTAAACAATTGATTTTGTAAATTACATCAGACTTATTTGTTACCGGTGTGGAATCTTTAATTTTGGAAAAAAGAATGTGAATAGTTTTATAGTTTTTGAAGGCTATTTTAAAATTATCGGAAGAAAGAAATGTGTTTAATTATAACAGGCCGTGAATGAATGGCTTGGATATGTTTGTTGGTTTGTCTGCATTCGATAGAAATAATTTTTTTTTTTTTTTTTGACTGGGGCTTCCGACTTCTAGGTCATTTCAGCCCACAACTGTGTCTATATTCTATTTACACTTTCAAACACTACATTCATACAAATAAATACATTCATACACATAAATACAATACCCTCATTCGGTTTGGTCGGTGGAGTACTTGACGTTCCTCCACCGACCTATACTCAAACTAATCTAAATTGGGGTCGACGGAGTACTTTTATAAATATTCCGCCATCGACCCCGAACACACATTCATACGCTCTCAACGTTCGAGGGGCGATGATGTTGTTATATTTCGCCCTCACCCCTCGCCATTTACGCTAATAAATACATGCACTCAGACAAAACTTATAGACACACAATACATAAGACATATTATATACAATAAAAAAACCCCAATTTCCCCTAAAAAGCGGAACAGGGGACTGAAACTCTCCGTAGTGCTCGAGTACCATTTTCAGATTGGATGGTATGCCTACACGCTCCCTGCAGGGACATGTGTTGTTGTTGTTGATTATTCGGTTGATTATGTGTTTAGGGCAGTGATTGTTATGTAGGATATGTTTGTAATATCTTTATGATCTTGTGAAAAGATTCATGGCTTAGGGTGATAATTCTGTGAAGTAGCCTTCAGACGTGTTTATTATTGCATGCATATAATGCATATTACATATTACATATGCATACGCATATTACAATGCAAAAAATATACTTTTTTTTATATTCAATCAAAATATTTCTACTCACGCAAAATGTTGGTTTTCTGCGTTTGTGCACAAAGTGAGTGAGTAGAAATACTTTGATTGAATATATAAAAAAATATATATATTTTTTGCATTGTAAAAATTCACTTTTTTCACATACTACATGTATTTGCTAAATTTAAACATTGTTTGTAAATCCCAGGCCCTGAAGATGATCTCGATAAAGATCGAAACGTTGGCACGATAAAGAAAATGTTTTTCTGAAACCTACATCACACCAGACCGCATCTCACGATTTCTGAATAATCACCACACATTTCTGTGATTAATGTGCCATCTGGTTGTTTTATTACGAGTGTGTATAAAAATGGTGTTGTTTTGTTGTAAACTGTAGGCGTGGTTAGCTGTTAAATGTATGTAAAGTAGATTGAATATGATCTGTGGGTGCTGCTGTCAATATATCATCTACGGATTTACATCTATATATTTATTGACACGAACTGGGGCCCCTGTTCTCGGGAGACTCTTCGGCGCCTACTATCACTATACAGACAGAAATGCGTCTCATCAGTAAATATAACAGCATTCCAATTGGTGCCCTTCTAGGCGCTCACTGCACCATATTCTCCTGAGTTGTTGTTGGCGGGCTGTTGCTGCAGACCGTCTCAGAAGGGGCATATGATGTGAGGCCAACTGATGATAAAGGGCTTGCCAAAACATCTTGTACTTTATTTATGATCTGGTCGGCACTATGGAAAGGGTACCATCTTGCAGCAATGACAATATTTCTGTCCTCCCTTAGCGTCGAATTGAGCTGAAATCCACTACCAGGCCTCCTACGGGACACCTGCTAGAATAGGATGGATAAAATGGAAACTTGCGTTTAATAAACATTATTTATGAATTAATTAAGGTTTTTTAGTTGAGATGAAAAAAGTTAATGGCACGAGAGGGATTCGAACCTACGACCTTCGGCTAGATACGCCGCTGCTCTACCACCTGAGCTATCGTGACCTCGATCCACTCGGACATCAAAAAAACCATTGAAAAATGGCAAAAGGAGGGAAAACTCATAAGGCGGGGTTGAGATGGGGAGTGGATTTCGAATCCCTCTCGTGCCATTAACTTTTTTTCATCTCAACTAAAAAACCTTAATTAATTGTAATGTTTAATTGGTCAAGCGGACCACGAAATTAGTGAAATTATTTATGGAATTTCCTTAATTATTTTAATATTTTCAAAAAATCCTAGTCATCAATTTTGGAGATGTTGGCTCGTTTAATCTAGTTAGCAGTAGTAATTAGAAAAATCTAGTTTCAGAAAAAAATTAAAAATGTCGGGTTCCCATTTGAAATAAACAAGTGATGTCGACGTCGACAGTACTTAACATCGAAAAAACAAAAATGGACGACGGTTTTGGGCAACTGCGCAAAACTGTATGGGGTGTTACTATTAGTCACTTTTTGTGTATATGTTCAAAAAATATGGAAAACATGCTGGTACATGTTAAAAAGATACTCTTTATATTTATCGTGTTTGAGTAAGTCATGATGTCATAACTCGGAGAGATGTTCCGCAAATGTTTTGGATTTTTCTTTATCCCTTTTGGCTCCCAGCCCTTCGTTTCATCATTAACACCTTTATTTATATCCAACGTAATCTTTTAAAGTTCGTGTAAGAAATAAGTAAATATTCGTCATATTAATCGTTAAATTAATTTTTCTATCAGTAAAACTAAAGCAAAGGAAACGTTTAAAATTCACAAACAACACACACAAAGGAAAGCAGCGGTTGTGTTAATCGTGAGTCGCTAGATTTCTATATTTTTTGTTTGAAAAATTGTTTTAAAAGAGGACGAGTGGTTTGTCGAACCAGGCGGGCGGCTTTTTGTACCGAACCCTTTCAAAAAAGAGAAGTCACGTTTCAAAGAGCTGCTCTTCTCTCATTCTCAAAAGGCTTTACTCATGTCCGGGCCGGTCAACGCATTAGTCTGATTGTCATTTACCCTTTTTCTCTTGCAGACATTTAATTTAATATTTTATTTACGTATCGATCTAAACAACGGTAAAAAAGTCAAGTAATTTACAGATCGTGCTTACATTAGTACTTGGTTTTCTTTTATGTTTTTTTTTCTTAAGAGCAGATGTTAGCCGTTATGTTGGCTTTGCTGATGTAGTAAATTATTAAAACATCCGGGATCTCTTCAACCCATCTGGGTATTTAAAATTTCTTTGATTTCTCCTCTTACCATAGCCTAGTTAAATTAATCCTTAATTCTGTCCATTCCGTTGAACCAAAACGTCCTTCTCTAAAAAACTAACTGAACCTACAAACTTGAAAACTTTTCAAACCATACTAAATAATAACCTTAACGCAGATATAACACCCAAATCTGTAGACGATTTTCAAAAATTAATGCAGCAAGCAACCTCCATACCACCAGAAAGAATCAACATTTACTGTTACTCTTTTTATGTAAGGTGTTGGTTGAAATGAAAAAGTTAGGGTCACGAGCTGGATTCGAACCCACGACATTCGGCTCAATACGCCGGTTCTCTAACCACTTACGCTATCGTGACTTCCAGCTCAGTGGTTAGAGCAGCGGCGTATTGAGCCGAAGGTCGTGGGTTCGAATCCAGCTCTTGACACTAACTTTTTCATTTCGACCAATACCTTACATAAAAAGATTAATTAATTGAAAGAGGTTATTTGGCCAATCAGACCACGAAATATAATTGTTTTACTGTTACCTCCACATATACTAACTGAAAAGTGAAGGGCCAGGGCAATCTGGCAGCATAAGAGTAAATTAGATTGTGTGTGTGTTTGTGGCGGGGCAAAAAGATAGTCCACCTTAATATATTATTTTGCCCATATTTTTTTTAAACAAAGCAACGCGTTTAAGTCAAATTTGAATTGATATCTTTGAATATCAACCAATAAGGGGGTATTTGGGTGGGAAAAATGCACCCCATCTTAATATATTATTTTGCCTATGAATTTAAAACTTTTTTCGGTCAAATTAACTCATTTTATTATAAATTTTAATTGTTAATTACAAATTACCTCTTTTTAATTTCAATTTAACCTTTTACAACTTCATATGAACCGTTTTCATTTCAAATTAACCTTTTCTTAATTTCAAATGGATTTTTTCTTTAAAACATTAAAAAACATAGGAAATGGTATGAAAGATAAGCATATAAAGTAAAAAGTATATTAAAAGGTTGAAGACCATTTAATAATAATTAAAAAAAGTAAAATTCCCGTCAATTTTAGATTTTTTTTTCTTTTAAAATGATTGGCCTTTTACAAGACCATGTGAATATTAATTACAATAAAAAAAATCACATGTTAAAATTAAGTATAAAAAGTAATTATTCTTTTAGTTTGAGAATTTTTGGAAAAATATAAAGTAGGTTGTTAAATAAAATACCACATTTAAAGTAGTTACAATTAAATTTGAAAAGTTATATTAAAATTGAACATAAAAACTAATCATTCTGCTATAAATTCCAGGGGTTTTGTAAAATATGAAATAATTATAATAGGTAACCGACAAATTATTTTATAATTAATCATTATTATTTGATAAGAATCATTTGTTTTTATATTTAATTTTTTATCACTTTATCTCCAATTAAAAGAATCACCCATTATTTTATATAATTTTTAATTTAATTAATTATAATGTCTAATTATTTTTTATAATTAATCCTCAAATGCACAGGAATTTTACTTTATATGCTTATATTTCATACCATCTAAGTTTTTTGATGTGAAAAAGTGGGTTAAAATGGGTTAATTTAAAATTATAAAGGATTAATTTAAAGCTAAAATGATAAATTCAACGTAAAACAGGATAAATTTGAAATTAAAAATGGTTAATTTGTTGTTAAAATAGCTGTACATGTAAGGTTTTATTATTTTTTTTATTAACTACTAGTTTTCCAAAAGTTTAAATCGATTTTGTTAAAAATCACTTCCTAATATTCTTTTACAGAACAATGATTATAATAAAAAAAATTCAGGTTTGAGGTAGGACAGAAAGATTCCACTTTAATAATGTTGCACGCATTTTAATGTTTTTATTATTTTTTAAGCATAAAGAACTCGTATTCCAAATGATCTATCGATCTAGTTAAATATCAAACAGGGCTAACATATCGCGTTACATAACCTTAGAATCCCGTGAAATTAAAAAACGATTTTTATGGAAAATTCTGAAGAATCAGACACAAAAATTATATTAAAAAAGTTTTATTGATAATCAGAATTTTCTATTTTTAAAAACAGCCTATCAAATAAAAATATCCTTAACAAATGAGGTTTAATTATTTAACAAAGCAAAAAAGATCTGTCTAAATATACCATTTGTGACACTTAAGTGTAAACATTCACTTAGCGCTCTTCGGCTTAGTTTATTTATTATGGAAATGAATGTGAAAGTGAATCGTGCACGGTTGAAAAGAGATAAATAATGATGTTTAGCTAGCTTTCCCTCTTAAACATACGAATCGCAAATTGGTTTCATTTCCATTAGGGCGTACCTGCCTGGTGTCGTTCGTTAATTGGAAAACGGCCCACGCCGGAAGGGGCTCGGGGTGCGTCAGCAGGGGCTCTAGTCATCACCAACCACCCTTCTTAATGATGATGACGAGATTAATGCGGCCACATCAAGCCCTACAAATGCGACCCGTTCAACCTTATCATCTTCACTCTTTATTACGTTGGGCCGCCGTTTCTTCCCAAATGCACCCCTCCCAGTTGATTATGCGCTCAAGTGATAACCAAAACCATATATTTTTTATCTGTATTACTCAATAATGTTAAAATTCTCATATTTATATATTTTTTAATATCCTCCATTTTTTTTTATATACGGTTTTTTATTGAAAAGCGACTACATTACCGACGATTAATAATAGTATAATTACTGTAAAGTATAGCTAATTTAATTCCGCCACCGTATTGATCTTTATTACAGTGTAGCCTGAGAAAAAGCGAAATAAAAGACTTTCTAGTTAACGAACTCGTAAATCATGTTTTATCATGAATCTATTGTTAAGCCCGGAATCGCTTTACGACTGTTCACAGGCGTTTAATAATTTATTACTGCTTTATCCACACCCCCTCTTGAACTATAACAATAACGGGGTTTCGGAATAATTGAAATGGTAAAACGTTGTTTAAGAAACTATGTACTAAAACTATTGAACGAAAAATCCCATTTAAGTTGCTGACAGGTACTACCATAGTGCAAATTGCAAACAGTTTGACAGACACCGAATGGTTTAACAAAAACCAAGTTAACATAAAGCTGCTTAAAAAAGTCAATGTGTATGACGGGAATTACTTAACTACCAAGGCTTAATCCGTCAAACACAGCGACAGACGAGGTAAAGACACACTCCTTCATTCACAATTTTTTTTCTTACATCCTACATATATATGTAAAATTTGAACAATGTTTATAAATCCCAGGCCCTGAAGATGATCTCAATAAAGATCGAAACGTTGAAAATAAAAAAAAATGTTTTTCTAAAACCTACGTCACACAAGACCGCATCTCACGACCTCCAAATAATCAATTCACAAATTTATTAACCGAACTCGAGTAAAAGGGTAACGACTCACTCCTTTGACATTCATGACCTGGTAAAACGCATGCTTAAAGGAAAATAAATTATTAATGATGATGAGGCTGAAGCTAAAAAAATATTTTAAAGATTCCAATTAGTTATTCTTTTTATCTAAGATTTTGCTCGAGATGAAACATTAGTGTCACGAGCGGGATTCGAACCTACGACCTTCGACTCAAGACGCCGCTGCTCTAACCACTTGAGCTGTCGTGCGTTCGACCCCCCAGACACAAACTTCCCATCTAAACCTACAACCGTCCGAATTTTCCCTCTTTTTTGCATTATTTTCAAGTGGTTAAAACAGCGGCGTATTGAGCCGAAGTTCGAGGGTTCGAATCCCGATCGTGACTCTAATTTCTCAACTTAACCAAAAACCTTAGATACAAAGAATGATTAATTGGTATAATTAGTTCAGACCACTAAAAAAATATGGATTAATATTTTAAAGAGTTTCTGACCCCTCGTCCGCGACACCCAACGGGTCCCAAATCACTCTACTTTGAACAAACGTAATCTATCAAAAACACTAACCGACCAATATAGCGATTAACTCCTTTTTACATTCACGAAAAGGGCCCGACTAAAAGGAAATCATGCAGGCTAAGCTTTGAATATGGCGAGAAGCTAAAACGTGCCTAATGGATCAATAAAGTACGCATATACGGAACAAAATAGTAATTACTTATCTTTATTATAACCTAAATAAAAAAAATTAGCGAGCGTAATACTAAATAGAACTTGTAATTGTAATTGTTTCATGTAAAAAGTACCAACTATAGGGTTTTATCATCAAGTCAACCATTTTATTATTTAAAATGAACCATTTTTGATTTTAAATGAACAATTTTTTATTTCGAATTAACTCTTTTAATATAGCTAATCTAACATAGAAGATTTAAATGTTAGGGCGTGAATAGCCGTTAAAACGCCATTAAAAATAATAATAATAATAATAATAACTTTTTTTAATTGCAAAAATTAACCTTTTTTTGTTTAAAATTACACTTCCGTTAAAGAATGAAAAAAATCTCATGAGATGAAAGTAGATGTAAAGTAAAATTCCTGTATGTTTCAATTTTTTAAAAAATATAAATTAATTGGGCTCTAAAAAATTAAACATAAAAATAAAGGATTCTTACTTTAATCTGAGAACTCTTAAAACTATAAAATGGGTTCTTTTATAAAATACAGCTTGAAAATTAATTAACATTAAAATTAAAGTTATGTGACATATTAAATTAAATATAAAATTCAAGATTTTTTTTAAAATTGTATATTTTTTGAAATTGCAAATTTGCTTTTTATCTAAAATACCACAAGAGAATGTATTATAATTAAATAAAATTCTTTATAATGTTAAATATACATGTAAAGCATTCTTTTTTAATTTTAGAAATTTTTCCCAGTATGATTTTTTAAATTAAAAAAATTGGTCCTTATCCAAAATACCACAAGAGAATTAATTTGCAATTAAAATTAAAAGTTATGTACCATATTAAATGAAATATAAAATTGAAAGATATTTCTTGTAATTTGGAGATTTTCAAAATTATAAAATTAATTTTTAGCAAAAATACTACACGAAAATTAAGTACAGTTAGAAAATTAGAATTGCGAGACCTCCTAGGAGGCCTCTGGCCTCTCCCTGATAGATCAGGGGGAGTCACCCACCTTGGTGCCTGAACGACTCCGAGGTTGGGCTCTAGTCGGGCGCCATCGACTTCTTTGGTCATTTCGGCGCCCTTACGTTCCCTAAAACTAGTCATTCTCACACTCACTCATACAATAATTGCATACATACTACTATATACAAACCCAATCACACATGCATATCCTCTGTCTAGAATCCGGGTCCGAGGGTACTCCATATTCCGCCTCGACCCGGCTTAGCGGAGCAGCGGTGGAGCCTTGAAGTAATATGCTGCACCGCCGCCCAGCATACTCCTATTCTAACATGAACTAAATCTAAACTTTAACCTACGAAATAAATACCCCACTATATACAAACCCATAATCCCAATATCTCTTAGAAACCTAAAAAGTTTTTCCTTAAATTCGCTACCATGCTCGAGCATTTTCCTATAATCCGGCGGTATTCCATTTCGCTCCCTATACGGGGCCAAGCTGCGACATCCCTCCAACACGTGCGTCACCGTGAGTTTGTCAACTTGGCATGCTGGGCACCTAGGTCGACTCGCGCCATCCAACAGGTACCCATGAGTCGCACGTGTGTGGCCTATCCGCAGGCGGGTCAGGACAACGCTTTCCCTTCGAGATATCCCCTCCGGGCTCCACCGGTTGACCGTCGGCTTAACGGAACTAAGTACAGTTAAAATTAAAAATGATAAACAAATATAAATATTTCTTTCAATTTCGAATTTTTTAACACTGTATGATATTTAAATGATAAAATTTGTTCTTATCTGATATACCACACGTGAATTAATTCCAATTAAAATTAAAAATTAAGTATAAAAATAAAGCTTTCTTTTTTTAATGTTAGATTTTTTTTTACTAACGTATGATTTTTTAAATGATAAAACTGGTTCTTACCTAAAATATGACATGAATATTTTTCACAATTAAAATTAAAATTTATAATGAATTTTCATGTTATTTTAATCCGCTTTTACTGCTTTTTACGTTCACATTGAATCGTATAAACTAATTTTTAGTCTTAACCCTTATAGCATGTTATGAGTAAATGTCATTTATTTTTCACATAGAAATAGAAGTTTATGTTTTTAAAAATAAATGTATTAAATCATTTTAAATTGTTTATCAACGGATAAAAATGGTGTAGAAAGGTTCTCTCTTGTACAGTGATTAAATCCGACATTTGATTGCACGAATCAGTGGAATAATATTGACTTTGTCTGATCGGCAATTGAAATCTGAACACGACCAAACATTATTACTAATTCGTATCAAGATCAAACATGCTTTTAAATTAAGAGGTAGTCGGTAAAACGAGGGATGAAAGGATGGTCTACTTTTAATAAGCAAATGGTCATCATCTGTGGTATACCAACTTTAATATTACAATAAATTGACCATCTAGTTGATTGAATCTTTTTTTCGTCAATTCTTAAATAAATTATATGTACTAGGAAATAAGAGTAAATCGATTAGATTATGTTAGACCTCCCTTTCCATCTAGCCTATAGCTTATTTCTACGGAACGATTATTATCACAATTTGTACACTACCAATTTTACGGTCCAATCCGCGTTCTCGCGCTCCCGTAAGTCTTTTTTAAGCTGTAACGTGACGTTTTCGCAGGATTGGCCTCCGATGAAATTACAGCAATGCTGCCAAGGAATCGGGTTGAGAGGGGCCACCGCACTCTAACTTTGATGATACTATAATCTCATATCTGAGCTGGCCGGCAATTCCAGTTTGCGAATTTGTCCTCGACCGCTTTTCCAAATATACAGCGTACAGAAAATCGATTTAAACGAACTTTAGGACTGAGAAGACCCCACCAGTTTTGGCCTATATATAAGTTAATGAATAATAAATTGGCCAAAACATTGTTTTGCCATTTACAAGTTGAAAGAAGTTAAAATCAAATAAAAAAAATGTTCAAAAAATAACAACACTTGATACAAGAGAAAGCCAACAAACCGCCCATATCTCGACTTTGTGCGAGTTTTCGGCATTGAGTTGTTTTGAATTAGTAGTTATACTTCTTTCTTACTTTGGTGGCTTTTTTCCTATTCTGATGTTTGTCAAGACATAAACTGAGAAACGAAAATATGAGGATAATCAGAAAAGGCCAAACCTACAGGTTCATTGCCTCTACAGACATTAAAGAGAAATCTCTCTCTGCCTTTTTTAATTAGTATAATTTTTCCCTTAATGTAACACATTAACATGGCTGAATTAATAAAACACGTAGACTACCCACATTTCAAGAACTTTTCAAATAAAAAAAATTTTAAGTTAGTAGTTACTTGACTTTTTGTAGTCTTTCCTATCTTCTTCGTCGTCCTGTCCTCGCTGTTAGTATATATATTATGCAGGGTGGGCGACCAAGACCCGAGGGGTTAAATGCCTGGGTAGACTCGTACCCCATCCCTAAAAGGTCCGGGACTTGGTCGGCTCACGTGTCCTGCATAAACCTCTTGGACTTGTTCACAAACCCTAAGATTTTGGACCATTTATCTCGGGGAGTGATTTGGTGATGTCCTCTCCTTCAAAGATTTCAAATCTAGACCTAGCATACCTATCACATTCTGCGAGGTAGTGCTTTGCCGTTTCTTCTTTTATTTCGCAGAAGCGGCAAAAGGGATCTGGTAGGATACCCATTACGAAGAGGTGTCTTCTCAGTGGGCAGTGGCCCGTCAGAATACCTATCAGCCTCCTAATTCCCTTCCTTGAGATAGAGAATAGCCATTTCGATTCAGCTGGTTTGATCGCCTTAACAAACTCTTTCGATTGCCTGTGTCCGGGGGATAAATTCCACTCCCTAAGGAATTGTTTCATGCCCCAGTTATTGATACTCTCTTTCGCTGTGCTCATAGAGTTAGGTAACACCGGTTGTGGCCCGACAAACGCAGTGTTAGAGCCTTCTTTGGCTAGGCCATCCGCCTTTTCATTGCCATGGTGTCCCTTATGTGCTGGTATCCAAACAAGGGTTACCTTGTTCTCAAACCTTAAAGAGATCGTATTGATAAGATCTATAGTTTCCTCCACTAGTCGTGAGGTTGATAAATCTTTTTATAATGCCCTAAGACTACCCTGACTGTCAGAAAAGATTTTAATATCTTTTCCCATAATTTTATTTTCCATCAGTGTTCTACAACACACATTGATGGCCCAGATTTCCGCCTGAAAAACGGAGGTGTTATTGCCAAGAGGGGAGGAGATGCTTATACCTAATTTTGGTATGTAGATTCCTGCACCACTCCCTCTACCTTTGATAAGTGAACCATCTGTGTAGCAGTATATGTTACGATGGTCATCATCCAGACTATAATTATAATAACAAGGGGTGACTACCTGAAAGTGCTTTTTCCCCGAAGGGGATTTAATCTTTTTATCACTAATACTTAATAATTGACCATTAACCTTACTCAATAGTTGAGAGATTTTCGAGTGACCTATGTTATTGCACTTATGATTCCAGCTGCCCTCGCTAATTAATCTGTACCAGCTGATTAGTGCTCTAACCTTAACCTCAATGTGAAGTGGTGTGGTATTGGTTATGATTTCAAGTCCTAGGGTGGGTGTAGTCGAAAATGCACCTGTCATCATCAAACTTTGAAATGACCTTAATTTATTACTATTCCCTTTATTTTCTAGACCTTTCCACCACACTAAAGCTGCGAAAAAGAATCTAGGTAGAATAATTGCAGTATATATAGCCATTTGGCTACCCATGGTTTGATGCCCCATATTTTACCGACAATTCTCCTACATTGTACCATTGATATGGTGCCTTTCCTATATATGTTATTAATATGACCTTTCCAAACAAAAGTTTTCTGTCCAGTGTCACACCAAGGAATTTGATTGAATCCACTAACTTTAATTCAATGCCCTGAAATTTAGGGTTTTTAAAATTACCTAATGTTCTTCTCCTGCAAAACATTATCAATTCTAGTTTAGCAGGATTAATTGATAAACCTTTGTCACAACACCAACCATAAAATAATCCCATGGCGTTTTCCATCAGTAGTGAAAGAGTCAGGGGATCTCTACCCGTGAGCAATATGGTACCATCATCTGAAAATAATTGACTGTAGAAGCCTGAATTATTCAGAAGTTCTATTAAGCTGTTTACTGTAATTAGCCATAAAAGGGGTGACAAACAGTCTCCCTGTGGACAGCCTCCTTTTACATTAATTCTCGCTGTTAGTAAGGCCAAAAGCCCCGAGAAACGCACAGACCTACTGTTTCACCTGGATGATCGGAAAGGTCCAAACAACAGGTTCATCAGGTCCATCCTCTCAGAACTCTCAGAAAAATAACTCTCTGTTTTTTAATGTATCGCATCAACCTTGACTGCATGTATCAATACCAGTCGAGTTTTAACATTTTTTTCGGTTTTTCCTTTAGTTTGGCCGTTTTTTCTCTTTCTCGCCTGTCTATCCTCGCTGTTAGTTAAGACATAAAGACGGAGAAAAGCACAGACCAACCATTTGTAACAGGATGATCCCAAAACACCAAACTTCAGGCTAATCACCTCCAAAACCTCAAAAAGAAATGGCACATTAATTGCACACTGCATTTATCAAAACCATTCCAGGATAACAGTCGGAAAAATTCAAATGAAAACATCTGTAGTTTCTTTTACGGTTTGTAGTTCGGTTGTCTTTGATTTTCTTCGTCGGTCTATCCTCGCTGTTTGTCAGGACATAAATACTGAGAAAGGCATATACCAACCTTTTTGAACAGGATAATCAGAAATGACGAAAATGGAGTTCCACAAGCCACAGATATAAAAAATCCCAGATTCATTTTTTTATGTATCACACCAATGCCCAACTCCATTTGTTAAACAGTAGAATACATTTTGGACAAATGGCAAAGTAAAATAATTTTAAATTAGTAAATATTGTTTTTACAGTATTTTTGTCGTTTTCGCTTTTTCACGTCTGTGTTTTCTCGCCGGTAGTTCAGAAATAAAGACGGAGAAAAGCAGAGACCAACCATTAAGAACAGGATGGTTGAAAAACACCAAACTGCAGGCTCTTCACCTCCCAGACCTCAAGAAAAAATAGCACATTAATTTTTCTTCATTGGTCACACCAATACCTGATTCCATTACCAAAACCGAGTATTAACATTTTGAAAACATTCAAATTAAAAAAACCTGTAGTTACTTTTGTCCTGTATCGTTTTCGATCTTCTTGTCGGCCTGTCCGAGCTGTTTTTCAGGACATAAACAAGGAAAAAGGTACAGACAAAGCATTGAGAAAAGGATGATCAGAAAAGACCAAATTTCACATCCATCCCGCGAAAGACATAAGAAGAAAAGCTCACTTTTAGTTGAGAAAATTTATCCTGGGGAATAAAGCTTTACCAGGAAGTGCGCATACGTCGGAGTTTGAAACTTTTTGAATTCAAGTTTGTTTTGAATTAAGACTTTCCTGTTGTCGTTGGGCCGTTTCTGCTCCTCCTCGTCTGCCTAACCTTGCTGTTATTTAGAACAGAAATACGGAAAAAACATACCATCCATTTAGAACAGGCTGTTTGAAAACACCACACTTCACGTTCAACGGCATTCTTAAACTTTCTAAAAGTAAGTAGCTAATTTTATAAAAACACATCCGTGATTTGTTTTTCCACGAAGCGGTGAAAATAAACGATTGTGAATTGAAAAACAAATGGCAATTCTAGAACTATGAAAATCTGAAAATTCAAATTTTTAATTTAGCAAGGCGCTGACATAGATTAAACACCTTCATGACGGATCGGTCGTGCAGGCTTAGCATAGCGAAGCGCCGTATTGTGACCACGTTTTTTAAGTTTCCTAGGCGTAAGAAAATGAAACTCGTTCCGAAAATATTTGAGAATGAACTGTGTGACATCATTGGCATTCTTACCCAGTTTCAGATGCCTTACTTAATCTGTAAAGTTCCTTCAAACTGATGTGACTTTATATAAGTAAAAAGTAATTATTTCTCATAGCTAAGGCTTGTTTTTTATATTGTTTAAATCTAATTTGCATTGAAAGGTTTTAATATATTAAGAAGCTAAAACGAACGCATTTAAAAATCTATTTACTACATCTTTAAGATTGTTTTGCCCTGATGATCAACTTTAAAAAGCTTTTTTACAAAACTTCCCCATTAAAGATTTATTAATTATTTACAAAAAAAATACCTTTTTACTTTTTGTTTAATATTTTATTCTACAGATTATATTTCCAGTTTCGGTGAAAAAAAGAAATTAAAAAGTAATTTACCGAGGTGTAGTAAAAGGTTGCATAAATCTTCCTAACTTGAAAGGGATCTCTTGTTTTAAATACTAGCTTAACTCGATGAGCCGAGTAATTGCTGTAAACCACCCTTTTACAAAAGAAAATGTAAATCTCAATCTATCAGGACTTTCTCTCGTTTATTCACGTCTTCAAAGCTCTCAAATGTTATCCAGCTGCTCTTTGATCTACTTGTCATCCTCGATTTAGAATTAATTAATCCACAGACGTCTTTGCAGTTGGCTTTCACGAAATGCTTCGTGCTTTATTCTTTCGAATGAATACACAAAATCATATCACAACCTCTAAGTAAATTTTAATTGTAGATAGTAACATACAATAATGGAAGTTTTAAAAACAATTTAGAAGACAGAACGTAAACATACAAAATAAAATTTCACATCTACTCTAAAACCACGAATATTTGCGTTTTACTTCCTTAATCACGTGGTGCTTAGGATGTCCTAATTGTAATTGGCACGCTAGCCCTTCTGAGTTCGAATCTAGTCGTAGACCTTTATATTTTATTTGAGACTAATTATGATAAAAATATTGCAAAATGGTTATGGCCCTCTCTGCTACAACCCACAGAGTACTTGCTCTTTAAGCCACCCAGGTAATTACTTTACAAGCTTAATTGGCCTTCCGTCTGACAGGGGTAACGACTTATCTCTTCTAAAGTCAGAAACTTATAAAGCGGACTTGCTTAAATGATGTCACTTTGCATTGAAGATGGCGAGATGTCGAACGCGCCTGACATATCAAAAAAGCTATTTAGAGTGCTAGATATATCGACCACTCTTTACTCAATAATAATCTGATTTCGGTATTCTCTCGGAAGACAAATTTCTTTGGGACTGAGTCCGTCTTTAAAGAATTTAAAATTTAATTATGCCAATTTCTACACATATTTAAGATAGTCCTGCCCCGATTTTTAAATTTAAGCAGGTCAAAAGCTTGGCAGTAACAACCGAATTTGTTTTTTCAGCCAAACTGTACGATTGTAGATTTATTCGAGACCATCGGGATTCGGAATACCAAATTTATTCGGGAGGTGGAAACTAATAAAAATAGCAAATTGAAAACTTTTGCTTGACCATCAAACCAATAAAAATAAAAACAAAAGAAACCTTACCAGATGTACAGATTTTTGGAGTTATTCTAGGTTGATTTTCCATCGTCGTTTCTAAACGATCTTTCAGGTTCTTTCTCTGTCCTTTATTTTTCGTCCTGTCTGTCCGATGTTACAAAGTTAACACTGGCACACACCTCCTATGACTTAAAGAAGGAAACTTGACCTTACCCAGAGTTGCCAGGATCTTCTGAGATTCGATCTATCGCAGATTATAGTGATGGACTTCCACCTCTTCAAGAGGTTGGTCTTCTGACCCTGATCAATCAAATAAACCGTATATGTACCTGAATGATTGTACATGCAGGACTAAATAAATATTTATTATTACTTTATTAAATTCATCGGACTCTTCCAAGCCTTCACCTTTAACTCCTTCCCATTTTCTTCTTCAACAACTCCTACCAAATTTACCCGCGGTTGATATGATATGTCGCTTAATGGACTGAATAGATATCAACTTCTAGACCATACGGTTCAAGACTTCGGGTACTGTCAACAGCTAGGTCAATTCACCACTCAATACATGCAGTCTCAAACCCATTCCTACTCACGTTCATTCTTAAATATATTTTTTCTTATTTATATACCATTAGGGTGATGAAGTACTCGATATTCCTCCATCGGCCATCTCACATCATACATTCACGAGTGGTTAGGGAGTCCTACTCGTATTTGCCAAGCTTCCGGTTCCAGGTTCGAATCCGGGCATAGCCATGGATTTTTAATTGTGAATAATAAAGTGAAAGTATTGAAAAGTTGTTTGGCCCCTTGTTCGCGACATCCAACGAGCAGTTGGACATTTCCTATATGATAAAAATCACTTCACTGGCTTTTTTTTTAAATTCAGGTAATCAAACTTTAGCGTCTAAGGATTTCCTTATTCAATGAGTTGGCCTTTGAAAATGAACAGAAATGAACACTGGATTTCATTTCGAAGACATTTTGGACGTATAAGTTTTTCTGAGATTTAGTTTTGTGAGAACCTTCAACTTCTTTTTCTACGGCCATCATGGTCGTCATATTTCCGCTGGTTCGGTCTGTCAGACGCCTTTCCTCATTTTCGCCATCGGTTTTTGTGCTGAACACAAAACCAGAGAGAATAAGCGGACCGGGACGATATGAGACGATCGAGCTAAAACCCTTGAAGTTAGAGTAGTACAGAAAGTTTGACAGTTTGTCTTCCGAATGAACCACAATTGAGAACGCCGACGTTGATATTTTCTTCCAAACCTGCCAGAACTTTTCCACCGGACTTTTCCCTACATTCGACAAGATTATGTGCATTGTTGCTTCAAGGGGAAATCTTTTCTAAGACATTTTTGGAAACGGTCCGCAATTGGAATCGAGGATTTGAACGTTAGAAATTAGCAAAATGACTGTTATCGACCATGCGTAGAGGGCATGGAGTTTCTTCATTAAGGTTAATGATAATGCTTACGGGCTTACTTGAATACACATCACAGAGTTTTCTGAGGTGGTGCGATGCGCATTAAATATTAAAAAGGGAGGAGTTTATTTTTAATAAAGAAGAAAGCCTGGTAGGATTTTTTTTGTATAGAGAAACTAATTACCGTATGTTCCAAGTTCTATTGCACATTAAGCTGAAATGTATGGAAGTGCGTACCACAGAATGGAGTTTAGGACCTACATTTTGCCAGCTGTTCCGTTAATTAGATTAGTCTGTAAGGATCACATGTGACCCTGGTGGGAGTGTGCCCACACTAAGGGTCGGCCAAAAGGCAGATAAGAATATTATTATAATGTTTTGCTGCTTAAGGGCCACATAGAGAATCCAGTAAGTCTTTCTTCTTTTCTTGTTCCTTTTATATAGTCAGTTTTCTTTCCAAACATATTTGAATTTTTATTTGCCCTGAAAAGAATAATATATATATATAAATATATATGGTTTCATCTAATTTTTACTTTTATTTATCGAACATTTTCGTTTTAATTATTAATATGTTCTCGCAATTCAATGCAAAACTTATTATTTATTTATTTTATATTTTGTACGTTAAACCTTTAAATATACAATTCAAAATACTTTAAGATAGTTTTTAAGGTGCTTTTCAGGAACATACAACCATTTCGACATATCATTTCGATTTCGGAGACACCAGCCTCCCCTCTTCAGCCAACATAGTAAAAATTAGAAAGTTACATATTGAAAACAATTTTTTCCATATAATTTTAAATAAAACATAGTTAAATGGTAAAAATGCTTAAACAGACACCTACCTGGTTTCAATTTTAAAAGCGCATAAACTCGAAGGTTCTTAGGTTAATGTCATTATTATTTGAATTATGGCGTATTCTTTCACTTTCAAGTGGTGTACCGTACACTAAATAAATTTTTATTATTAGCTTTATTAAATTCGCGTTCACTTTCATTCCCCAGCTCGGACCCTTCCGAGCCTTCCCCTTTAAATCCTTCCCATTTTCTTCTACACCAACCCCTATCGAATTTACCCGCGGTCGATATGATCCTCCACTTTACAGACTGAATAGATATCAACTTCTAGACCGTATGGTTCAAGACTTTTGGGAAAGGTGGAATTTGTATGATTTACAAGTTAGAGAATATCGTGCTCCCACTATTACACCAGGAACTATTGCCATTCTAAGAAAATACATTTAAATTGACCTATCGGAATTATTGAGGAAGTTTTTCCTGGTATTTCTTGTAGGCAGGGAAGCGAAGTTGACAAGAGGCGGAGGATAAGGCTAGGTTTTAGGAAGGCCAGCTTACTACTTAGCGCCGTGCAACGTCTGCTGAACGGATATCCTTCCCAATAAAGGGCTCCAAAAAAGAGCGGATGGTTCAAGGTGGTTAAAAAAAATGAGGGTTCTATATAAGAGAAGAATTGTTACTTTTTAACAGACAAGTAATACTGGCAAAGTGGGGGGAGAGAAAAAATGTATATATATAGCTCTCGTATATCAAGGCACTGTCGATAGAGGCAGACCTCAGAGATCTGACTCGTAGAAGAAGGGTCATACTACCCGATTAAGAATAGGTCATAAGAGGATGACATACGGACACTTACTTTTGGGCCAAGGCCTGCGTATGTGTTTGACATGCCGAGAAAGGTTGCTCGATGAAGCCCCCCCACCTTATTGAAGAGTGCAAATCCTTGGCCCCATATATGATTTGAGGATGTGCTTGAGCAAGGCAGTGAACACCTGGGACCCTTCTCCCGGGTTTGAAAAAACTGGGTAATTATATTGTATATAGCAATGATAGTTTTGTGTCCTAGCAAGTGTTGAGAGTATTTATTGGTGTGAATATGTCAGAGGTTTGAAGACGTAATATTCCTCATTACCCTCCATTAGGTTAGTTATATAATCAACTTTGATCTATGTACCAAAGCAAGAAACTAGCTTTGCGTTAAGAAACGTATTGGTTTTATAAAGATTCAACATTGCGTTTAACTATTCAATCATAAAAAAGAGATGACGTTGACCAATCATTCAACATTAAATTTGAAAGAATTTTGGGGGGGGGGTTAACATATTTTTCCCTGCAAATGTTCTTACTTATCCAGTAACTGTCTTGGAATAATAATAAAGGAGGGAAAATTCAGAAGGTGGGAAGTTATGTCCGAGTGGATCGAAGTCACGCTAGCTCAAGTTTTAGAGCAACGGCGTATTTAGCCGAAGGTAGTGGGTTCGAATCCCACTCGTGATACTCACTTTTTATCTCAACCAAAACCTTAATTAATTGAAAGTAATCATCAAAGTTGAATTTTCGCTGAAAAGCGCGTGCAACTTTACCTACTGTTATGTCATTTCAATTTTGTGTTTTTCTGTACTGACCAAAGTAGCGTTTCAACTTGATTAAGTTCATTTATAACAACGTGATCAGAATGAAAATGGAATTTAATAAGTACGAATTCAAAGGATAAAGGAAATTAAATAAGAAGGAAATACGCGTATTTATAGACGGGGCTGTCTGGGAGAATGCTAAAGATTCGAAATACCTCCGAGTCATCTTTAATAATAAATTTAACGGGGATGATCATATTTCTCTAATTACAAACAGAGCCTTCCAATTAACGTTAAGCTATGCAAAAGGTAGATACGGATTTGGCCAAGTCAAAATACCATTAATGTATAAAAAATCTCAAAATACAAAAATCGAACACTTGTGTTTATTAGTTTATTTTCCATAATAACTAGGTACAACGTAATAACTTGTTGTTTACCTTTACAGAGATAGATTAGATGGATAAATTTTTACCAAATTTATAGAAATATACAGGGTGTTCTTGTTAGATAGCCTGGCAGAATTTATCGTCTCTACATAGCCTTATCGACAAACTAAAAATATATATTTAACAATTAATTAAGGTTTTAATTGAGATGAAAAAAAGTTAATGGAACGAGAGGGATTCGAACCCACGACCTTCGGCTTGGTACGCCGCTGCTCTACCACCTGAGCTATCGTGAGGTCACTGAGAGCAGCGGCGTACCAAGCCGAAGGTCGTGGGTTCGAATCCCTCTCGTTCCATTAACTTTTTTTCATCTCAATTAAAACCTTAATTAATTGCAAAGTATTAATTGGTCAAGCGGACCACGAAAATAGTGAATTTAATAGATATTTAAAATTTTTTCGTCTAATTTTAAATTTTTACTTCTTTTTTAAAATATTTAGTTTGAAGATAATTCAGAGCAGTATAATTTTTAAATAGTTATTCAGATATCGTGAGATGCGGTTGGGTGTGATGTAAGTTTCAGAAAAACATTTTCTTTATCGTCCCAACGTTTCGATCTTTTATTGAGATCATCTTCAGGGCCTGGGATTTACAATGTTTACATTTAACAATTACATTTAGGATGTGGAAAAGTGGAAGGGTTGTCCAAAACATGTAAAGTAAAAAAAAATGTCAAAACAATGGTTTATTAACTAAAAACGTGCGTACCCTGTGCTAGCAGACCCAACAATATAATCCCGAGAAATTCATAAAAGCGACTAAAACGAAAACAGTAAATGAAAATACATATTAATAAAAACAAAAGAATGATATTTCTTTTCACATCCTGCGTCATACCTTTGTTATCCTTTGACGAATTGAAAATGTGATTTCTTCATCGTTTTTAGTGTAAAAAGTCTTTTAAAAGTACTTTTTAAGTAGTAAAAACATATATGTTCTTATTTAAAATTTCAAATGTGTACCGGCTTTGAAGAAATATTAACAAAAAAAATATAACAAAAAGTAAAAATTTAATACTACACTAAAAAATATTAAATCCTTATTTTTTAGTTTTTTAATAATGAAAAATAAACAAAATAAAAAATAATTTTCACGGGAATTTCAGCAGGGCCATCTAAAAGGGACACCTATATAACATTAAATTTTGTCCATTATGTTTATTGGTCTAATTGACCAAATTACTTATTTCCATTAATTATTCTTTTCAGGTAAAGTCTTGGTCGAGATAAAATTAAATGTTGTATTTACAGAGGAAGTGGCGGGCACTATTACATCCCCTTCTTTTATAGTGTTACTAATCCGTTTACATTCTTTAGATTAAAAATAATGAAAATCAGTTCAATTTCATCCTTTCCAGAGCCAACTAGTGGGGTGAGTTAATTGGATTTTAAATTGTTTTCTTTGATAAAACAATCGCTACGAGGTCTTGGAGAGGTTTCAATGGGATTTCTTAAAAAAGAAAAGGAAAAAGGAAAAGAAAATTTTTCTACCTACCACCTTCTAAAAGCATGGGTTTAAGTTGGAGTCGTAGCGTCCGGTACGTAGCCCAAGTCCTGGGTGTTCTTAAAAATGCTTATTTTCTAGCCGTTTAAAAAAATACGTTTTTGCCCGAAAATCCCGAATAATTCGAAAACGGTTGAGAAATCCGGAAAGTAGAAAGTGACCAGTAAAAAGATTATTAAAATTTCCTATCGATTGCTATTAGGGCGGCGCTCCAGGATGATATCCTGGCTCGACAGCAGGATTTGTTGTTTTCGTAAAAAGTGCAAAAATTAACATGATCCCGCATTTTTGATTTTACTAATGAATGACTGAAGATAGGAAAATATCTAAAAAAAAGTTGTCTTGTTCAGCGTAAAACGTTCTAAAAATTGATATCTTTAAAAATGGCTGAGAAAACATTTCCAAAGTTGGGCGTTTTTTCGTGCAAAAACCAGGTGGCAGGTTTTTTAAATTATTTTTTATTAGCAGTGTATATATGTATATATTATAATAATATAACAATAATAATAAGTTTATTGTACCAACACATGAAAAAATATACTAGCAATTCAAACAAGAAAATGAACTTATTTCGACAAGTTCTGCCGGCCTATGACAATTATATTTTTGATGATTCTTCTCATCAATGGATTGCCTAATTTAGTTGTCTTAATGTACCATCATTACTATTACGATTTATACTCCATTTTCATTTGCAAAATTCCCATGTTCCTCTATGTAATTTATGGTCATACTCTCTAATTAAGTATATTTCTTAATTATTGCATTTTTATAAGCTTGAAATGCACATTTCACTTTTATATTTAAATATTTTTCCTTTTCCTTCCGGCTGTTTATATTCCATTTTCATTTATATTCCATAACAATTTTTCCAAGTCGGATCGATTTTTTTCATTTCCTTTAATTTCCTTCCTCGGTGTATCCAATTGATGGGTCAGGTCACATTCTCTTGGTTCCGGATATTTCATTGATAAGCCTCGAGAATAGATTTCTGAGTAATCGCTTACCTTCCGATAGGGGATTTTTGACAAGATGTCCTTCTATTGTATTATTTTAATTATTAACCGTTGAGTTTTGCGTTTCGTTTCAACTTATGTTTGACTTTTAATTCCAAGACACACTCAAAGTCGGAGTCGTAGCGTCCGTTACGTAGCCCAAGTCATGGTTCACTGGTCATCTCGATCAAAAAGAACTTTGGAAATGCATATTTTCTCAGCCGTTTAAGTCAAAGCCTCAGGTAGATCTCAATTTTTAGAACGTTTTACGCTGAACAAGACAATTTTTTAAAAAATATTTTCCTAGCTTCTGTCATTCAACAGTAAATTCAAGAATACAGGATCATGTTAATTTTTGCGCTTTTCACATCAAATCCTGCTGTGGAGCCAGGAAATCGTCCTGGAGCGCCGCCCTTAGCAATTGATAGGAAATTTTAATACGCTTTCTATTGGTCACCTTCTACTTTCCCGATTTCTCAACCGTTTTTTAGTTATTCGGGATTTTTGGGCAAAAACTTGGTTTTATAAACAGGTGAGAAAATATGCATTTCCAAATTTCCGGTGAACACCCAGGACTTGAGCCACGTCACGGATGCTACGACTCCGACTTAAACCCATGCTTTTAGTGATAATAATAATAATAATTGATTTTTCTCAAATTAATGTTTCATTAAAAAAGAAGTCAATAATTATTATTAACAAAAATAATGGTTTATAAAATACTACAATAAATTTTAAGAATGGCAAAAAGCCCTCTGCCGGAGACTTTACTTTGACTACACCATAATTTTCCGACTTAAACCTGGGCTTTTAGAAAAAAAATTGATTTTTGCTCAAATTAATGTTTGATTAACAGAATTAAAAGAAGTCAACACTTATTATTAACAAAAGTAATGGTTTTCAATATCTACAATAACTTTTAAGAATGGCAAAAAGCCGTCTGCTGGAGTTTGACATTCCTTTGGGTACACCATAATTTTCTTTACTTTACAATGGTGATATTAAGATGAATTTCGACTGACAATAAAAAAAATACTTAAGTAAACATAATAATTTAAAATAAAATTCATACTCTCTTTAATTCCCTGTAATACATAGTTAAACTTAAAATAACAAATAAAATAAAACATAACAATAATATGCTGATTTAACAACACAGTTAGAAAATTAATAGATAAACTTTCTTCTTAGGACATGCCAAACCTCTGATATTGCTGGACCAGCACGGTAGGTACTTCCCACGTACAGCTGGCAAAATTCAGCCCACTCAAGGCCTTGACTTAAAAGGCTGAGAAAATAATCATTTTGTGAAAAAATCAAATGGTCGGTTTTTTTTTTTTATGGACAGTTTATATGTATGTTTCGAAGTATTTATATAATACTTATATATGCATGTATATACAGCTTAACTTAATGTACAACACTCTCGTTTCATTTTATTCGAGTTGTTAGTTTCAAGATTTGTTAGAATGATTATTTGTAAGTGTTTTTTAACAAATTTTATCTCGCTGCATTACTTGAGAAATCAATTCATAAATGGTACTAAATTTCAGCCTAGGACGCACTTGTACTTTAATTGTATACCACATGTACGTAAACAGAACTTTAAAACGTCAAACTTCAGATGCGGTTAAACATAATAAAAACGTATGAGGTGTTTTTGTTGATTTTTCCATATTTGTTCTTTTCAATATAAATTCCATTTAAATATTGTTGATACTTACTAAAACAGAGAAATTCATATTTTAAGCAGTTGTAATAATGTTGTTATGAATTTTTATGTGGACCATAGTAAACGAAGAAAAAAAATTGTATTTTATTTTACTATGGAATGTATTTAAGGATTTTAAAGGATGCTTTAAACGAATCCATTTTAAAATAAAAATTTCCTGTTTTATTCGAAACGTCTATTGATTTTAGTATCTTTTTCTATATCTAATCTCGTCGTATGTATTTAAAAATCAAGAAGCATTTAATAAAAAAAAATCACCAATCAGTTCTTTTGTTCATGCATCAACATTTTATCTTATTCTTAATAAGTTCTTCAGAAAGTTTAGCTGTAACGTCAGAGATTTACAGTGTACAGTTCGTATCATCCCAAGATCAGATTCTGTGCAGAGGAAAAAATGTGTGGTTGTCGAATTTGGACAGATTCTTAATCCGATGTGGTAGGAATATCAAGATCAAATATTAAATTTTAAATCTGAATGTACAACAATAATCAAATTAAATGTTGCATTAAACCAGGAAGTTTATACAAATATAGCTCTACTGAATACATTAGAGAAATAAAAGATAAATCCGAAAAGCAAGCAATACTATTCAAAACATAGCTTTCATAGGGTTCTCATATGTATAATTTTTAACTAAAGATTAATTCAATATAATGTCAGTTATGATATTAATGATGAATGCATTGCAAAAATATCCGTAAAAAATTCCCGCAATGGAGCTTTTCCTTCCTCATTTAGCATAGAAGCTGGTGTGTCCCAGGGGTAAACCGTGGGGCCTTGTCTATTCACACTCCTTCTCAACGCTACACTAAATAGAAAATCATGCAAATTATCATTATAAGCGGACGGGACTGCATAGTTTTTAACTTTTTTCCTCAATGCTGGAGAGATTAGTTACGAACAGGTTGAACGAGGAATTTAAAAAAACGTCGCTTCTATCACAGGTGGAAGCTAAAAATTATGTGTCCTAAAATCCTGACCTGAAAGAGACACTCCCATATAAATCACCGGAAACCCTGACCCTTGGTCCGAATCGGTTACATACCTAGGACTTATTGTGGATAAAAAACAATATTTTGGTTTTCGTATGAATTGTCACGGACACAGCTCATTCCTAAGGAACAAGAAAAAAAGCTGGTGAGTAATTTTGGTTCCACCTATTTTGGGTAGAGTACATCATGCCTTCTCTTCACCTCCTACTTCCATGATTTTTAACTTTTAAAATTTTCTAATATTCGTAAATGATAGTAGATGATGTGGTTTAGTCTGCGAGTTGGCAAACATTTTCGAGAACGTTCGGAAGAACAAAACATCGTAACCAACTTGAGGAAAAACAAAAAACCAACAACGCACAAATAATAACTAACAACGGAAACAACCGCCAACGAGTACGAAGACCACGCCCCCTAACGCAACGCCCCCAGCGACAAGCGACGGACGCAACACTATATAAGCCTTACCGAAACAAAATGACAAACAGTTTTTCACTGAAGACGGCGTAATGCCGAAACGTGTTTGAATAACTCAAACAAAAAAACCCGCGAGTGCAGACAGACCCAGTAGTGCCCGTGTGCCGGTTCAACATTTATAAATGAGCCCAGAAGGCATAGCCGACTCGTCCACCTTTTTATTACTCTTCAGTCCGAGTAAACAGACAAAAACCACTGTTTTGTCGAGATGATTCAGTTCATGATATTTCTCCAACACAAGCACAACGAAAAGATCAATGGAGAGCATTTCACGTTTTTAGTGTGTCACAGCAGTATCCTCACTGAAGGAATCGGTGCACACTAGGTAGGCAATTTTAATTACAGTTAAAAAATTAATTGTTATATAAATTATAATGTTTAAGCAGAATTAAAATAACATGAACTTTAAAAAAATTGTAATGGTTGAAACATGTTCGACAATAAATAAAACTTCCTTTTTCAAGTAGAAACTTTGTCTCACTCCTCCGTTTTCCAGTTTTATCACCACCACTTTCTCTCCATTATGTACATACTCTAATATGTTTGCTAAATTTTACAGCATATCGAATTTAATGTTGTTGGCATGAACAGTATGAGCTGATATGGATCTTTGAAATAAGTTGTACAATATCAATTTGCATTTCATTCGGATTAATTGATGTAGCACTCCGGGAGAGTAATGATTAAATATTTACTCGCGTTTAATGTGGATGTTGTTAAAACCTCATGACTATGAACAAGGCAGATCATAAGCCTATTGATCCGAATGTCATTAAATAACAAATAAAACCCGGTGGAAGAGTTTGCCTGGCAGTCAATGGAATGCTATCTCGAGGGTGAGTTGGAAATAGAGGTCATTGGTATTCTAATCGACCGATATTATAACCCAGGCCCATGGATTACCCCGATGGAAACGGGAATAAATTTGCCATTAATATTCATTTGCTTAATCATCCGTTAACGATCTGTCCCTATACCGTTGTCAATTTTTACATATCTGAATAAATTTTGGAAACCCGTCCGACCGACGCTTCCCTCGAGTCGGAATGATGTGGTTGTTCTTCGGACGAGATAACGTTTGCCGTATTCTAACAGCAATTATAATGGTATTGTATCAAATTTGAAAGTGAACGTACATTTTTCACGTCACAATTCATCCGTCACAAATTGACGTGAAAACTGGTACAATTTCAATAAGCCTAATTAAAAGTTTTTAATTAATCTGTCATTGTGAACATGTTTTTGTGTTTTTGGTATTAAATTGAATATATAAATTATTGCCGACAGACAACGACATGTTTTAGATGATTGGACATAAACTTTATATAACCTTCCATCTAAAACTTATGGAAACATCTCTCACAGAGTTTACACAAACAACATTAACTGTTCGGTTGATTTCACTAGCTAAAGGTCACAAATCTCCATACAATTAGTAACTAAGAAGTAATTTAATCGATAATACTAAACAGGAAAGGGTAAGTAAGTTACTCGACTTTAACCCCACAAATTTCCACAGAATTTGTAATATAAGTTCAGCTAAGTCCTCACTGTCTTTTCTAGACAAAATACAGTTGTGAAATTATTTTGCCAGTATAATAATTATACTATTAATTCCTAGACTGCTACAGTAATTGACGAGGTGATCATAAACTGTTGGCTCAAAAACTTCATTACGTCACGTCATTTTTCAAATATAACAGCAATTATTAATGTAAGTAAAAATATAAGGGATTTAAATTTACTGCAAAAAGGACTACTTTAAGACATTCTGAGCTTGATATTTCTGGGGAAAATCAACAAAAATCATAAACATACTTCGCTTGATCTACATGGAGATAAACCATCATTAAACGACCAAAACGTCTGTATATTATTCGTAAGTAAAAATAATAATAATAATAAAAAATAAAAAGGTACCAGGACGTAAATGCAACTAATTTACTATTAGTAATAATTCTTTCAAACGAAGTATTCTCCACCTTATCAATAATCTTTTTAAAGATTACAGAAGATGAACTATTTGAGAATTGTAGTTGGACACCAACGGCTAAGCCACCACTGAATTGACAATTACTATCAAGACTGCTGCTAACACCAATCACTGAATTGACTAATAAATTGACGCCAAAGTATATATATATATGTATGTATATATATATATTGTAACTACTACTAGAATTACAAGGACTAATAACCAACTAACAGTAACAATAATAGACGACTATCTAAACCATCGCTTGTTGGTTAGTATGAATAAAATAGCATTATGTCAATTTTATTTTTTTAATTTAGTTTAGAGTAATTTAAATTTAGTGTGTATAAAAATTTTCTAATAGACAAACAAAATTTGTTACAATTAATTAAGGTTTATAGTTGAGATAAAAAAGACAATGGCACGAGCGGGATTCGAACCCACGATCTTCGGCTAGATACGCCGCTGCTCTACCACTTGAGCTATCGTGATCCACTCGAACACTTCCCGTCTCAACCCCACCTTTTAAATTTTTCCTCATTTTCTAGCCAAATATCGTGGGTTCGAATCCCGTGCCATTGACTTTTTTATCTCACCTAAAAACCTTAATTAATTGTAATATATTAATTGGTCAAGCGGACCACGAATTTAGTGAAATTAATATTAAAGAAAATCTAAGATTTAACAAAATTTAATTCGACAGAGTAAAAAAATTGATAGTTTTTAAGATATTTGTAAACATGTATAAAACCCAGGTTTTTTGGCTGACAAATTAAACAAAGCGTTGTCCACCCAAGGTGTGTGAACTCGTGTTGAAGTCTTTTAAGGTACAAAATGAATAATAACAGATTATTTATTAAATGTTTCAAACCAAAAAAAGATTTTTTAAAATCTTTGTTGTAGTTTATTGTGATGGTTAGCCCTTTTTTAAAATAATTTTGTAGTGTTCTATTTGAAGTAATTAGCTTGATTTGTTTTTAGGATGTGTCAGGTAAAGATCTCGAAAATGGTCTTCAAATAAATGTTATATAAACAATGTTTGAATAAGTTGGTTCTCTTTATAAATTTAAGAATAAAAACGTAAATAAAATCAAGAATATGTGCATTATTTCAGATTGTTCATCTCAAAAAATATCAAGCTTAGGTAGTTTTAAAGGATGGCATATTCAAGGATATATTATATTCTGCAACATTTACTTAGCCAGTTTTTTGAAAAAGTTGTTTCGAAGATAATTGGAAAATTTGAAAAAAATACAAGAGGTTTAAGCCCGAGAAATGAATAAAATAGTTTTTGATCTGGTATATAGGGCATACTCATACCAAATCGATTACGTGAGAAAATCGAGATAAATCAGGTTCCAATAAGTTATCATTTTTATGTGAGGTTTTTGGTTAATATGGAAAATTAGTTTCACGAGCGGGTTTTTTATCTACTAATTTTTCATCTCAACCAAAAACCCTAGATAAAAAGAATAATTAATTGGGATGATTAATATGAGCAATTATGATCACTAAGGAAATATGGATTAATAAATTAGGTTGTTTATTTATCGTGGAATTTATTCTTTTTAAAAAATTTGCAGTTTAGTTGTGATGGTTCGCTCCTTCTTTAATAATTCTATTTGAAGTAATAAGTCTTATTTTTTCTTTATGTTTCTATTTAAAAACCTTCGAGTCTTGTACCCTAAATTCCTGAGTAATGACGATGTTACGTAGCGTAATAGAAAAAATACGTCTGATTACTTCAAATAAAACCTCAAATGATATTTATTACCTTTATTTTTACATATTGATCAATACCAAATAAATAATATTTTATATAAATACTGCTGAGGATGATACAGGAAAAGGTATTGAAAATGGTTTAAAAATAAATATGTTGAATTTAAAAAAAGGTTAATTACTTAAACACTGAGCCTTTTAAAAACTTAAGGAAAAAACAACCAGGAAAAAAGGAGGGAAGTCTGGAATAATTGCCCAAAATGTATTGTATATTAGCCCGTTCATCAGAAAATGGATCAAGCGTAGACAGTTTTAATTGAGCTCATATTCAAGGAAATATCATTTTCTACAATTCGTTCAGGACAACTGTTTCAAAAAGTTCATAATTTTTTAATCATTTTAAGGAAAAAATGTAGAAAGACCTTGTATAAGGATATATTCGTGATCCTCCAGATGAATTACGGTGCACAATTAAGAATAGTGTGATTGTTTATTTATTGTAATTATTCAACAATTTTATTTTAAATAACAAAAAAAGCAATTATTACCTTTGTAGTCTACTTGTGATAGTTGACTTCTCCTTTAATTATTATATCAAGTGGTAGAGCAGCGGCGTATCTAGCCGAAGATGGTGGGTTCCAATCCCGCTCGTGCCATTGACTTTTTTATCTCAATTAAAAACCTTAATTAACTGTAATATATTAATTGGTCAAGCGGACCACGAAATTAGTGAATTTAATGAATTAAAATGAAGTATACTTCACTAATGCTCTCCGTGACCATTTCATTTGTCGCCGAGAATCCAATCCGATTACACGACATTTGAAAATGGCAAAAAGGAGGGAAAATTCAAAAGGTGGGGTTGAGATGGGAAGTTAGTGTCCGAGTGGATCGAGGTCACGATAGCTCAAGTGGTAGAGCAGCGGCGTATCAAGCCTAAGGTCGTGGGTTCGAATCCCGCTCGTGCCATTGACTTTTTTATCTCAACTAAAAACCTTAATTAACTGTAATTTAATCATTATGTGAGGTTCTGTTTGAATTAAACAGCCTTTTTTTCTGTATTCATTTTATTGTAAATATTGCATTTCAAGCCACACTGCTGGTCATTCTCATTACTCTAGGTAGTTAGACTACACTAACAATAAAGGTTTTAAGCATACTGGGGACGACAGTGTTGCTTGGAAATCATTTACAATAAAATGAATTGAGAAAAATAAGGCTGTTTAATTCAAATAGAACTTGACATAATTATTAAACTGTATGTACGGTATTGGTTGAGGTAAAAAAGTCAGTATTACGAGCGAGATTCGAACCCACGAACTTCGGCTAAATACGTCGCTGCTCTACCATTTGAGCTATCGGGACTTAGATCCACTAGATATCCACTATAGATTACACAAATAGATAACGCGACATTTGAAAAATGGCAAAAAGGAGAGAAAATTCGAAAGGTTGGGTTGAGATGGAAAGTCCGAGTGGATGCAAGCCACAATAGCTCAAGTTGGTAGAGCAGCGGCGTATTTAGCCGAAGATCGTGGGTTCGAATCCCGCTCGTGACACTGACTTTTTTATCTCAACCTATACCTTGCATTAATAAATTGAAAGATGTTATTTGGTTAATCGGATCACAAAATGTAATGAATTTAATAATTATTAAAGGAGCATTCAACCATCACAACGAGACTATAAAGATAAAAATGGTTTCTTTTCTTGTTTGAAATACAATTCTTGAATAAATACAGTAAATAAACAATCAGACCATTATTAATTTCGCATCGTAATTGATCTGGACGTTTACCCTATATACAAGGTAAAACACGCGTCGATTAATTTGTTGGCCAAAAAGTTGGCGAAATAAATATTGTGGAAAACACTATTTCCTTGAATATGAACTGAATTAAAACTGTCTAAGCTTGATATATTTTCAGATGAACAGCCTATTCTCAGACCATTAAAAAAAGAAAATAATTATTCTAGTTGTGATGGTTGACTTCTTCCTTTTATAATTATGTGATTCTAGTTCTATTTGAATTAGACATCCTTATTCATTTTATTGTAAATGATTTCCAAGCAATGCTGCCGGTCCTCAGTATGTTTAAAAACTAGATAGTGTAACGAAAATGACCCGCAGTGTGGCTTTCAATGCAATATTTGCAATAAAAAGAATAGAGAAAATTAAGGCTGATTCTTCAAATACTTCAAACAGAAAAATTATTTTTCGTCTAATTTATTATAACTCCTGATTAGTTAAAAATAACGACCACAGTAATTTAATTATCTGCGCTTTATTAGTAAATACTTGCACACAGTTAAAACAAAATCGTATGTTTAAGAAATCTAGATAAATTGATCAATACTCACTTTCGTTTTAGAATTGTTGTTAATATGCGATTTATTCCCCAGTGACTTTATGGAAATGACAAATAAAAGCTTTTAATAATCTACAATAAACACGAGTTAGAATTAATCACCAGGCTTTACCTAAGCCAAACAGCTAACTTTCAAGTAAAGAACTGGAAAAAGATTAATCGCAAATACGGCGCTTCTCTATGTTAAACCTGCACGACCGATCCATCATGTGGGTTTTAATCTATCCAAGTGCCTGGCCAAAAAGAAATTTGTTCTTTGGGATTTTTTTCCTTGGATGTGAGCCTGAAGAGTCTAAAATGTTTTTAAAATATTTTTAACTGTGAAGTAAGTTAGAAATGTGTAGTTATAAAATCGTGATAAAGGGAACATATTCTTCGAAAGCTTCCCAGTAGAAATCATGGACGGTTCAAGATGTGAAATTACTTAACATTTTAACGATTCTTCAAAAAATTTTAACCTTAAATTATTTCATAATTTCCCATTTACAAAACAAAAACGCTCTGTATCAAGGCATAAATAATAATTAGACACTTCAGCCTAATTGTCGTAAATGGAAAATGAGTAGAAAACCCTTTTTAGTATTCATAAATCGTTGTAAAAAAAGGTACATATTTTTGTGGCAGGATAATCCTCGTCTTTTCCGGTGTTTTAACATACAGGTTGAGTTATGTTTCGAAATCGAGTCACGTCTAAGGGGTAAGGCGGGATCAACATTTTCCTCCTCTGAGCTAATGGGTTTTATGAAATTGTGACACGTTCTCACGGCGGTACATTAGCATACCCAGGCGGTGCGAGAGCCTGACATTTGACTTGTTTATGACTTCAGAATGGAACGTGTTACACAATTGACAACTCCGATATATATATTTAAATAGTAAGAAAAAAAATCATTCCCAACAACCATAAAAACCCTCGGCTCTATGTAATCTGACCTGGTTACACTTTTTATATAAAAATTTTTGCCCGTTTTGTCTATACTCAAGTATAATGTACAAGATATGGGGTTTATCGGCACATAAATTTGCGATTAATATCCTTTGAAGTTTGAAGAGTTTAAAGTGCTTTTAGACACTAAACAATTCAGTGGACGTACATAATGCCTTAAAGGTCACTAACAACGAACTATACAATAACTAGCTTCATGCTCCCAGGAAATAGCCTAACGGAACCCATAATTACTTTAAGCTTCATGATATTAAATTGTTATGTTAAATGGTTTATTTTCTTATTAAGTTCTGGCATTAAGCAATTTTTATAAATGTGTTTCTTTACTGTCGTTTGATTTGACTGTGAAAAACTATTAAAAGTCCATTAGAATTGGTGGGTTCACGTTTTAAATAAACTTTTTTCGGCGGAGAAAATAAACCTTTTCAATAGTTTTCTAATTAATTAATCTTTATGTAAGGTATAGGTTGAGATAAAAAAATCAGTGTCACGAGCGGGATTCGAACCCACGACCTTCGGCTAAATACGCCGCTGATCTACCACTTGAGTTTTCAAGCTCTTCGAGGCCATTTCATTTGTCGCCGAGAATCGAATCCTGATAACACATTTGAAAAATGGCAAAAAGGAGGAAAATTCGAGAGGTGAGGTTGTGATGGGAATTTAGTGTCGGAGCGGATCGAAGTCACGATAGCTCAAGTGGTAGAGCAGCGGCGTATTTAGCCGAGGGTCGTGGGTTCGAATCCCGCTCGTGACTTTTTACCTCAACCAATTATTTACATAAAGATTAATTAATTGAAAAAACGTTTGAAAATGTTTATTTTCTCCGCCTCCTATCGCCCATTGGCAAGAACGCTCGGACACGAGTTATTTTTCGACCTAGTATCACCGAAAAATGTTTATTTAAAACGATTATTCGGAAATCGTGAGATGCGGTCTGGTGGGACGTAGGTTTTAGAAAAACATTTACGTTTTTTATTTAAAACGTGAACCCAAGTCTATAGCCACCACTTGTAAGTGTAAAAATTAAATCTGGCCACCGGTGGAAAATAAAGGTCGTAAAGCCGGACGATTCTAATCATGTTGTTGTTCAATCCGGAGAAAATATAAACTGTGAATCGCCCCTGAGAAGTGGCAGAAACTGGTGACGTCCAGTTCGGGACACGTTAATCCGATCGAGGGGATTTGCATTCGGAATCGTTCTAACGTCCGATCGATCCGATGTTATTTCGACTGCCAATCTGACCAGAGCCCACTATTTTAACGTTATGATCACATTCAACGTTTGATTTATGTCAATATGCTCTGAAAAATTATGTATTGATTAAATAAATAAATCAGTTTGTCGATGAATTTAGTCGTAGTACTTCTACGCTAAAAAAGCAGTCTTGCCCTCCATTGTACTTCAACAACAAAGAGATACCATTTTCAACTCAAGTCAAATACCTGGGACTATATTCCGACAGCAGACTGTCATGGAAGCCCTCACAAGACTTAAAAAACAGCTTAAAACACGACATGGATTACTAAGAAAAATTCTAAGACCGAAATCAACTTTAACAACTAAGACAACTAAGGACAACGAAATCAAGCTTTAACACTGCACAAGACCCAGAGTGAACTGTGGGGTACTGCCAACCCATCGATTATCCAGCGCATCCAGTCCTTCCAATCGAAAGTCCTTAGACAAATTGCCAAAACACCTCATTACATCACTAAACTCACTGTCCCCAAAGACCTCAACATTCCTTTTGTCATCGGACTGATCCGGTACATTAGGTTCCGAAATACTCGGTTGTCCTGAAAAGGACAATGAGGATCTTTAACGTCCGTACCTAGCCTTTTGGCCATACAGAACGTTTTGATTCTCAAGGTGAGAGGTGACGCATCTTCCCTCGCTGTGGGACGTGTGTTACAGCCGCGAGCGTTGGTGTAGAAGCCGCTCCAGTCCCTAGGGGCCAAGATGGACCTCACTCCCCGCTTGCCCAGTCCGAGTGGTCAGGTCGGCATTGTGCATCAAACCGTATGCCGCGCGTAAAGGGCTAACCAAAGTGGCTGAAATGCAGCCTGATCTCCCATTCACACCCTAGTCAGTGAAGGCCACTCCATCTCCCAGAGAAGTGGCGCTCCTCCTGCGTAAGAACTTCCGGATCCGCTCCGCCCGCGGTTTTGTTTAAAGTGGAATTGCTAACTACCCCGTAGAGGAGACTGTCTTCGGTAAAGGACGCCAGTCGTGAAGGCCCACCGACCACTATCCGTCTCCATCCGCCACTTCTCCCACATTCGAGGGACTCCTTCAGCGTACTCTGAGCTTTCTCAACGCTATACGCTTCGATGGTCCGATCCTTCGTATCCCGTGAGGGCGGGATTATAAACGAACGTCATACGCAAGTGCTTGGGCGGAGTTCATAGATTGAAGAACAGCCTCTTCTTTAAGTTCCCGCCACGAGCCTCACCACGCACCACGACGAGTCCGTTCCCATTGTAGCAGGGGCTGGACTTGGAGCATTTCTGCTGATCAAACTGATCCTGTCCAGATTCAAATCCTTCCAAACCGACCTTTCGAACCAACTTAACCATACTGCTCGAGTCCTCTCCACTCATTCCCATCCTGACAACCCGCCACATCGCTTCAACCTCGACGGTGTCCTCAGGATATCATTGACGCCTAATCATACACATTGAGTGCCCGCTCCTCAAAGCGTATGTTCTCGTGAATTGCTAATGTATGTTCTACCGGTGCAGTGCTGGCATTAGTGCTAGTGTTGTGCTGTGTGATATATTAATCATGTGTACATATTTGCAAAGTATACGATCACGTATAGGAAACAAATACTTTTAAATTTAAAAAAGTCGTAGATTACAAAATACTTTGGTAGGAAGTGTTAATATAAACTTATCATTTGATGGATTTCAATTAAAATTAACCTCGAAAAAAGCGAGTTCCATTTTGATGTTTAAAATTAGTAAATCATCAATGTTCCCTTCTGGAGGCTTGTACTCGAGCTTTAACACAATTAGGTATCGGCTTATTAGATTGCGAACAGGACAGGGTTTGAAACTTAGGACAAATGAAAATCCAGAACAATGGCGCTGTTTCAATTCAGATGAGCTTAGGCGAGCATTGCGATAACCCTAAAACTCTAATCGAGCCGAAATCCCGTTACAGCCATATCATCTTTGTGCTAAAACATTTATTTTTCGTTATATGCTTTTTTAAAATTTTTGAATTGTAATTTTTTCCCGGAAATGATGGATGGCCTTTCTGTTATTTGATAGAGTATGTCATAATAAAAGAAAAGTCAAACTGAGTCAAAATGTTGATGCGTTTTTTTTTAAATCAAAAAGTGCGGTTAACAAAGGAAAAATACAAAATGGAACGACACAAAAACATTAAAACAACAATGGCAAAACAAAAACAAAATGGTGCATGTACACAAAAAACATGAAAACGTAAATTGAATAGACCACATTTACATAAGACTAAAAACGTAATTAACTAATCTATTTAACAAATCATTCATAAAAATTGCTTGAGGATATAATGGTATACAACATCATATACAACGCCATATCAAAGGAAATGCGGAGAAAAACACATCGGACGTCAACAATGATTATGGTGATGTTATTAGAAAATGGGCCTGCTCCCAAGCTAGTTTATTGTACTTTCCTATTTCCTTTGATGTTTATTTCATATGACTCAATCCTTCTCCTAAGAAGTAGTAGGTCATTGACTCTAGTTAGTACGCATATTTGCAAAAATGAATATGAACAATATTATAAATAACCACATTTACACATAGGCCTAGAAACATACAAATTATCCAATGTAATAAATTATGCATAAAAACTGCTTGAACTTGTCAAAATGGTGTACACGCCGTAACAAAGCAAATGAGGAAAAAATATATCGGAGTTCAACAATGATTATGATGATGTTATTAGGAAGTGGGTTTGTTCCCAAGCTCCGCAGCTTTCTGGTTTATTATTCTTTCCTAGTTCATTAGTTCATTTCAAATGACCCAATCCTTCTAAGAATTAGTAGGTCATTGACTGTAGTTACTATACATATTTGCAAAAATGAATATGAACAATACTATAAATAACGTGTTTTTCAATGACCGGTTGTTTAATAATTTGTTGTATTCGTGAGAAACGGTTAAGAATGAGGTAATAAAAACACTTTTTTCATTTTTTGCCGACGTTTCGACCTTTATTCGGGTCATCTTCAGGTCCTGGGCGAATTACATAACATATGTTGATTGGAAAAATATAATACAAAAAACAACGTACGATATTGTTAATTACTGTATTCATGAGTTGTTTTTTTTAGAAAAATGTATTTCTTAAAATCTTTCTATGAACCTCATTCATTGGGACCTAGATATTAAGGAAATTTTTTTCTGGCGGTAATACCTCAAAACTATTAGACACGTATCCAAACGTTCTTGAAAATAAGCTCTGGACGCAGAGAAATATAACATTTTAGTTAATTTAAGAAATTTTTAAAATAGATTTTTTTGCCTTTGTTGTACATGCATTTCAAAATAATGATATATCGTTCGATTTATTTTTTTACACAGGATAAGAAAATATAAACAAAAATATAAACGTGTGTTTCTTTAGTGACCGGTTGTTTAATAATTTGTTGTATTCGTGAGAAACGGTTAAGAATGAGGTAATAAAAACTCTTTTTTCATTTTTTTGCCGACGCTTCGACCTTTATTCGAGTCATCTTCAGGGCCTGGGCGAATTACATAACATATGTAGACTGGAAAAATATAATACAAAACAATACATTATGGCACCACATGAATAGACCACACTTCAAGTGAGTATGAAATACTTCGTTTCAAAGTTTATATTTCATATCTGTATTGTATATTTTCAATCAACATATGTTTTGTAATTCACCCAGGCCCTGAAGATGACTCGAATAAGGTCGAAACATCGGGCAAAAATAGAAAAAGGTGTTTTTCTACACTACCTCATTTTTGACCGCTTCTCACGAATCTAACAAACTATAAATAACAACAAATTAAAAAATCCGGACAGCCTGGAGAGGCGCATCAGGAGACCTGAGGTCGTCTGGGGTGGCAAATAGCCTGAAGTCAGGTAGGTAAATTGGTAAATACAAAATTCAAAATTGATCGCTGAAAGGTTGGTTAATACCCATTAGGGTAGAAGGAATATCAGAGCAACCGATATTTTTTTTCAGAGCGGTTTATCGCTCGTTCGGTAAAGCAAGTTAATTCTTTTGATCAGCGAGTGGAGTTCTACCCCTTACAGATCAAAACTGCGAGGATGTGCGGACCAAAATTACGGTCTCATTACGCAGCATGGAGAAATTTCATTTTTTATCATTTTTGTGACTAACACAGAAAATAACCTCATTTCAGCCTATATGTTACCAGGATCCGTGTCCTTTACAAAGAACATTATATTTTCGGTCTCATTACTGCGTAGGTATCAAGAGGAAAATCTCAAGGTATATCAATTTTAAGGGTTTTCTGCAGGTGGAAAATGATTTGAACGTTTCGTATTTATTAGAAAATACCAACATCGGAATAAAAGTTTGTAAAGGATAATCAGCCGGGCGTGGAAATGGCCCGGGACCGTCGGAAATAGGATTTTGAACGCATCGAAACGATTCCTCTTCCATTTGTTTTTCTAGTCTCTCGTAAATAATCTCGAAAATCCCACCGGATTTTCCTAAATCCGTTTCGTTAAATTAGTTTTTATGTGGCCGCTCCTCCCGGAGGATCGTCGCGGTTGATATTTATTAGGGGGACTTGCCCTCCCGGCGGGGTTGGCACGCTAAAAGAATCCCTTCCAGTCGAATCAGAAAATAAACAGATAGCCGTGTAGGGTGCCGTCCAATTATGTGCCACCTACCTCGTCAATGCTTTCCTTTTTTATCAATAGGATTTCATTTCACAGACGAGTGGATCTTCTCTTATAAAAGCAGTTGCTTCTTGAATTGATCATACCTGAAATCAGAATGGAAATACAAATAAAAAATATGACAATCCACAAATCACTATTAGTTAATAAACGGTTTGAGTTTTAATTTCCCTCCTTTTTGCCATTTTTCAAATGCCGTGTAATCTATTCGATTCTCGTAGATAAATGAATTGGCCACAGAGAGTTTTAGTGAAGATATACTTCATTTTTCTTATTAAATACATAAGTTTTTTTTGAAAAATGCCAAAAAGGAGGGAACTTTCGAAAGGTGGGTTGAGGTGGGAAGTTGGTGTCCGAGTGGATCGAAGTACGACAGCTCAAGTGGTAGAGCAGCGGCGTATTTAGTCGAAGGTCGTGGGTTCGAATCCCGCTCGTGACATTGACTTTTTTATCACAACCAATACCTTACAAAAAGATTAATTAATTGAAAGATGTTATTTGGTCAATCGGACCACGAAATCTAATGTATATAATAAGTTAAATGAAGTATATCTTCATTAAAGCTCTCCGTGGCCATTTCATTGGTCGCCAAGGATCGAACAGATTACAGGACATTTAAAAAATGGCAGAAAGGAGGGAAATTTCGAAAGGTGGGTTGAGGTGGTAAGTTGGTGTCCGAGTGGATCGAAGTACGACAGCTCAAGTGGTAGAGCAGCGGCGTATTTAGCCGAAGATCGTGGGTTCGAATCCCGCTCGTGACACTGACTTTTTTATCTCAGCCAATACCTTACAAAAAGATTAATTAATTGAAAGATGTTATTTGGTCAATCGGACGACGAAATGTAATGTGTTTAAAATAATATTTATTTCTATTCGGTTCATGAATTATACACAATACAAAGCTCTTAATGTTATAAAATCCGCGTAAAACAGAAACACTACGGCTAGTACTGCACCTGGAGGAGATGCAATAAGAAACCAACCAATGCCAGCACTCATTGTGAGGGATTAACAGGCTAAGAGATCGGGGGAACATCGGTGACGACGTGTAGGGTTTTTCGGATGGGATAGTACAAAAGGCTTGAGGGGTAGGGATGGGTTGAAAGATTGCAATGAAACCTGAGGAAGCGGGACAGGATCAATTCTTTGACAAAGGGATCGTCATGGTCAAGGTCATTGCAGATATTGATGTTCGAGGCATAGAAAAGAGTTTGGAGAATTCTCCTGAGGATTTTCATTGGTATGCTTGGACTAGTTGAGCTATAGCTCGTTGATAGCTTATACCCGACAGTTCCACTCTGTATATCCAAATAGATCCAACCAATGTTTTGTATAAAGTTTGTTCTTCCGTCCTATAAGTCTTCGTAGTTGTCCAAATCGTCTATTTAGTTCTTGTCGCTTGAATGTTTTGTTAGGATTCCACGCCAGTCTACTAAGTATAGCACTAAGTATTTTACTTGTGTAGATATCGGTAGTTCTTTACTATATTAAGAGGGCAAGGCTGTATCTTAGCTTAATTTTGGTGCATCTGCCTCACTTTCATCTTCCACCTTTTGCGCGATTCTTCAATAAGCTCAAAATGCTCCAGGATATTAGAGATGGCTTGGGTAGGATTTGAATTAGGAGATAAAATTGCAGTATCATCCGAGTAGCTTGAAAGGATCGTGTTGGGATGTCGATGATGACGGCAGGTCAGCAGTATAAATGGTGAATAGGATGAGATCAAAAATGCTCCAAGAATTGGATCTGTCTTGTGTCAGAGAACTCATTACCATATATAAATATAATAGTACAATTATTTTACAAAACTAAAACCCAGTTAATACTAATAGTTTTTCTTATAGTGACTACCCTTTTGTTGCATGTTCTTTGCCAAAACTTCCCCAGAGGGCACTACATGGGGCTTCCATTTTGTTGCTACACTTTTGCTTCACTATATTGCATTACTTTGGATGAGATTATCGAAGTCCAAAGAAGACACGAAATGTGTTACTTCAACTTTTACACATCCTTGTTTAATGGTTCAATACAGGTAATGCAATAATCCTTGCACAACTAATTATTAATTAGTTACACAAATAATTAGCTATACAAAGAGTCTTCTTCTGGAACATTTTGTTGTTAACGGCAATAAGTCTACCACAATAGCCAAACCAAAGTCCGTAAGATAATAAATATAATTGTAGGGGGAAGATGGAAGGTGCAAGGGTTTAAAACATCAAATGGTCGACGGTCGGAAATCCCATGACCAACACCGATGGATTTTTTATTGCTTTTATGATTACTTATTCAGCCACAGTAGAGTATTGTAGTCAAATTATATTTATTTATTGTGGGAAGGGGTGAGCGTTAATAAAACGAACCCACGACTGCGGGGTTTACTAGCCGAGAGATAACACACTGACCACTCGGTCACGTCCGCATCAGTACTGAATTTCATACGCCGTATATCAAAAACTACCCAAAATTAATTGCTCCACTTTCACACCGTGTATACAAACAAGAGTACTTGAAGATTAAAAGGAAGGAACCCCAAGCCGCATAAATCTACGCGGATGGCCCCAAAAGCCGGGGCTTAACTGTCGTCATTTGTGAAAATTGTCTTTCTCGGCTCCTATCTCAAGTAATTAATTACAGCGCTGAGCTGCTCACGATTAGTATGCTTTCACATCTTTAGGCAGGAAAGCGTTGACAAGGTTTTATGTTCTGATTACATGTTTGTTCCGTATATCTAGAACGTCCTTATAGTGGTAATCATGAACATTCTCCCAACATGAAGGAGTCACGTTTGTACGGGTTCCTGAGCAATAAATTAACTAATGAAACTGAGGCAATAATCAGAGAAGAATAGCCGTTTTTAATTAAACAGGGTGCAAACTGGAGACGGTGACTTAAAATATAAAAAAATAATGAGCTTGGTCTTTCAAAATCGTCGGTATTGATTGGAAAGAAAGGGATAAAGTTTTTTTTAAAGTTCGGATCTAGATAGATAGATGGATTAATACTGTATTTCAGCAATAGCTATTACAGGGGGGAGCCAAATGCAAAATAAAGATATATACATCATTAAAGATATTTTCCAACTTAAATTTGACATGACATTATTTACAAAAGTAATTAATAATAATAATAATAACAATAATAATTAATAATTATTCAGATATCGTGAGATGCGGTCAGGTGTGATGTAGGTTTCAGTAAAACATTTTCTTTATCGTGCCAACGTTTCGATCTTTTATTGAGATCATCTTCAGGGCTCAAAGTGTTTGTCTTCTGTGTAATTGTGCCATCCTTGCGTGTCGTGTTGAGAGTGCCACGCAGGGCGGGGTAATAAACTGCAATGCCCAAAATCGCAATTTAAATAAGAAAAATAGCTCCAAAAAAAAAAGTGTTATTGTGTTTTGTTTCTTATTATTGTTATGTAGAATTAGTTTATGTATCATATTTGAATGGAAGAATAAATGGATAAGGTTGAGCCTACACTAATGCTGAGACTGTTGCTAGTCTGACTCCATTATTATTATTATTATTATTATTATTATTAGCCATACAAGCCTATAAGAAATGTTTAAATTATGGAACAAAAATTCAAAATTCTAATAAAAAAACAGGAATAAATTTTTTATGTGATTTAAAATGGGATTGTTGTATACATTTGGCGTTCCAAATTAAGAATTTTAAAAGGATAAATTAAAGCTTTGGATATCAATAGGATAAATTAGTTTACGAGTGAATGTTTGGAGTCAGAGCTTTATAGCACTCAGAAGGGATATAACTAACCTAAGATAGAAGAATATTACAATTAATTAAGGTTTTTAGTTGAGATAAAAAAGTCAATGGCACGAGCGGGATTCGAACCCACGATCTTCGGCTTGATACGCCGCTGCTCTATCACCTGAGCTATCGTGACCTCGATCCACTCGGACACCAACTTCCCATCTCAACCGCACCTTTTGAATTTTGCCTCCTTTTTGCCATTTTTCAAATGTCGTGTAATCGGATTGGATTCTCGACGACAAATGAAATGGCCACGGAGAGCTTTGGTGAAGTATACTTCATTCTAAATCATTAAATTCACAAATTAGTGAATCGGACCACGAAATTAGTGAATCTAAGATAGAAGGTTTGGATGTTAGGGCGTGAAATGACTTTAGCCGTTAAAACGCCCTTAAAATTAATAACAATAATAATAATAATTAATAATAATAATAATAATAATAATAGCATGTAAGAACTAATCAAAATATTTAAAACAAAATTAAATACATGGCGATTAACTTAAAATCAATATCTAAATGACGCAACATCATTTATTGACAATAAAAGCCCTCAATTTAAGTTCTTCATAAATAAAATTAAACATATCATTTGCCTGGTTTTTGCTTCAAATTTTAGCAAGACCTCAAGTTGTCTAAATTGTTATTCTTTACACAAGTATCTATGTATTTCTATAAATAAAAGGATCTTTGAGGTTGGTTTATTTTTGGTATAGTTGGTATATTTTTAAGTTGGACAATTTAAAAATATATGTTCCAATTTTCCTCTTCAAACAATTTACACAAAGAGCACATTGATTGTGTGTCAATTACATATTTGAGCAAATTTACAAACAATTTGATTTCCGTAGCACTAGACAGCTTAGTTGTATAAGTAGTCTTTGCTTATTTATAGACAAATTTAGTTGTAAATAATTTTCACTTTTATACAAGGAGCTGATTTTTCTATGAAAAGTAGGGATTATTTTTCCACTTCGACAAAATACTTTCTTTTACGAGTTTCAGACATTCAGGGTCGCAAAGGCACATCTTGTTACAACCTACACCGGTCAATAAATTTTGCAATTGATAGAACCAGTCCCTATAATTTACTTCTAAATTACATGCTAATGAATTGGCCTTACGGAAGACATCAAGAAAGGATCTTCTCAGAAGCGAACCATTTTCCGTGACCAGTACTTTTATCCATAAATTTAAAATTATTTTTAGCATCTGCACGGTAATGGGCTCAAGTTCAAGCTCAACGTAGTGACTAGGTGTATTTCTGGGCAAGTGGAAAAGTTGCTTAAAATACCGTACTTGTAATTTATCCAATTCGTAAAAATGGCCAAGGGACCACAATTCCGCAGACTACAATAAAGTTCGAGGGGCGTCGGTGGCCGCAACGGTTTAGGCATTGACATGGCGCTCATCACTGTAAGGTAAAAGTCCCGGGTTCGAATGCACACACTTACAAACGGGCTTTTTTCAAAAACACCGGCACCCTGAGGGTTTATATGACCTCCGATGTTGCGAACCCTCATAAAAAATAAATAAAATTAATAAATACAATAAAGTTCGGACGTATTTATATCCATATTGTATTTTATTAAATAATTAAATCAGTAAAGACTGTTATATATTTACCATTACGTGGCTCGATTAAAAAAAAAAAATAAATAAATAAAAAAAAATAAAAAAGCTTTTCCAACAATTATAATAACAGATGTATGATCAAGTGACCAATCTTTAAAGTTGAAAATGTATTCCTTACAAAATTTAGCAGCGGGGCGATCCGAACATTGATGATTCTTGTTCATTTAGGGATGAGAGAAAAAAGACCGAAAAGTTATACACACAGTCTCGCCAAAGCTATGACCTTCTCTTTTGATGACGATAGGGTCAAATAAGTTCAAATCATCTCAGGAAGTTGAAATCGCAAGCGTTTAAGCAGTTTCCGATTTAATGATTACATTTTCCCCGACAAATCCACTTTCCGTCGATACTCCCGGATCATCCGAGGGGAGCTTTCAAAAGAGACCAATTTCCAAGCCTTTTTAATTAATTTATTTTGACATTCGGCTCGCTTTTTATCTGCGAAAATATTCCTTAGAGCATTTTTGATTTAGAAAACCTGAGATTTCAGGGATATTGCCTCCAATCTGGGGTCCCGGGACTATTCCGGTGAGCCCGTTCGCCCAGAAGAGAATCCGATGAATTATTTAGGAGAGCCGAGCGAGAGCTGACCCCCCCCTGTGAAATTCAGATTGATAAGTCTAATCGAGATCCTCGGAGAGGGAATGGGATTTTAATCCTGTCGAAGCATCGCTGGGATTTTATATTACTCCGGAACAAAATTTCGCTTATCTTCGCCGTCGAGTGACGGCACGCCAAACAAAAAAATTCCCACCGGCCTGAATACGTTAATGGATTTAGTAGAATGCTATTGATATTCAGGCGCGATTAACACGGTCTATTTTCCAAACCACCTCGCGTAAAAGTCCCCCAGTAATTTTGAAAGAGATTATTTTCCATCATTAATGACTTTTTTTATAAACTGCTCATAAATGAATAGACAGACCAAAAACATAGTGCTATGGAGTTCGATTTACCGAATTTGAGTAAATTAAAATTGGAACAGTTATATTACTTAGTTATGATAGTATGAAACATGATCTTGTTGCAGCGTTGACTCTTCTCGAAAGAACAAAATCCAAGAGTACAAATTTCTTCTTTGCAAGGCGTCTGAACAGATCCCACATGACTGATAGGTCAAGCAGGTTTAACTTAGTTAAATAGCTAAAAATAAAATCAGTATACGTTTTTCCTTTAATATATCTTATTTTGTACAAACAGGAAGTATATTTATTTATTTATTTTTTTTAAATATTTTTTTTTACGAGGGTTCGCAACAGCAGAGGTCATATCACCCCTCGGGGTGCCGGTGTTGGATTCGAACCCGGGACCTTTACCTTACAGTGATGAGCGCCGTATCAACGCCTAAACCGTTGCGGCCACCGACGCCCCCAACAGGAAGCATAAGCAGAACGGCTAAAAGACACGAGCATAAATAAACTACTCAAAAATGAATAGGGATGTAGCCAATTTTGTTCTACTTATTTTCCCTAGCATTTTTATTTTGTTTTTTTTATAAATTGCAATAACATTTATTAGAAATTATTGTGTTTTTTAGTGAAGGAAAATTTAATTAAAGGATTATTACAAATAACGAAATAAAAGGTTTTAATTCCATCTTGTTTATTGGGTACAATAATTTTTTTAAACAATACCGTGTGTCCTCTATTAGCTAAAACCCCTGTGCACCTGTTAGACATACTGGTAATAAGATTGTCCCTAATTTCATAAGGAACTTTACTCCATAGACGTTGGAATGCACCACTCAGTTGTTGCAGGTCAACTTGTGCGGGTAGTGATTTGAAAAGCCTTCTTTGCTACCCATCCTACATATACTCAATGGGATTGAAGTCTGGGAACGGACGGATGGAAAATTCTCAGATTTTTTTAAGCAGTGATGAACAACTATGCCTGTAAGAGGTCATTGTCGTACAGAAAGCGAAAATCCCTGCCAGTGAGATCCCGGTTTGAGGGACGTATTCTACGACAATTTCTTGGACATAACGGACTGCCGTGAGGGTACCTTGAACAATATTGAGTCCAGTTTGTTACCCAGACCATTACATGCCCTCCTCCTAACAGCACTGAAGGGAGCACGATCTGTCATACAGAAATGCGATTCATCAGTAAAAAATTGGTGTTATCTTCTAGGCGCCCGCTGTACCATATTCTCCTGAGTTGCTGGTAGCTGGCTGTTGCTGCAGGTCGTCTCAAAGGGGCATACAATGTGAGGCCAGCATCCCACAAACGATTACGAATCTACAACTTGTACTTCATTTAGGATCTGGTGGGCATTATAGAAAAGGTTCCATCTTGCAGCAATGGCAATATTTCTGTCCTCCCTTAGCGTTTAATACACCCTCTTTACCCAAGTGGGTGTTCTGCAAGGCAGCATTCTTGTTCTCATTATATATACAGTACATCCTGCATCAATCTGGTTATAATACTATTGACATATGTAGACGATAACGCTATGGGTTAAGCAAATAGTCATTCGAACAATGGGGGAGATGTTCTCTACATAGAAGAGTGCCTGTTTGGTGCCAATCAGAAGAGCGGGATCGTCGAGAACGATTTCGTCACAGCCTTTTCGAATACATTCAGTTATGGTATGTGGTAGAATCAACGTCCAAGTACATTAGGGAAGTTCTTGCGGAAGCTGTGGTTCCATTCGTTCCAGTTATTAGGGGCAACTTTGTGTTAATGTATTATCGTGTTCAGCCGCATGTAGTCACGACGAATTGGCCAGCACGTTTTCATCACATGAATCCTATAGAACACTTATGGCACTCGATAAAGAGACGGGTTAGAAATTGCTTGCTGCTTAAACAGCTTCAAACCGCTCTTGTTAAAGAATGGGATTCTGTTTCATAAGATCAAGCCTGATTTTCTTTATTAGCTCGTGAGATGCGGTCTGGTGTGATGTAGGTTTCAGAAAAACATTTTCTTTATCGTGCCAACGTTTCAATCTTTATAGAGATCATCTTCAGGGCCAAAAGTGTTTGTCTTCTGTGTAATTGTGCCCTTCTTGCGTGTCGTGTGTGAGATGCAACACGCAAGCATGGCACAATTACACAGAAGAGAAACACTTTGAGCCCTGAAGATGATTTCCATAAATATGGGAACGTTGGCACGATAAAGAAAATGTTTTTCTGAAACCTACATCACACCAGACCGCATTTCACGATTTCTTAATAATTATCGATTAACGGTCACATTTATTAGCTAAGCTTATTTACTCGATGCCTAGGAGACTTAAGGCTTTCCTCGACGGTAGAGAAGTAATGTGTTAATAAGGGCAAAACAGGGTAATAAATTGTTAATTAAATTTTAATCGATCCTGGATGTAGGTCTGCGAGTCGGTGAACTCATGCTATTGAACTGTTGAATTATTTTTTTATGGCCTTATTATTACTGACATTGGACTTGTTGAAGTATTCAAATGCGTTTACCATTGGGCCTTCTTCAGTGAGGAACCGCGAGTAAAGACGGATCCAATAAGTGACTCCAATGCCGGCTCAGCGTAAATTTTATTCTATCACTTAACGATTTTCCGGTGTTTCGGTGAATTTTCTTTCAAATCATCATAATTAAATAATTTTTTTTAAAATAATTTGTAGTACATTACAACTACCTTAAAGTAGGTAATAAGTAACAGTGAGCAAGCTAATTAAAATAAAACAACATTAAAACCAAGATTGGAGAAAACACCCATTGGTATTACTCCAATGTTATAATAATATTGTTTGTTCAATTGATACATTGGTCATTATCACTTTCACTGTCATCACCATCTTTTCCTAGAAGATCTCGCGACCATTGTCTCTTCAGTCGGCGGGGAGGGTTTGAGGAGATTCGTCGGGATGCGAGGTTTCTGATGTGTTGGTTTACGTTAGTTGGGAGGTTTTTATGAAATTTGCGGTAACGGAAAAGTATTTCATCTTGTACGAAAGGAATATGTAAATCTGTATGTGTAGTTTGGTTCGATACATAAAATGGAGCATCTAGTATTTTTCGTAGTATTATAGACTGGGCAGTTTGAATGCGGTTGATATTGGAATATTTGGCTGAACCCCACACTTCCAGTCCGTAAGTCCAAATCGGCTTAACTATGGTACTGTAAAGCAGCGTTTCAGTCTTGTGTGAGGATTCCACGTCAGGCGTTTGTCGATGTACAATGTGAGGTACCGCACCTTGTCCGCAGTTGGGAGGGGAATATTGTTTAAGAAAACAGGGGGGAGATCTTTTTACGAAGAGTGAGGGTAATGTTGGTGGATTTGTCTGTGTTAAATTTTATCCTTTTCTTTTTACACCAAGTCTCTAGTAGTATGAGGTGTTGTTGGAGGTTTCGAGTGGAAATGACAAGGTCGGAGTTGCTAGAGAGAATTGCCGTATCGTCTGCAAATGTGAATGTGTTGGTTTTGGGATGAGATGGGATGTCAGCTGTGAAAACCTGGTACAGTGTAGGGGCCAGAACGCTCCCTGAGGAACACCAGCATGGATAGGAAAATATGAAGAGAGGGAATGGCCTTCGATGACTTGGAAAAATCGGTCAGTGCAGTAAGAGATAGTAGGTGGATGGAAGGATGCCCTTGAACATGAACAGCAAGCCCGGGTGCCAAACTCGATCAAATGCTTGGCTTACGTCAAGAAAGGCTCTGGAACAGTACTGTCCCATCTCAAGGGAGGATGAAATAATGTCTACCACGCGGTGACACTGCTGGACAGTTGAGTGGCGGTTGCGAAAACCAAATTGACGGTCTGGGATTATGTTTTGAGAATAATAATTAACCTAATAACCTAATAACCTAACCATCCCTAATTTTTTATTAAAACTTATGAATTTCTGATCTCGTTTAATTTGGTTTACATTAAAATAAGTATAGTGAATGAATGTGTCTATAAAAATGCATATAGTTCGAAATAAACAATAAAATACGGGTGCCAGTGTTTTGTTTTTTAGGGTATATTAATAAACAATTTTAATTAAACGAGAAAATGGGTTCCTTATAACCCCGCCCCGAGGAATATCGAGTACTCTGGGGGAATGAATGTGACCAGACATCTATGTTTGTGGTGATGTATATTTATGTATTGTATGTTTTGTTTTTATTCTGTATTTGACAACCTGAGGTACAAACGAGAGACTAGCATTCTAGAATATCAACGTAGTATATATCTGAAATCAGAGATTTAGTAACCAGATCGAGACGCTAAAATGACTGCAGTTTAAAACAAAATATGCGCGAAAGAAAAGAAAAAGATGGAAACCACGCGAGGGCCGGCGATGACCTCAGCTGTTTCTCGGCCCGTAAACTTCCCTTATATAACTCACTTAAACGAGAAACATACATAAAGCCAAAACATTCCGTTTAAAAAAATATTCAAACATGTTAAAATCATTAATTATAAATTAAATTATTGGACTTAAAAACTGAAATTGATAAAGGCATAATTTATTCAGAAAAGGGGATTTTTAGTATAAGATGGATTTGGCTAATTCAAGGTCCAATTATATAATGGTATACGGTTCTTTCGGCTATATCTCAGTTGTCTGTATCTAGTCCTTTTTCAAAGTGACGAAACAATTTACCGACTGTTCCATTTTAATGAACTTCCCTGGGACAGTAACTGAATTCGGAACTGAAAGTAACCGTTTATCTGGATTGAATTGTTGAAAATTCCGGTGATAAAAGTGATTTACGACGGCCGGGAGACGTCTAAACTGGATAAAGAATTACGCCGCTGTAACTCGTTCTGTCAGTGGATCAAGTGTCATACGTTAACAGATGTGTAACTGAATACAAGGGCAATTCATCACTCATATTTTTCCACCCGCGGGAGAAGAGGACGCTGAAAAATTCATCTAGAAAAAAAACCCCGGTGACTTTGTAGATTTATTCCACCGCTTGAGGACAACGAGGCCGATCCCGACCGAGAACACGAGAAAAACGTCAACGTAACAAATGCAAAATAATTTTTCTCAGTCGGAATGAAAACAATTTGTTAAAGCCGGCCAATCGATTTTTCGAGCCAGGTTACTTTTACAGGGCCTATAATCTCTTAATGGGAAAAACATTGAATTGTTAAATTGAAAAAAGCTTCTTGACCGACGGCAACCACGCTACTTGAAATCCCACCAGGCTATCGATGCGATTACGAAGTTTGTTTGAAACTATACGCTACAATTATGATGGATTATGATAATGTGGCACCAGAGGTAAAATATAAAAAAATATTAAATAGCCGTATAGCCGAAGGTCGTGGGTTCGAATCCCGCTCGTTACGGGTAATGGTGAATCTTTGTAAAACCAATAGGTTTCTTACTTAGAATACAAAAAATAATAGAAATACTTTGACTGAATATAAGAAAAATATATTTTGCATTGTATAAATTCTCTTTTTTCCACATCCTACATGTATTGGTTAAATTTAAACAATTTTTGTAAATCCCAGGCCCTGAAGATGATCTCAATAAAGATCGAAACGTTGGCACGATAAAGAAAATGTTTTTCTAAAACGTACGTCACACCAGACCGCATCTCACGATTTCTGAATAATCAACTAGTTTCTTACTTTGGTACCTAGATCAAAGTTGATTATGTGAAACCTAATGGAGGATGGGGTATGGTATGGTAGAAAAGGATACTAGGAAGCGGGGTTTGTATTCCCCAGGCACTGCAGCCTTCTGGCTTATTGTACCTTCCTAGTTCCTTAGTATCAGTCAATAGACTCAATCCTTCTTCTTAGAAGCATCAGGTCATTGACTGTTATTGCTGCAATTTGGTTCCCTGAGTATTTTTCGTACGTTAGGTTAAACCTACATTGAGCTGTTGCTTCGCATTCGAAAATGATATGAGTGGCTGTTTCCTCCTCCACATTACATAATCTGCAAATGGGATCATCACTGTATATACCCATGTTATGTAGATGTTTTCTCAGATGCCAGTGACCTACCACTCCTCCTGATGGGGTACTCAATATTTCGTCTTCAAACCTCTGATACATTCACACTAATAAATACTCTCAACACATGCTAGGACACAAAACTATCAATGCTAGATACAATAAAACTACCCTGTTTCATACAAACCCAGGACAAGGGTCCCCAGTGTTCACTACCGTTCTCAAAAGCATCCTCAAGTCATATGGCATTCCTAAGCGCTTTCTATTTGGAGCCAAGGATTTGCTTCAATAAGGTGGGGGGGGGGCATCGAACAACTTTTCTCGGCATGTCAAACACGTTCGCAGCCCTTGGCCCAAAAGTAAGTGTCCGTATGTCAACCTCTTATGACCTATTCTTAATCGGGTAGCATGACTCTTCAGCATGACGAGTCAGAACTCTGAGGATATATATATATATATATATATATCCGTTCGGATTTCCTCTTTTTTGGCCATATTTTCGCATTTGAAAAAATGACGTGTAAACAGGATTCGATTCTCAGGGACTTATGAAGTGGCCACGGGAGTTGTTACAAGTGAAGTGATTACTTCTTTTAATTATTAAATTAGTCCAAATTTGCTTAATGGTCATAATTGACTATATTAACTATTACAATTCATCATTCTTTTTATGATTGGTTTTGGTTAAGATATATAAATATGGATTGTTATAAAGATATTATAAAAATGGTTGAAAATAGACAAAAAGAGGGAAAATTCGAACGGTTGTGGGCTGAGAACTTGAGTTGAGGAGTTGGTGTCCGAGGGGATCGAAGTCACGATAGGTCAAGCGGTTAGACAAAAATCTCAACCAAAAACCTTAGATAAAAAGAATAATTAATTGAAATAATTAATATGGTTAATTATGACCACTAAACATAATGGATTTAATAAAACATATTATATCCACAGTCGTCAGCATTGAAAAGCCTTCCGATATAATCAGGGTGATTCGCTATTCGTACGACAAAGTTCGTCAAGTGCTTTTAGAACTGAAATGCAACAAAAATGTTCATACGAAGCGTGGTCCTATTCTCAACCCTTCCGCAGATTTTATGGGTTTTTTATGTTTATCTATGGTTTTGTTCAAAAATCTACTCATAGGGCGTGAACTATTCATTTTTTAGAAAAAAAAAATCATTGAAGGAGCGTTAAATGCCTTTTAAGATAGCACCCTTCTAAAAATTTCAATTTAATTTTTGATTAAAAAGATTAAAAAGCGCTAAATTTTTTAAAAACTGCTAAATTTAAAAATTTATAAAAACTAAATTTGCAACCTCATGGTAAAATTCACAGCTTGGCAAATTTCAAACCCTTCTCCCTTTTGTTACCCTTTTCTTTTATTACATCGTACCAAAATGCAGAAATTTTATGCTAAATGGATCGAACAGGATTTCATTTTGAAAGATTTGGTATTCATGCTTGAAAATTACTACCTAATAAATATTACGTCCTAAACTGAAAGTACAATACAATGTATAGTAACTACCTCCAACATTCAAGAACAGCTTGATCTTATTGAAGACTGGTGTAAAAATAGGACAAGACAAGAATGAAGTAACTTCGGTGTATGTTCACATTGAAAAAAAAGAAGAAAAAAAACACTCTTGCCCTCAACTTATCAACCACAAAGGGATACCGATTTCTATTCAAGCCTAATACTTAGAAATATACCTAGTCAGCAGACTGAAGTTGAATCCCCACCCAAGACTGAAGAGACAACAACTTAACAGAATACTTGGGCAAGTACGAAGTTTTTTGACCATCAACACTAAACTTAAGACCAGTTTGTTAATACGGAAAACTGTGAGGTACTGTGGGATTCCAAAATTTTCACACCAACCTCTCGATCCATCCCTACTGCTCGAGTCCTGTCTTATTAGACGATGACCTAGAGACCTCCTAGCTCTTTAATCCGTCCCACTGAGTCCGAGCATTAACTGGTTTCACACACAACTAACCTTATTCAAGGGAATAACGTTTCAAAAGCATTTGCGTGTATATCGAGACTCCTTTGGATTACGATAATATTTATTTATATTTTCCCATTGAAAAAGTAACTGAAGCTGATGAATTGATTTCTGTGTTTACGTTAAAAGCGTACTAACATCCACGAAAGTCTTTTGGTCAATACTATCCCTCTTGTCTAAAAAGTTTATAGAACCGAAATAGATCCGGTTAACAGAGGCAATTTCGACCTTAGTGAAGATCGAAGGTAATTTCCTTTCCCGATCAATAATTAATTCGTCGGTCGATCGAAGGGAGCGTTGTATATTTGTCATAGCTTTCGAAGGGCGACTATGCATGTATATTTTCCTGGGTAATAATAAGTCGAAAAATGTCGTCGGGCCCATCGGGCCGTCGATTCGTCTTGTTTTCTGATGAATTTCCGCTGGGGGGCTATTGACGTCCCGCCCTTGATGGATTGCTCCCTTCTGTTCTCCCTAAGCTTAATTATTCAACTTTTGTTATTTGGCATTTCCTTTAGATCTCCCCCTTTTCCCAGTCCGAGATGTGCGGCGTAACAAAATTTTCTATTGGACCCTAAAAATCAATCCGACATCAAGACGAAAGACAGTCGGTTTTTTAATCTTTGAAGAGCTCTATTTTATACGTCGATTCTAACGGATATGGAATAAGAGTAGAGAATATTTATCTATACCAAAATCATTCACGGGAATTAATGCCACCTGAAATTTTTGCAGAATTAAAAAAGATTAGGACGGCTGAATGTTTAAAAAATGTCGATTTATGGCGGGAAATGTGCTTACTTGCGAAACAAATGGAAATTAGCAGTCTTCGCTTAAATAAATAGAGCAAGCCACTGGAAAGAGGTTTATTTACAACCGATATCAAATAAGGTCTTGGGATATTCGCTTTCAGCAAAAAGGAAGAAAACGGCCGAATCGATTTTCTAAAATTCGCTTGTTTAAACTAAGAAGTACTATGTTCGTTCCAATTCCGAAATCAGATTTACTATAATGTTAACATTTTCTAATTATAAGCTTAACCGTGCCAAAAGTGTTGGTTTGTCAAAGACACGGCAGTGGGTTCTATTCCCAACGATGTCCTTGAAATTTTCTACCCCTCGTCCTCGACGCTTCAAAAGATGAAGAGCACTCCTGTCTAAAGCCCTTTTACGATGTACAAAATCTCAACATAGTGTTAAAAAAATATTTTAAAAAAAATTTAACTTCTAATCCGTAAAAATATAAAATACCGATCAACATTTAAATTATTTAACTTTCTACAATACAAAACACTTTGTTATGATCAAATAAGTTTAATTTATTAAGTTAATCGCAATTAAATTAGGTTAATTGCAGCCTATTAGTTCTAGGTGCGCTCCTTAGGTGCAGAATATACGAGCCACTTCAGACCCGAACGCGATGCTCGTTATGAGATACCTAACAAAGTAACACCATCGAGGGTGACCACGATTTTTTTCATCCCAGTATATAAAACGATGTCTGAGGATATTGAAGAAATTCTCTACAATAGGAAAAGTGAAAAAATCTTCGTGATTTACATCCATGTTGTATCTGAGTTTTCCAAGGATCAAAGGCGAAAGATTTCGCGTGAGTTGGGACTTCTGATTGTTCTCACGTGTAAAGGCTGTCAGACAACCCCGCCCAAGTGGAAATCAGAAATAAACGCATATTTCCCTTGAAAAGGGCAAATAAAATTCTGACGTTTGACTGAAGCAAAAGAGAACAGTAGGGCTTTTAAAAAATATGACTGATGATCAACAAACAACGCGTAGTTTATCCGGGGATTTACCAGTCGTAGGAAAAAGTTCGTCAGGTGCTTCTACACCTCGACTGCAACACCAACTTTGTATGAACCATGGTCCGATTCTCAACCCTTTCGCAGATATTAAACACTTTAACAACTACAATTCGAATTTCTTTATTTCATATAGTGAAAAGCGTATAGACTTATTCGGTGATGATCAAAATTGGTCGGTACAGTATAAACACAAGCAGAAGTTGCCTGTGATCGAGCAAATATTTGGCTTGGTCTTGGATGGAGGGAAAAATGATCTCGCTGTGGAAACTTACTTTGTAATTCCTGGCCGGAGATCATTCCTGACACGTTTCTCTCTTCCCTCCTGTTACACAATAATAATTTTTCCTGTCTCAGGGCATCTTGGAGGTTCATTAGTTCACATGGAGGTTCATATGGCAACCAACCATCTGATTGCTTCATGTGGCTTATTGGACTTTTCCTACTTCTTAAGTTAAGTTCAGTTGAATTCGATTCTTTTTTAAGATCATTGACTGTTGTTACTGCAATGCTTTTTTCTGTATTTTCTTTCTACCCTAGTTTATATCACCTTTGAGCGTTTGCTTCGTATTCAATGATAATAGGAGTAGCTGTCCTTTTTCCTCATTACCTAATTAATAAACATGTCATCAGTGAAAATATTCAGATCGTGCAGTTGTTTTCTCAATTGCCAGTGACTGGTATCCTTATCACACGTAAAACTGTGTTTGCCCGTTTGGCGAGGGTTCTTTGACGATGAGCTTACTCTCTGGCACCTTTAGAGTTTGTTTTCTTCTTTTGGTTTGTGTGGATCCATTCTGAGATGAAGGAATTCAAACTTGAAAAGCCCGGTGTGCATCTCGAATTTTATTTTTTGAAAAACCTAAAACCCTTCCAACATTGCGGAGAGAGGAATTCGGATTTTCGCAACATACAGATAAATATGCTGCTGGTTTCTTTTTGCCATAACGCTTTCATTTTTCATGTCAGGGTGAATGAAATTTTGACGTTGAACTGGGGTTGAGGGGGGACCGCGGTAGCCGAGTGGTTAGCGTGATACTCTCACGCCGCGGTCGTGGGTTCGATTCCCGTCGCCTCTGGCCCTTTTTTCCCGATTACCCCCAATTTGAACAACATATGTAAGAGATTCGTCATGGCTAATATGCAAAGATCATAAGGCCAATTTAAAAAAAAAAAAAAAAAATTGGGGTTGAGGTAGCCTATATAGTTTTTTCTTAGAAGAAGATAAATAAAAAAATAAACATTTAAAACTAGCTTATTCAGAAATCGTGAGATGCGGTTTGGTGTGATGTAGGTTTCAGAAAAACATTTTCTTTATTGTGCCAACGTTTCGATCTTTTTTGAGATCATCTTCAGGGCCTGGTAATTTACAAACATTGTTTAAATTTAACAAATACATGTAGGGTGTGGAAAAAAGTGAATTTATACAATGCAAAATATATTTTTTATATTCATTCAAAGTATTTCTTCTCTCTCAAAGTGGCACAATTACACAAAAAACAAACACTTTGAGTAAGTAGAAATACTTTGATTGAATATAAAAAAATATATTTGCATTGTATAAATTCACTTTTTCCACATCCTATATGTATTTGTTAAATTTAAACAATGTTTGTAAATCCCAGGCCCTGAAGATGATCTCAATAAACATGGAAACATGCTTTTCTGAAACATACATCACACCAGACCGCATCTCACGGTTTCTGAATAATCCTCGACTAACTAAGTCACTAATCATCACACATTTAACACTAGACTAACAAATATAAAACTCGTATTATTTTTTATATAAAACCTCATTGGTTCAAGAGAAATTCAGCTGTGCCAACTAAAAAGAACACTCTATATACAATTCTGTGTATTTTATTAATTATCAATAAATGTTGTTTACGACGCAATCGGTCCAATTCAAGAAGATCGCGATGTATTTTAATGTTTTTTTACCATCCTAATTTACATTTTAAACAAAAATTCTTAAATTACTATTTTAATAATGCTTAGTAACTAATTATAAATTCTATTCGCAGCTATAAAAATAGGATAATACACGAAATAGCCGTTCAGGGTAAAAACCGCAGAAAATATCCTGCCGTGACTTGCTCGACCGTCAAACTAATTTAAGAGAGTTGAGACTTTGCGAGGAGCAACAGTTGGCCAAGATTGGCCCCCCAAAACTTTTTCGGGACTCCGAATGTATATCGAGTTGAACGGCAATCGGTTTCTTAACTCCCCTCAGTAACGAGCTAAGAAGTCTTCCTCATTCAAACAGTATCAAAACCAGACGTGCTTTTGAATTGAAGATAACCAGTATATGTATGAATATCTAGAACTACTTCGATGCACGCCCAAGCAAAAATAGTTGTTTTAATTACATGATAAATTAATACCAAGTAAATGCCAAAACATGCAAAACAATCCTTTCCCTATACCGAACAGGCCGATAAGCCCTCAAACGTGTTGTATCCAGATCTGGTGCCTAAGCAACAAACTCATAAGGATTTCGATAGCGATAGCTTTAAAAAGTGTAAAAGGTGTCCGGATATTTTATTAAAAAAATCTTCTCTCTACCCAAGACAAGGACAAATTACATTTTTTCCCTAGAGAAAACACCGATCACACGAGAAGGTCTTTTTACAAAAATGGCGCAGGGCCATAATGTAAACAGGATGCTGTTTACCTCATATGAGTAGAGTAGCGAAGTCTGGTTGGGAAGCGGCCGACTTGCTCAGTAACTTTTCTCGTAAAGCAAGTCTAACTTTCCCGCTATTCCGGCGCAAAAAACGTAGGTCAACGGATAGAAAATGCTTGTCAATCCACCTCCCCTGACTCTATCCCTCTGAGCACCGGTGAAGGGTGGGTAAAAAGAGCAAATCTTTGCACCTTTACCCGAGGCAGGAAGTTTCAACATTAAATATGATTCTACAATTAATTAAGGTTTTTAGTTGAGATAAAAAAGTCAATGGCACGAGCGGGATTCGAACCCACGATCTTCGGCTTGATACTCCGCTGCTCTACCACCTGAGCTATCGTGACCTCGATCCACTCGGACACCAACTTCCTATCTCAACCCCACCTTTTGAATTTTCCCTCCTTTTTGCCAAGGACGCTCGTGCCATTGACCTTTTTATCTCAACTAAAAACCTTAATTAATTGTAGTATATTAATTGGTCAAGCGGACCACAAAATTAGGGAATTAAGTATGATTAATGAATAGCAAACCAAACTTTCTGCCAAAACTTTGTCATTTTTGACAATTTTTTAAAGTGTATTTATTTGTAGCCTATACATACTTGTACACAATACAAATGTGATCACAATGTATATTGTTCACGTTCGGTCACAGCAGTAACACTGATGCCAGCGCTGCACCCGGAGGACGCATGCCATGAGAAGCGAGCCAGTGCTGGCACTCAGTGTGAGGGATTAAGGAGCGTGGAGATCTCGGGGCCATCGTCGTTTTAGGCGACGTGGTAGATTCTCGGGATGGGAATATGTGGAAAGGGCTCTAGCGGTAGGGTTAGAATGGATCGAAAGGTTGGTATGAAATTTGTGGTATCGGGAATGGATCAGTTCGTGGACAAAAGGAACGTTGAGGTCTTTGTGGATAGTGAGGTTAGAGACGTAAAACGGAGCGTTGACGATTTGTCTGAGGACTTTTGATTGGAAGGACTGGATACGCTGGATAGTGGATGGTTTGGCGGAACCCCACAGTTCCACACCGTATGTCCAAAGTGGTCGCAGTCAAGTCTTGTATAAGGCCAGTTAAGTGCTGATGGTCAACCCGGATTTTGGTTCTAGTAGACTGAGTAATTGTCCAAGTCTTCTGTTGAGTTGTTGCCTTTTAAGTCTTGTGTGGGGATTCCACGTTAGACATTGACAAATTTAAAATAAACAATTGCGCCATTGTGTTCAGCGTAAAAAACCGTTTGAAATAATGTGTCAGGGTGTATAGGATCGTATTTGAAATTTTGAAATTGAACTGGGCCTGAAGTACCCTGTATAATTTTTCTCCAAAAAAAGAAAGGTAAAAATTCGAAACTTGTGTATTTCTTAGTGATGACCTGTTGTGACTAGAATAAAAAATATCAAACGCGTATTTTTTGTTAGCATCATTGGTTCAAGATGAATTCAGCAGGGCCATCTAAAAAGGACACCCTGCATACTTGGAAAAAAAACTTAATATTCGAATGGATTAAATTACAAAAAACTCAATTCCCGGAATCAGTATTTCTTCCCAAACATGAAATAAATTGAACAGTTCGCCTCTCAGAAATATATGCTGTTAATCTTTGTGCTATTGAGAAATATAAAAACGTTACACTGACAAAAAGCGAGTTCAGACAGTCAAACCTCCAAGACACAACCTAACAATGTCATGAATGACATAGCATAAAACGATTTTTGGTAAATAAACTCCTCCCTCTCAGAATAGATCAACAAACCAAAACAAGAAAACAAACCCTAAGGGTGCCAGAAAGTAAACCCAGGGTCAAAGAACCCTCGCCAAACGGACAAACACAGTTCTACGTGTGATAAGGCTACCGGTCACTGGCATTTGAGAAAACAACTACACGACTTGGATATTTTCACTGATGGTCCATTTATTAGTTGTGCAATGAGGAAAAAGGAAATGCTACTCCTATTATCATTGAATACGAAGCAACCGCTCAAAGGTAAGATAAACTAGGAAAAAAAGCATTACAGTAACAACAGTCAATGATCTTGAAAAAGAATCGAATTCAACTGTACTGAACTTAAGAAGTGGGAAAAGTGAGCCGCATGAAGCCACATGAACCAATCATTTTGGTCATCAACGAATAAAGTTAATACGCTTTTCACTATATGAAATAAAGAAATTCGAATTGTCAGGACATTTCTTGTTTTTGATTGGCGTTATTGTCTCAATATTGATGTCGTACGAAGCTTTATTGTTTTGAAACGAGACCGGTCCAAAATAAGACCTCAGACGGTGGAAAAAACCGTTCTTGTTTTTATAACTTTCAGAAGTTCTATACGGCGAGGACCCTTCTCCGAGATGCCCTGAGACAGGAAGAATTATTATTGTATAACAGGAGGGAAGAGGGGAAACGTGTCAGGAATGATCCCCGGCGAGGAATTACAAAGAAAGTTTCCACAGCGAGATCGTTTTTCCCTCTGCGGCGGCATCCAAGACCAAGTCAAATATTTGCTCGATCACAGGCAACTTCTGCTTGTGTTTATACTGTACCGACCGCTTTCAGACCTAATAAATTAGCCGGGAAAGTCAATTTGTTTCGAGAGAATGTTCGCCAGGGGATTTATTTAAAATTAAGAAAGATTAATTAACTATTTGTTACATTGTGTCATCCTAGAACTCACATTAGTCCTGTTAAGAGTTTAATTAACTTAAAGAACAAAAGTCTCATTAAAATGCTTAAATAATATAAGACGGTCTTCTTTTCTACACCGTGTTGGTATGATCTATCCGCTTTAGATAGCTCTGTCTTCCAGATTTTATGAATATGTAATTTCTTATTAAATCGGTTTTTAATTTTAATCACTCATGGACTAAGAAATTCAAAGAAAAACCTCTTACACAAAATTTTTACCAATTCGTTATCTTTGGTGAACTTTGTTGTAAAATGCACAGGTTTTCTGCAGACCTAGTGCTAAATTATGTTAATATTTCGAAGTTTTAACTTGTTATCCCCTACCATTTGATAACTTTACTATTAAATTTTACGAGTTAACTGATGAAGTTCAAGTACTTAAATCCGTGTAGAATATATATAGTTGAACAGTAAAATAAATAATTGTCGAAAACTTTCCCCACGTGTGTTCGCCATTTTTTAAATTTCATGGAACGTTTTCTGTTATTTTAAACTCTGATTAAGTATCGCTGTTGAATTTATTCAATATTCTTTTCACAGTTTTTTATGGAGTTGGGAATTGGCGCGGGTGAGAGGAAAGCACCCTAAGTCCCCGGATTTATTACAAGATTGGGCAATCTAATTGTCAGAGGAAGGTGATTTTGATTCCATTTCCACTTTCAACCCCGGTTAAAAAAAGGATCTGGTGTTTTTTTTATCCCTTCCCGACAATCTCTCGCAATTTATCTTTTTTTTGGAATCTAGTTAACCGGTTGCTGTGTTCAGATGAACAGTTTCGAAAACAAAAGTTTAAAATATTTTATTTTCTTAGGGCGATTTGTTACCTGAGTTAGATTTCGCAATCTTGTACAGTCAATAATGGCCGAATCTGATTTTTCCCAAATATTATTTCTTTAATTCACTAGTGGTTTTCATGGTCCGCTTGACCAATTAATATTTTTCAAGTAATTAAGGTTTTTTGTTGAGATAAAAAAGTCATTGTCACGAGCGGGATTCGAACCCACGACCTTCGGCTAGATACGCCTCTACTCCACGACTTGAGCTAACGTGATTTCGATCCACTCGGACACTAACTTCCCATCTGAAAATTCAAAAGGTGGGGTGGAGATGGGAAGTTAGTGTCCTAGTGGATCGAAGTCACGATAGCTCAAGTGGTAGTGTATCGGCGTATCTAGCCGAAGGTCGTGGGTTCGAATCCCGCTCGTGACATTGACTTTTTTACCTCAACTAAAAACCTTAATTAATTGAAATTATTTTTTTATTTACCCTATTTCTGAAATACTTGAAAAATCAATGCTCAACTTTCGTCCTTAGTTGCAAATTTAACCTGATCGGAGGAAAGGTTTCACAATGTTTTTCCCTTTTTCCCGCCATATCATATTTGGGAAACACTGTGGGAAACACTGATATAAGGTTGTGAGGACGTTTAGTCACTTTTTTTAATTATCCTAGGTATTCACACCGTACGCTGCCCTTCAAACCTTCCCCCCTCAAAAAAACCGACCTCTCAGACCTGCCCAAACCTCATTCTTTAGAAAATTTTACGATGAACAAGACGGCTTTTTAATAGTTTAGTTTTCCTAGCTTCAGACACACATCAGTAAATTTAAAAATTCGGGAACATGTTAATTTTGGCACTTTTTACGAAAACTTCAATTTGAGTTGTGGAGCCAGGAAATCGTCTTTGAACTGACGTCCTATAGCCGTTGATATGAAATTTTAGTAAGTTTTCAATTGGTCACCGTCCACATTTCCCTATTTCTCAACCGTTTGTGGAGTTATTCGCGATTTTTGGGCGGAAATTTGATTTTTTAAGTGCTCATGAAAACTCTCTGCCGATTTTCAAGAATGCATGAATTTTGAACGTTTATGTTTTCGCATATTTTAAGCTCTACAACTTTTGTTCCGAGGACTTTTTGAAAAAACTGAACAGGGAAGCGGCAATTCTTGTTTTTTTCTTACTTTGACCTTTTTGGACGCGGAATGATTCTGTAAGCGATAACCCCTTGTTTACCTCACCAGCGTAAAACTTAAAAGCCTAAGAAAATATGTAATTCCAATGTTGGCCAATGTTCCTGCAAATTTGACACAAAACAAATGGTACCGATTTGAAACAATTGATGCTGTCCAATGTTAAATTAAGCCAAATTCTCATCCATAGGTTCAACTTTCCGAACCGAATTCCTAGATTTAAAAGACCCCGGAGCCGGAACCCCGGAGGTAGCTGATTCTCACGGGAATGTGCGATACGTAATAATAATCAGTATGACTGACGGCGGATGATGGACGATAATAGACGGCGTCAGCAGATGATTAGCCAGTGTGACCTAACTGTCGTGCCGGTTTAGCATAACTTTTCAGCCGAACGACGCTCGTTCCTTGAAGAACTTGCGGTCCATTGTGTTAAAAGATCCTTGCCAATAAAAAAAACTCACTCATCTGCTCGATTTCATTATCCAACTTATTTAAGTTGGAGTACGCTCACTATTGGACGCATTGGGTAAAACACACAAATTATAAGAAATAGCAGAAAAAATGGATAAAAACGACCTACTTAAAAATTTCAAAAATATTAACGACAATATCCTTAATATTAGCCTTATCCTAGACTCATTTAGACGAATATGGGTTTAATTGGAGTCCATTATCAGTCATAAATATGGAATTGGCGTGGTCTGGTCCCTTTTTGGGCCTTCCGTCCGGACTTGTTTTTCACCGCTCCATCCATTTCCAGCCAGCTGGCTTTTTTAAAATTAAGTCTCACACAAAGCTTTGCATATCCATTCATCCAGTGACACGGGGCAGGAATTAACAGTATATAGGTTTTAGTAAAAAAATGTACAGAGAAAAAAATATTTGTTTGCAGTAAACTGCTTTGAAAGAAATACAAATTATTAATGAATTTGAATATATGTAATAGCATAATAATATAGCATTTTTTCTTTGATTGTGTGTATATGTGTGTGTGTGCATGTATTTGAAAATGTTTGTAATTCCGATTGTTCTCCCCAATGAGCCAGCCCTAGCAACCTAGAAAAAATATTTTAATTTAAAAATTTATTTCCCTCCAGATCTGTGGAATTGTTTCAAAGTAATAAATTTTTATGTAATTTTCGAATTAATTTTTTTAAAACCTATTTTCCTACGTCATTTTGTCCTAATTTGTGTAACTTAGTAAGCAGATTATGCAATTATGATTGACGTACCAAAATACACAGGTTAAAATAATCAAATAATATTTCAATAATAATAATAATAATAAATCATTATTGATTATAGTTACACGGGCTATGCCTGGGTTTGAACCCAGAACCGCTAGCGTAGCAAATAAGCTTGCTCTAGTCACTCTGCTATGACGGTACCCAGAAGTTTGAATTTTTGGAATATTTTTAATTATCTGTTCTTTTTCTTTGTGAGATTATTTGCACGATATTATTAATTATTGTATTCATGAGTTTTTCATGAGGTAAATGTGCTGTATTTATTTTTTAAAAAGTTTCTAAGAACCTCATTCGTTGGGACCAAGATATTGAGGAAATTTTTTCTGGCGTAATACCTCAAAAATATTAGACTCGTATCCAAGCGTTCTTGAAAATAAGCCCTGGACGCAGAGAAACATTTTAACATTTTAGCTAATTTAAGTAATTTTTTAAAATAGATTTTTCTGCCTTTGTTGTGCAAGGCATATCAAAATAATGATAAATCGTTCGATTTATTTTTTACCCAGGATAAGAAATATAAACAAAAATATAAACGGTTGTTTAATAATTTGTTGGATTCGTGAGGAGCGGCCAATGAGGTAGTTTAGATAAACAGCTTTTTAATTTTTTTTTGCCGCCGTTTCAACCTTTATTAGGGTCATCTTCAGAGCCTAGATGAATCACTAAACATGTCGATTTGAAAAAAAAATTATATTTACATCTGTATTGTAATTTTTCCTATCAACATATATTCTGTAATTCACCCTGGCCCTTAAACAGACCCCCCCCCAAAAAAAAGGTGTGTTTGTAAACTACATCATTCTTGTCCGCTTCTCACAAATCCATAGAATATAAACGTTTACCAAAACCAAAAGACGTGAACATAAGTAGGACAAAAAATAATTTTGTTTTAAATAAATGCATAAATGATTTACATAAAAATTGATTTTTTTAATTCTTCTTCAACCCTCTTAAATGCAACTTTAATAATAATAAAAAAGGACATTTTTTGGCTAGATTGGCCGGGGCATTTTTTACGCCGTTGTTTGGTATTCTACTTAAAAATTCATAAAGCATCTGCATTTTATCTAAATTTATCATTTATATAACCGTTGAGAAATTTTCTTTCAGTTTATTTCAGCAATGTTTAGATGTCGCTCGGTTATAAATTATGTGTTTCAATACTTAATTTAACCCATGATATGTGGCGTGCCAAATACAACTTTGACATTTTGACCGAACGACTAAGCAAAGTACTTACTTTAGCAAGAAAAAATGTTGACATTTGTTTTTCACACACAAAAATCTTTGAACGCGCGTTGTTGAGAAGATACTAAGACGAACTTTTTCTCTCAAATTGTTCGCCTTTCATGTAGTTTCCGATTATTTTTTTCAAAATTGGCATTCCCTAATTTTAAAATAGCTCTTCTGGACCACTGGAAACAGTCAAGAGGTTTTAGGACCGTATGGACAAGCGATGAACGAAATTTGGTCTAGGAAAATAAACGAGAATTTATATCACGTAAAATAAAACATCTGAGGGTTTTTGGATGGTTTTATTCGAGGAAAGGTTTCCAAATGACTCCAGATAATAAAAAAGCCTTTTCTGCTTTTGCTTCAAAACAGAAATAGAAAACCTAGTTCTGAGTTGGGAAAAAATTTGTACGGAAAGAATGTAAATACTGTGGAGTCCCGCTAATAATTTTACATTAATACAATTGAGATTTTTTGCCGCACTTTCATTCTAAAATTGTTAGATCTATTTCGGTATGCCTAGAATCGTTTTGGTCTGTCAGACACGTTTCTGCTGAGGCCATCTTCAGTGAGGGTTTTCACCAAAATTATTACTTTTTTATTAAGCGATGGATCAAAACTACCTCGGTTTTGGATTGCCTCGTGCGAAATTTGAGGTTATGAGATAAGTCAGTAGGGGTAAGGACGAAAGGACAGGCAAAGGCAAGCTCATAGCAGTCACCCAAATCAGCATCCATGTTCCGGTGTTCAAACTCAACCCAGAGGCCGAATCCATGATCCAGAATAAGGCTGATTGTGATTATTCGATTATAAAAAGAATAATTGAAAGAAATAATTACAATGATGTTGGCTAGACTTAAGATAAGTCTAATGGCTAGAATGTACAACTTGCGGTGAGTACATTCTGGCCATTAGACCTATCTTAAGTTAACCAACACCTTTATCATTATTTCTTTCAAATAATTAATCTTTTTATGTAAGGTTTTTGGTCGAAATGAAAAAGCTAGTGCCTCGAGCGGGATTCGAACCCAAGACCTTCAGCTAAATACGCCACTGCTCTACCACTTGAGCTATCGTGAGTTAGAACCGCTCGGACGTTAACTCCCCTTCTCAACCTACAACCGTTCGAATTTTCCCTCTTTTTAGCCATTTTTCAAATGTCTTGTAATCAGGATTTCATTTCAACTACAGCCTTACATAAATAGATTAATTAATTGAAAGAAGTAATTTGGTCAATATATCACTAAATATAATGAATTATAATTCTAACAAACTCACATACGCGATAATTCCATCATCCTTGAACCTACGGCTTTTTCAAACTTCCATCTTATTTTTCATCATACACATCTTGTTTATCAGACCCGTTTACTACTTGTATCTGCATTATCACAGTTATTCCGACTTTTTGCATTTTTGCTAATTTAAGCAGGATTCGGTCTTAATCTGTTCGGACTATCTGGATTCCACTGTATTTCAAATAAAATCTATTTTCTTATTTAGTATTTTTTCATTTACTTTAATTTTTTTAAACTTAAGATTAGTTAAACTTTTAAATAATTAATTAAGGTAATTTTCACAATTGCTAACTTTTCAGATTTAAAAACAGAGAGTAAAAAACTCACAGTACAATATATTGAGTAGAATCTCATCCAGTTTGCATTTATGATTCGTGCATTTTTACTTATGGACAAACAGCGGGAAAAGGTCCGTTTTGGTCCCAGCTCTCAGTTAAGGCCGTAAACCTTTTCACAAACTGAGTAGTTACATTGTATCCAGAGGACCCAGTTCAAACACAGGGTGTTTGCTCACACCGTTCTCAGCCCAAGAAATAGTTGACCACTCTGTTTGTCCTACCTCGGCCTCTTTTAAAAAAATAAAATGAAATTTATACTCCTGTTGACCTCAGAGAGAGGAAAAAGGGGGTGGCTAAAATTATATTTCGAGGTAAAGCCTGGTTTTGACCACAACCTTTATTTTATTCTTGTGAAAGGTTTTTTTTGCGATCGTCGATTACATGATAAAACAGAACAAAAATAATAAATGTCATCAAACGTACTTTTTTTGTGGTCAATTTATTTTAGATGCGTATACAATTGCGTGAATCAAATCTTTAATAAATTCAACTTTTATAAATACAAAGATTCCAATTATTAATTTATAAGTATTATTTCAACCTATAATTTGGTTGTTTACATTGACTACACAGTCATCATTTAGTTACATTGATCAATGCAGTGAAATTATGGTCCATCATCCCGCTAGCATCGAAATGAAATCTCACAAAAAATGCGACAATAAAGCAGTTAAAAAGCTTAGTTAAGGAAAGTATATTGGATTTTGGTTACAATCTTAGAAAAATGTACAAATCAGCTAACCCGAAATTTTTTATTCAGCTCCAGTGCATTGAATATACAAGGCCATACCTGTAAGAAGCGGCCGTTACCAGATGGCATAGCAGATAATGAAAGCTCTAACAGTATTTTTCGTTGCTAGTGAATTCCTGAATGGCTATCTCAGTTAGTATGCTAGACAACTATGCTGAGGTGTAAGTTGGTACCATCTCAGTTACACAAACCATGCAGTAGTTTATACTGCTACTTCCTCAGGTAGACAACTATGCTGAAGTTTAAGTCGGGAACATTGCTACCACCTTAGGTAGGCAATTATACGTAGGAGCACAGTGTAAAATATATTACAATAACTACTTATTGGATCCGTCACTGTCGTCCTAGCCTGTTTTAGCAAATATTTTATACTTTTCTGAATCACGGTATTAAAAGATTAAACAAAAATTAAAATTATTCCATTGCTAAAGAATGAAAACTTATTTTCCAAACTGTCTCTCACAAGTGGTCACTCAGCAAATTCTACTGAAAAAATTCATAAAAATCATAGTTTAAAACGATGCTTTGAGGGGGAATTAATAGAGTGGTTATCACGGCTCGGCTCAATATTTTATGATTCTGAAAACGCAAAAAGTTTATAGTTACCATTAAATAAAAAGACGACCCAATAAATATATTTTTGCGCCGTAACAAATCTGTTATATGCATAAATTAAAAGAGGAAAAAATGTGTATAAAGCGCTGTTTTTTTCCTTCTTAGTTGACAATATTTTTGTTTTATTAACTGGTAAATGTTTTTTGTATTATATTTTGTTTTAAATATAAATAAATCTTTATTTATTTTTTACAAATTTGGGACAAACTATATATAGTCGAATCCATATATCTTTTTATTTATTTATTTCCTTGTCGACCCATAAATCAACCAGTCCCTATTACAACTTACATATCTTTGGACAAATGTAGTATCGAATTTATTATATGTATAAAATAAAATAGGAAAAATGTATATAAAGCGCTGTTATTTTTTTCTTAGTTGAAAATATTTTTGCTTTATAAACGAGTAAATGTTTTATGTATTGTCACCCTCACATTTTGGGGATGACACTTTCAGTCACTTTTGGAAAGTGAATGGGGTAAAAAAAATGTCGAATGATCGACACTGACGACTATTCATTATGGACTGCTACAAGAAAAATCCTCAAATATAAAACCACATCTCTTCCTCTACAACGGTCAGATGGAACTTGGGCCAAATCCGAAGAGGACAAAGCCCAACTCTTAGCCCAACACCTCTCTGCAGTATTCAATCCACACCCAGACATCCAAGACCTCCACCATTCTGAAAAAATGCTTAACGAACTTGACGAACCACTACCTCTCTCCCTCCCTCCAAAACCTTTCTCCCCTAAAGAAGTCAAGCAGGCCATCCTAAACCTTTCCAAAAAGAAATGTCCAGGTTACGACCTAATCACTCCCATCATCCTATCCCAACTACCTAAAAAAGCCATTATCTTTACAACCTACCTATTCAACGCTGTCCTACGTACAACCCATTTCCCCACCTGTTGGAAATTTTCTTCCATCAGGATGCTCCCAAAACCTAAGAAACCAAATCACCTTCCTAGCTCCTACCGACCCATCAGTCTTTTGCCCATTATTGGAAAAGCTCCTATTGAACCGCTTGACCAAGGAAATTCCTACAAACACAATTCCCCATCACCAATTCGGCTTTCGGAGTTGCCACTCAACTGTACAACAAGCAAATCGCATAATCGACGTTATTTCCACATCCCTTGAGCTAAAACAGTATTGTCCGGGTGTGTTCTTGGATATACACCAAGCCTTTGACCGAGTATGGCATTCTGGGCTGCTGTGGAAGCTCAAGAACATCCTCCCAGCAACCTATTACCTTATCCTAAAATCCTATCTTAACGATCTTTCTTCCAAGTATCCCACAAAAATTCATTGTCTCCTATCCATCCTATTCTTGCAGGTGTCCCACAGGGCAGCGTGCTCGCTCCTTTACTTTATTCAATTTATACCTCTGACCTACCTACGCAACCTCACACTATCACCTTCACCTTTGCCGATGATACCGCAATCCTTTCTCCTGATAAAGATCCTGTCACTGCTTCCCGTAATCTTCAAAATCACCTAAACACCCTAGAATGCTGGCTCCGTCGGTGGAGAATCAAGATCAACGAAACCAAATCAACGAACATAATATTTACTCTAAACAAGAAAACACTCCCACCAGTATACCTCAACAACGTCCCCATCCCAATTGCGAACCATGTACGATACCTCGGACTCTTCCTGGACAAACGACTGACGTGGAACCCCCATACACGACTTAAACGCACAGACTGTAATATACGATTTTTCATGCTTAAACGACTACTCGACAGACGATCAAAACTCTCACTAATAAACAAAAGAAAACTTTACATTGCCCTCCTGGCCCCCATTTGGACATACGGTCTTGAACTTTACGGTACTGCTAAGCGTTCCAACCTCAATCGAATCCAATCCCTTCAATCTAAAATCCTCAGAACAATAGTACAAGCCCCTTTCTATGTATCCAATCACACCATCCATACCGACCTAAATGTCCCTTTTGTTACCGAGCTAGCCCAATCCCGCTACAAAACGTACCATTCCAAACTACTCCATCATCCGAACCCTTTCGTCCAAAACCTGTCATCCACCACATTACCTAATAATCCCAACAGAAGACTGAAGCGTCGGTGGCCCCGCGACAACCTTAACAATTGACATCGGTCTCCTACGATGGAGTACATCTCGCTCATCGTATTGATTAACTAACGGCTACCATCACTGGATTGTAATTGTTCAAGCTTTCACGCTACCGTTAATAATTTTATATGTAAATACTATCCGTTTTACTTGTTGCGTCGAAGAATGCAGTTGTAAAAAACAAATAAAAAGTTAAAATAAAAAATAAAAGAATGATCGACGTCACAGTATTACATTTTGTTTTAAATATAAATAAATCTTTATTTATTATTTACAGATTTAGAACGAACTATATATAGTCAAATCCTTTATTTATTTATTGTTTCGTTGTCGACCTATAAATCAACCAGACACTATTACAACTTACATATCTTCCGACAAACATAGTTAACATATGACAATTAGTAATTAATAAAAACACTCAATTTCTTTTATGACCTGAACCGGATAAGGAATAAATTTAACAAGCAAACTAAATTAGTTTTAACAAACTTGAGCGCCATTTTCAAGTTGACAATATTTCTGTTTTAAAAATTAGTAAATGTTGTTTGTTTTATGTTCTTTTTAAATTTAGTTTGCATTATAAACAAATTTTATATATTAATATAAAAAAACGACTCATTAAAATATACTTTTGCTCAATTTGTTATATACATCTATGTACAAAATAAAAGTGGACAAAATGTGTATAAAGCACTAATTGAGTTTTTTTAAGTTGACAATATTTTTGTTTTAAAAATTAGTAAATGTTGTTTGTTTTATGTTCTTTTTTATATTTTGTTTGCATTATAAACAAATTTTATATATTAACATAAAAACACTTGACTCATTAAAATATATTTTTGGTCAATTTGTTGTATGTATGTCTGAATAAAATAAAAGAGGAAAAAATGTGTTTAAATCATTACTTGATTTTTTTGAAGTTGACAATATTTTTATTTAACAAATTAATAAATGTACTTTGTTTTATGTTCTTTTTTTTTATATTTTAATTTCACTATAAATAAATTTTATATATTTTCATTTTTTTTAAGAAAAAATGTGTATAAAGTGCTACGTTGACTTTTTTTTAAATGTTAATATTTTTGTTTTATAAACTGGTAAATGTTTTTTATATTATTCTTTTTAATATTTTTTAACTATAAATAAAGCTTTATATGTTTTCTACAATTTTAAAACAAAGTGTATATTCGAATCCTTTATTTTTTGTTTGTTTTCGACCTACAGATCAACAAGACACTACTACAACATACATATTTTCAGACAAATGTAGTAACGAAATTGTTATATGTATAAAATAAAAGTGGAAGAAATGTGTATAAAGCGCTAAGTTGACTTTTTTTAAGTTGGCAATATCTTTGTTTTATAAAGTGGTAAATGTTTTTTGTATTTGGGCACTCTCAAAACGAAAGACAAGAATGACACATCTACACGGAAAACAAACACTTTGAGCCCTGAAGATGATCTCAATAAAGATCGAAACGTTGGCACGATAAAGAAAATGTTTTTCTAACACCTACGTTACATCAGACCGCATCTCACGATCTCCAAATAATCGTCTTTTGTATTGTTTTTTTATATTTTGTTTTAACTATAAATAAAAATTTATATGTTTTCTACAAATTTAGAATAAACTGTATATTCGAATCCTTTATTTTTTGTTTCGTATTCGACCCATAGATCAACCAGACACTATTACAACTTACATATCTTCGGTCAAATGTGGAGGAAGAACATGCGATTAAATATGCAGAGCGCGGAAGAGAAAGGAATTCTCGGGTCGGTCCGCCGCCCGCCGACGAGGAGGTGAAGTATTCGAGTGAGAGATCTCCCGAGGCCCAACTTCAACGGGAATATTTTATGATCCCGGTCGGAGTCGAATTTACCCGTTTGGTATGCGGGGGAGGTGCGGCTGCCGGGCGTTTACAACCTGATAAACAGCTCAGAAGGCGGTATGAGTGGCGAGGGAGCACGGACCCGAAACCCTACCCTGGAAAAAGGAACCCCCCTTCGACTAATATCTCACTCCAAAAAAACAAAAAAAAACAACTCCTCCCTTATCATTTGAAATCTAATCCTTGTACACTAAATTAATTAAACTATAATAATTATATTTTTCTAAATGTTCAACAGAAAATTCATAATTATCTCAATTTTTTCAAAATGGTTTTTTTATCCTCGACAACTGCCACATTTCACAGGCAATTTTTTACAATATTTCACAGCCATTTTGTCAGAACAAAGTTTAACTCTTTCTTTTGCTATACAAAAGTGCTTTCAACACTGTCATCAAAGTTTTCAACGAACTTGCGAATTCAATGCTTTCAGCATTAGAAATATCGATCACTTTTTCACTTATGAACACTGGAACAAGTTATTGTCTTGAAGAAGAAGAATGCAAATTTAGTTGCTAATGTCAAGCTTCGACGTATTTTAAGGTCATCATCAGGGTCTACATTAATTTCACATTATGTTAACTGTGTTACATTAATTCATCATAAATCATATTGATTAAACAATTAATGTAACTATATAGCTAATTTATTATTCTTTGTATTTAAGATTATTGGTGGAGATGAAAAAGTTAGTGTCATGAGCGGGATTCGAACCAACGACCTTCGCCTCAATACAACGCTGCTCTAACCACTTGAGCTATCGTCACTTCGATCCCCTTGGACACCGAGTCCTCATCCTAACCTACAACCGTTCGAACTTTACCTCTTTTTGCCACATTTTCAAATGTCGTGTAATCAGGATTCGATTCTCAGGGACTAATGAAGTGGCCAATTGTTAAATTGTTAAATTAATCCGTATTTGCTTAGTGGTCATAATTGACAATATTAGTTTCCCGATTAATTATTCTTTTTATCTAAGGTTTTTGGTTGAGATGAAAAAGTTAGTGTGACGAGCTATGTCATTTTTTGTCAAGCGGGTACGTTTTGTCAATGTTGCCTGAGGAGTCTTCTGTTTGCTTGGTCTTCAGTACTGTTTTAAATCCTAGTTTGTTAAATAGGTTAGCTCCTTTATACGTTTCTTTCCCTATGTATGTGAAAGGGTGAACAATGCACTATATAAGTAATAAAATAGAAAGGTACATACAGGATAAAAAAGGTAAATCCTCTCTAACAGTCAGGCAGCACTCAATGCTTAACCACATGTGTGAAGTCACAATGTGATTGGAGATGCATGGAATCATTAAACTCAGAACAAAGGTTCTTTATATCATTTATACTGCTACCTACCAATAAATGCTAACTTTTCACCACCTACGCGAACGACACCGTAATCCTATCCTCTAACTCGAATCCCGTCCAAGCTACCTCTAACGTCCAGGAACACCTTGAGTTTATCGAAGACTGGTCGAAGAATGGAGGACAAGACTGAACGAAGAAAAATGCACTCAGTGTACTTTTACGCTGAAGAAGCAGTCTTGCCCTCTCATTGTACATTAACAACAAAGAGATACCAGTCCCGAGTCAAATACCTGGGACTATATCTCGACAGCAGACTGACGTGGAATCCCCACTAGACTTAAAAAACTACAACTTAATGCAAGCCGTGGACTAGTACGAAGACTTCTAAGACCAAAATCGACTTTGACAATTAAGACAAAGCTAACACTGCACAAGACGTTACTAAAACCAATATGGACATGAAGAGGAACTGTGGGGTACTGCCAAGCCTTCCAAAATCCAGCGCATCCAGTCCTTCCAATCGAATGTCCTTAGACAAAGTGTCAAAGCACCTTATGTCACTAACCTCACAATCCACAAAGACCACACCATTCATTTTGCCAATGACGTCCAGCCCAGATTCCAAACCTTTCACACCAACCTTTCGAACCATCCTAACCATACTACTCGAGCCCTTTCCACTCATTTCCATCCTGACAACTCACCACATCGCCTCAACCGACAGTGGCCTCGGGTCCTCACATACACTGAGTGCCAGCCAAGGCTCCTCAAAGCATGTGTTCTACCGGTGCAGTGCTGGCATTAGTGCTAATATTGTGCTGTGTGTTACTTTAATCATATGTGCATATTTGTCTAGTATACTACCATGTATAGGTAACAAATAAATAAATTAATTTAAAAAAAAGAACACACGGTTCATGACAAGGCCAATATACTGGCCTAATAATAATTTGCCACAGAAGAAGGACTCATCAAAGTACCTTTTTTTGTCCAACTCCTGGTTGATCAAAAGCACCTGGTATCAGACCCGTGGAGAGTTTCGTAGTACCACACGTAAGTCAACTGACACTGTAGCCTGAAAAAGCGAACTGGTAGAAGAAACATTGTGCAGATTTTGCAGAAAAGGCATAGGTTTCTGCAGCAAAGTGATGATAAACCAGATGCAGTGCCCCTTTTAAAGAAACACTACCCACGCTATGGAACTTGATCAATTGCCTAAAGCTGACAAGTGAGGTCTGATAAAAGTAGATTGGAACAATAAATTTATTTGAGTCATGGTACAAGAGATTCAGTGGCTCCCTCTTATATCCCTACGTTATATATGATGGTGCTCGATTTTGTAGTTTCCTTTTGTTTGTAAGTACGTGTTGTTAGCATTTTGTCGATTATTTTTGTGTGCTATGATTTTGATTGTTTTTAGTACGGTTTTGTACTTCTCTTAACTAAGTGTTATAATTTAATTATAACTCTTTTTCTAAAATATAATTGGAGAAGGTCCGTAAAGACGATTATCATCTGCATTTATTGAGTCGAGAAGGCTCAAAACATCGATCATCAATAGTTCGTCTAGGTCTTTCTAATGAAATTTCTAGTCTTCCTGATTACATGGACAAATTATGTACAATAATTTTTCGTAAATTTAAGTAAAACGTATTCTTCGTCTTATGGTATTTTTATAGCATTCTAGAGAGCAATTATTACTTTGTAATCCTTGGGCATTAATTCTATCTAGTCCAATCCAGAAGAGAGGTCACACTGTAAACCGTATGGATGCATAAACATTCAGATGGAGATTGGCGCTGTGTTTCCATTTGGACGTGCTCTGAGAGAAGTGGTTCAGAAAGAGGCTGAATATTCATTCAGTGTTAATGAGAAAGGCCGAGAGTCGACGATGTAAAAATTTAAATTTCCGAATCAGTGTAAATACGGGTATGCTAACGACACTCGTCCTTATCGAAGGGGTTGAAAACGAAATCTTTCACCCTCGAAACACATAAAAGAAGAACGAGAACGGCAGTAAGACGGCGTAGGGGAGAGAGTACAAAACAACAGGTGTTGCTAAGTGGATTCCTTAAGTGGTCTTTGGAACATCCTTTCCTTACTCCACTTGTTAATTTCTCGTCCTGAGAGAATGCGATTTTAAAACACATCTATGCTAGAAACAAAATGGTTAAACTATACGGAACCGTATGGAAATCGTCGTTTTTAAGATATGATCTTTTCAATCAATCTTGATTGTTGAGAAAAATATATTTAAATTAAAAGGTATTCGTGTTTTAGTTTTCTTTCTATATCACGATAAATGAAATCTGGGGCTAAAAAGCTGGAAATAATTGACTGAAGGATCAATTTCTGAAAAACCATCTCACTCGTTACACTTTTGACCTGGCAATCAAGTAGGGTTCGGTCTTAATCGAGGTCGGTCTGTCGGGAATGCACTTAAAATAAAATATATTTGATTATTTAGTCATTTTTTTCATTTATTTTAATAAAACAACTTAAGACTAGTTAGACTTGTAAATTGCCGTAGCTAACGTTTCCGATTTAACATAGCAAAAAATCCCCCCCCCCGAAAAAAAATCATCACAGTACAATATACTTGTGTAGAAAGTCTTCCATTTTGCAGTTATGATTCGTGCAGTTTTATGCGATTGTGAGCAAACATTGGGAAAAGTCCGTTTTGGGCCCAGCTTTTTCCAAACACAAATCCAGAGGTCTCAGTGAACACAGAGCGTGGTTGCTGAGCCGTTTTGGCCGAAGAAATAGTTGACTACTTGAAATATGCTGAGTGTAAGTTGGTAACATTGCTACCACCTCAGGCATACTACTAAGTTGAAGTTCAAGATAATGTTGCTACCACTTCAGGCAGGTTACTATGTTGAAGTTCAGGATAATGTTGCTACCACTTAAGACAGGCTACTATGTTGAAGTTCAAGATAATGTTGCTATCATCTCAAGCAGGCTACTTTGTTGAGGTTCAAGATAATGTTGCTACCATCTAAGACAGTCTACTATGTTGAAGTTCAAGATAATGTTGCTACCACCTAAGGCAGGCTACTATGTTGAGGTTCAAGATAATGTTGCTCTCATCTCAAGCAGGCTACTATGCTGAAGTTTAAGATAATGTTGCTATCACCTCAGGCTAGCTGCTATGCTGATGTTCAAGATCAATTTGCTACACCTAAGGCAGCCTACTATGTTGAGTTTCAAGATAATGTTGCTACCACTTTAGGCAGGCTACTATGCTGAAGTTCAAGATAATGTTGCTATCACCTCAGGCAGGCTATCATGCTGACGTTCAAGACAATGTTGCTACCACCTAAGGTAGCCTACTATGTTGAGGTTCAAGATAATGTTGCTATCATCTCTAGCAGGCTACTATGCTGAAGTTCAAGATAATGTTGCTACCACCTCAGGCAGGCTACTATGTTGAGGTTCAAGATAATGTTGTTATCATCTCTAGCAGGCTACTATGCTGAAGTTCAAGATAATGTTGCTACCACCTAAGGTAGGCAATTATATTTAAGTGTTCAGTAATAAGTGTTTACCGAAAAACACATTACAAGTTGAACCGGCACTGGGTCTCTTATTGGATCGTTGTCGTTGTAGCCCGTTATAACAAATATTTTATGCTTTTCTGAAACATGATATTTAACCAAATAGCTAATTGGTTCAATTTTTTTTTTTTTTTTTTTTTTTTTTTTTTTTTTTTTTTTTTTTTTTTTTTTTTTTTTTTTTTTTTTTTTTTTTTTTTTTTTGAGGGGGCTTCCGACATCTAGGTCATTTCAGCCCCAAACTAAGTCAATATTCTATTTACACATTTACACTTTCACACTACATTAATACAAATAAATAAATTCATACACATAAATACATCCATACAGTACACTCATTCCGTTTGGTCGGAGGAGTACTTGATATTCCTCCACCGACCTATACTCAAACTAATCTAGATTGGGGTCGACGGAGTACTTTTATAATTATTCCGCCATCGACCCCGAACACCCACTCATACGCTCTCAACGTGCGAGGGGCGATGATGTTGTTATATTTCACCCTCACCCCTCGCCATTCACGCTAAAAAATACATGCACTCAGACAAAACATATAGACATACAACACATAAAACATATTATATACAATAAAAAATCCCAATTTCCCCTAAAAAGCGGAACAGGGGACCCTGAAACTCGCTGCAGTGCGGGCATGCCTACACGCTCCCTGTAGGGAACCAAGGCATGGCATGTTTCCAGTATGTGGGACACATCGAGCAACCTTTCTCTGCATAAGGGGCACCTGCGCGGGCTTGGGCCCAAGAGCAGGTGCCTGTGTGTCAACCGTGTATAGCCTATTCTTAATCGCGTAAGGACGATTCCTTGTTTCCGGCTCAGGTTCTCGGGGGGCCATCTACGAATAGTGCTCTTGAAGCGCAAAAGCCTCTCGGCCGACCCAGCCCACTGACGCTGCCATCTTTCTTTTATCATGGTCTTTACTGTTAGCTTGGCGTCAGAGGGCCTGGTCGCGATGGTCCGGTCTTGAGGGTACGACGTCCCGGCCTTTGCTGCCTCGTCCGCACGTTCTGCACCCTCCAACCCGATGTGTTCAGGGATACAGACAACAACCACCGTTTTTCCGAAGCGCTTCAACTCGGCGATTTTTTCCATCAACAGCACGACGAGTGGGTCCACAGAGAACCCTCCTATACTATTACTTTACTTATTTATGATTTACTTTATCTATTTATTTCGGAGCGGTAGGTTTTAATTTTTAATATTACTGACAATGTTATTAATTAATTTATTGTTAATGTCAATGTGTCATTTATTGTTGCTAATTTAATTTATTGTTATTAAGTAATTTCTTGAGTTCTTAAGTTAATTAATCCTTGTTTTAAATTCGAATAACCTATTTTAAAGGCAAGCAATTTTGCCCATTATAGACAGTAAACTAATTAGACGGATGATCGAAGGTTATGAGGTTTGTAGGCTTTGGAATCATTAACTCTTTTTAACATCAAATTAACCCTGTTTTTAAATTCGTATTCCATTTTTTTACCTTCAAATTAAACATTTTAATTTCAAATAACTTATTTTAAAGGCCAACATATACAATTATTTTCCAAAGTGTTTCACAAGTGAACACTCAACAACTGAAACATCATTGTTATTTTTCTTTGAATATCACGGTCGAAAAATATCTGGCGGATAAACAGCTGAAAATTATTACATTAACGACATTATGTTCTCTTTTTAAACGATGTTATAAAATCCAGCTTCAAAAAGTTCCTCATTAACCTCCAATCCCACTCTAATCCCCAGGTATCTAATCCCAATCCTTCTTACGCTGGACTTTCCTACCGATTTCTTTCCAGCAATCCTCCTCGACGTCTATAAAAGGCAGTGACCGTGTCCCGCTCTCAGAGAGTACTAGTGATTAAGTGATGATTACTAATGTAGGAGTTCTATTGCTGGATAGCTTCAGGACTCCATATTTCTTCGGTTTTTTGAAATTGGAATTATCTCGTTATCTATACAGCACATTGCGCTTCGTGCTCCTTCTTGCTCTATTGCCAAATAAAAAATAAATAAATAAAACCTATATTGCGCCGCAAACATTTTCTGGAGTGATTTCAGATTCAGATATCTGTAAACCATAATATTTGTATTGCAGATCTAGCTTTTTTTTCTAAGCTCCTAGTTCTAGGTTAATATTAAATTTCGTCTATTCCATCCTGCTATCAGAGAAGGCATTTGCCACAGGGGTGGATCGGCAATTAGTTGAATTAATAAAATGAGATCAACTACTGAACTCTAATCGGGTTGTAGTGTAAGCAGGTCAAGTTTTGTTATTGACTTGACCTTAGAACTGGGTGTTCCCGGAAAGTCTTTGTTAATTCTGTTCGGGTCAAAACTTTTATCGGCGGGCTTATTTCTTTTCTTTCTTTTTTTAACTCGAGGCCTTTCACATTGATAAAATCCAATAGGAGATTTTACGCCTCTAAACCTTTACACGGAAGTCGTTCTTCCTTTGATATTAAAAGAGTAATGTTGTTTACTGGCAAAGTTTGAGGCCGTTCTGTGTAAATGATTTTAATTAAGCATTTTTCTCGTCCTTAAATATCCCGGTGAAAAGATTTACCCCGGGTTACTTGTGCTGTTTTTGTTAATAATTTTAATTGAATCCCGCTGAAATTTAATATTTCCTCTGATCGCGCTCAAAACAAAGCCGGATGTCTTTAGACAACAAACTTTTAACATTATTATTAATGTTATTAATTATTATTAATAAAAATTCAATGAGATTAATAGAAGCGTTTTAACTATTTATTATTTATTAAACTAGTGAGCTTAATTTATAACAATATCAAAAATCCGCGAAATTACAGACATTAGGAAACATTTTTTTTTAATTTTTTTAGGCCTGGTGCTCCTTCTTCAACCAAATATTTATTACAATATATGAATTCATAGATCCCTCCCCTTTCAGTGACTAAACCCGACCGCATCTTTAAAATGAAATATTCCATCCTTTCCATTAAAACTGGTGCTGTGAACAAAATTTGAATATTCAAAAAGAAATACAAATTGGTAGTTCAGATTTTTGCAAAATTAGTCACTAGAGCCAATATAGTAGAGATGGAAAAACTGCACTTTTTGAGGATCGGATCAAAACCGTTCACTCTGTGAAATTCACAGCTCTTTATCGTGGCTCATCGTTCGCGCTCACTAAATTTATTTACTTTCACTAATTTCGTGGTCCGCTTGACCAATTAAATCATTACAATTAATTAAGGTTTTTAGTTGAGATGAAAAAAAGTTAATGGCACGAGAGGGATTCGAACCCANTTTTAAAAAATAAATGACAATAATAAAAAAGTAAATAAATTTGGTGAGCGCGAATGATGAGCCACGATAAAGAGCTGAGAATTTCACAGAGTGAACGGTTTTGATCAGATCCTCAAAAAGTGCAGTTTTTCCATCTCTACTATATTGGCTCTAGTGACTAATTTTGCAAAAATCTGAACTACCAATTTGTATTTCTTTTTGAATATTCAAATTTTGTTCACAGCACCAGTTTTAATGGAAAGGATGGAATATTTCATTTTAAAGATGCGGTCGGGTTTAGTCACTGAAAGGGGAGGGATCCATGAATTCCAGGAGGCGGGCAACAATCAGGCCCATTGTTCGTCTGAATACCGCTGTAAACTTGTAATTGACTGACAACGGCCTCTGACAAAAGTCGCCATTACGACCTCTTGTTAATATTTAATCACCATACCTTCATCTCTGAGTTCCTCGGAAATTGGAAATTTCGTCCGTATTTAATATGAAAATAAATTTCCATAAACTTGACAGGCGATGTTCAATAATCGCCTATTTTCCGAACAGGACGAACGCGCGAGAGGCAGAACAAAAATGATCGTTGACGACAAAATTACACGTTTTTCATCTAGTAGACCACAAGGAGAAATCTTCGTCCACAGGATGGACACAAGAGTTTCGAACCCTACACACTACATGTCATGTCTAAGGCGTAACCTCTGTAGGCAAATTAGAAGAGGAAAATAAAATAAAATTACAATTTTTATGGTTCCATTCTTCTTTTTTTCACTTTCAATGACAGAAAGTATAAATCGATAAATTCCCTCCTGCAGCTCTTCGTTCCTTCAAGCTCGTCACTCCTACAGCTCTTCGTTCCTACAGCTCTTCGTTCCTACAGCTTTTCATTTCTAAAGCACTTCGTTCCTACAAGCTCTTCCTCCTATAGCTCTTCGTTCATACAAGCTCTTCACTCTTACAGCACTTCGTTCCTACGGCTCTTTGGTGCTACAGCCCTTCGTTCCTTCAAGCTCGTCACTCCTACAGCTCTTCGTTCCTACAGCTCTTCTTTTCTGAAGCTCTTCGTTCCTACAGCTCTTCGTTTCTGAAGCTCTTCGTTCCTACAAGCTCTTCCCTCCTGCAGCTCTTCGTTCCTACGGATCTTCACTTCTACCGCACTTCGTTCTTACAAGCCTTTCACCCCTACAGCACTTCGTTCCTACAGCTCTTTGGTGCTACAGCTCTTCAGTCCTCCAGCTCTTTGTTTCTAAAGCTCTTTGTTCCTACAAGCTCTTCCCTCCTGCAGCTTTTCGTTCCTACATATCTTCACTCCTACAGCAGTTCGTCCCTACAGATCTTTGCTCCTACAGCCCTTTCTTCCTACAAGCTCTTCACGCCTACAACCCTCTGTTCCTACAAGCTCGTCATTTCTACAGCTCTTCTTTCTAAAGCTCTTCGTTCCTACAAGCTCTTCGCTCCTACAGCTCTTCGTTCCTACTGCTCTTCAGTCTAACCGCTCCGACCACTCTTCTCCTGATACTCCTCTAGGTCCAGGCCTTTCGGAATTCATTGTCCTCCTTTCTGCGTTCTCCCTCGTTCAAGTTTCAACGCTGCCAGTACTCAGCATGGAGCATTACTTTAGCTCTTATTTATGTGTTTACACGTTATACCCAGTTACCAGAAGTTGTCATTTCTTTTATGTAACAACCCGGTTATCTAGACAAGCGCTGGTACACCGAAATTAGAAAGGAATTATAGGTAAGGTAAATTTGTTGAGCATAAGCTGTGAGCTACGACAAAGAGCTGATTCATTTCACAGTGTGGACTTTTTGTCCTGATCCTTAAAAAGAGCGGTTTTGCCTTTCTCTAGTTCTACGGGCAGAATTGTAAATAAGTTGGGAAATCAACACCTTTTTAGGTAACTGTCGAAGGATTTTTGCTGTTATAGAGCTTATATGAGAAAACGAGCTAATTCATTTCATGAAGTGAGCGGTTTTGATCCGATCACTAAAAAGAGCGATTTTTCCCATCACTAATTTTAATCATCTTTGAACAAAATATGTTGTTTATAAATAACGGCTTTCTTTATATTTTTTTACTGTTGGTCGATTGAAATATTTTGGTGAGAGTGGTGAATGCGCTGATTCGGATGACACGCTTCTAATATTTTCAGGACAAGCAAAGACAAAATAAAGAGTACAATCTGAAATTGAAACATAATTTGCTAAAAACAGTAGAGTGAGCCTAAATAGTGGCACACGACAAAAATATATTTATCTTATTGCTTCACTTAGTTATAAGCTTTATCGATTATGAAAAATTAAATTTAAAAAACCCAATTCTGTTTTTTTTCTGGTCTGGCCGGACAGACGGTTATTTTGGCTCTTTGCTCTAGGAAAACGATTTTTCGTCCGAGTTTCCAGCACTCCCTCGAGACGTGTCAAGTCTTTTCAAGCCCAATAAATCAATTGAAGAGTGTTAACCGTCCTATTGTTGTTCTCAGATCGGTTCGAAAGGGCTGACATATACCTTTTGTGCGACAAGAATAAAACCCATACCATGTGTATACCCAGTCGATATCCTTTAGTGACCTCTTATTATATACTCGTCGAACAAATCTAGTTCATAGAAACCGAGTATCTTTTATGCAGTTCGACATTGTAAATTCGAAAATTGTATTCAGCCGTTGTTCATCAACGACGGAACGAAAAATTAACCAACTGGGTGACATTCAACGATTGTCATAAAACATTTTCATCATTCAGAAATGAAAATAAGCAAAAACTGTAAATCTAACATACGTATTGTCAATATTTTTAATACTTTAAACTTCAGGGCAATTCGTAAAACGAAAGAGTTGCTCGAACTTAAAGTACTGAATGTCAAACACTGGAAGGAACACAAGAGCGGCTTGCTACAGTTCATCGAGTTTTCAGAGCTGGGACGGCAAACTCAAATGTATAAAGTCCGACAGGGAAACACAATAAAAACTGAACTACTTTATAAAGGGTGTCAACTTACTAGTTTCACCCTCGTTTTCTAAAAACTCCTCAACATTTTAAAAATAATTTGGTAGTACAAGGTCTACTTACAAACAGTTCAATAATTACAGTTTTTACTAATATCTATATTTTTTTTATTGTATATTACAACTCCTGCATTTTGGTATCTAGTAATAATGTATGAATAAATCATTAGAAAACAAGAGTGGAGAAACTACCCACTGGTAGTACTCCTAACTATTCTTTATTCAATTGTCACTGGATAGATGATCCCGTGGCCTCGTCTTTTTAGTCGGCGAAGAGGGTTGGAAGGAATTTGTCGGGATGAGAGGATTTGAATTTGAAGATTTATAGTGGTTGGGAGGTTTGTGAAAAATTTTTGGTAACGGGAGTGGATTACATCTTGGACAAAAGGAATATTTAGGTCTTTATGGGTAGTGTCGTTGGACACATAAAAGGGAGCATTAAGGATTTTTCTGAGGATGATGGATTGGGCTTTTTGGATGCGTAGGATATTGGAATGTTTGGCTGAATCCCACACTTCCAGTCCATAAGTCCATATTGGCTTCACTAGGGTGATATAAAGTAGTCTTTTGTTTAAGAGAGGTAGGTTAGAACGTCTGTCAAGAAGTCGTGAAAGTGCTCTGTAACGTTTCATAACTTCTTTCCGTTTCAGTCGTGTGTGGGGATTCCACGTCAGACGTTTGTCAATGTATAGACCTAGGTAGCGCACCTTGTCCGCAATTCGGAGGGGTATTTGACTGAAGTAGACTGGAGGAGGAATCTTTTTGCGGAGGGTGAAGGTTATGTGGGTGGATTTTTCTGGGTTGAAATTGAGTCTTTTTTTTACACCATGATCCCAGTAGTGTGAGTTGACCTTGAAGGTTTCGAGTGGAAATGACTGGATCAGAATTGCTTGAAAGGATCGCTGTATCGTCTGCAAAGGTTAGAGTGGTAGTTTGAGGATGGGATGGGAGGTCTGCCGTGTACACTTGGTACAGTACGGGCGCCAGAACACTGCCCTGCGGAACACCAGCAAGGAGAAGGTGGTTTGGGGAAGACGCCGATCCTTCAATGACTCGGAAGTACCGGTCAGTGAGGTAGCTTCGAAGGATAAGGTTGAGGGCAGGATGTCCTTAAGCGAGAACAGCAAGCCCGGGTGCCAAACTCGATTACTAATATATAAAAAAATAATGATAAAAAATAAATAAAAAAGAAGTTAAAGCAATAAAAAACCTACTAATATTTATAAAAAAAAAGTTAAAGCAATGAAAAGTTAGTTTTTCAAATAGCAACAGACATTTTTATTTGCGGATTCATTCAGAGCCATTCTGATATTACTACGACGAAAACCATCGAAAAACCAAAAATTTAATTTTTCAGCTTTTTAAGCATTGAAAAACGGTAAATATTGCAACGTTTGAAAATAAAGCTTTTTCACTAAAGCCTATCAGCCCCCGCCGTCGTGCTTGGGGTTTTCAAAAAAAAAAGCCCACTTAGTATGTAGGGTTCCAATGCAGTGTAACTCATTTTGTGATAGATTAAAATTAAATTAACAATTTATCACCTCTTGTTGTAATTGTTTTGCTCTTAATAAGACGTATTACTCCTCTGGCGCGAGGACTTAAGTCTCGTAACCATCGAGTAAATAAGCGACCGAATTTCGTCTTGTGAAAAAGAATCCCATTGTTTCAACACGACTAACCCGTCTCTTTATCCTGACGCAAGAGTGTTCTATGCAATTCATGTCAGGACAACGTGTTGGCCAGTTCGTTGTGGTAATCCCTACGTCCTCCAAGTAATGGGTGACAACTATATAAGTGGTCGAGCAACCACAGCTTCCAGAAGGACTTCCTCGATGTACCGTTGCCAAAGATCCATGCTGTATGATAATCAGTTCGGTAGGACCATGGTCGTTGATTCCACCATGCCATAACTGTCTTCGAAAAGGTTGGAACTCTTGAATGGCACATGAAGCAAAGCGTTTCACACGTCTTCTCCACACACGGTCCATACATTTGATCGCCACAAACGAAGCCGGTCGTCTAGTAGCGAACCTAATGCGGGACGTCTAGAGACTAGGCTATTGCCATTCCTTCCTCTGACTGTTTAAGGTTAGGGTCTCCCCTTACATAATAGATGGAGTTGACCACCTATCAAGGAAGCCGTTACATGACGGTTCCGCAGTACGATGGTCGCAGTAAAACGGTTGTCTCTAGCCGTCGTACATCGCGATCGATCACTGTCTTCTTTTTGATCGCGGCTTCCGGTGACCCTAAACCGCTGTAGACCGTCGTGGATGGTAGACCGCGGTACATCCAGAATTTGGGCTGTATGACAGAATAGAATAGAATAAATTTTATTCCTTCAGTTTCATTTTTAATTTGGCATACAGCTTACATCAATCTTAAAAAATTCACTGAAAGTAGAAAAGTGGGCTTGTTTGTAGCCATTTACCCATTATTTTTTATATTGATTTGCAGGTAATGACGGTATGCTTACTGGCACTTATTAAATAGGTTATTGCCAATAAATTCAAAACTCGCTTTTTACAAGGCGGATAATTGTTGATTGTTGTAATTAATTAAGGTTTTAGTTGAGATAAAAAAGTCAATGGCACGAGCGGGATTCGAACCCACGATCTTCGGCTAGATACGCCGCTGCTCTACCACCTGAGCTATCGTGACCTCGATCCTCTCGGACATCAACTCCCCATCTCAACCCCACCTTATGAGTTTTCCCTCCGTTTGTCGTGGGTTCATGCATAAGAGACTGGCAAACTCAATACAGTTATAGAGAACTAAACTCAGAGCTATGAAAGGACAACATACCGATCACTGGCATACTGGCATCTGAGAAAACATGGGTATATTCAATGATGACCCCATATAGGTTATGCAACGAGGAGAAAGAAACAGTCACAGGGTGTTCGGCTAGTCGCGTTACAAACTCTGCCAATAGATTCTACTTCAAAATAGAACCAAAAGTCCTAATTAACTATGGTCCGAATCTCAACAGTTCCGGAGTTATTTCACGTTTTCTATTTTTTTAAGATTTGTCGACCTTGCTTCAAATAAACAATGATAACTCGAAAACTAAAACGTTTTGTACAAATCCGTTGATACCGTTGGAAACTACGTTACATTTTCAATGAGATTTGATCACCACTAAACTTGTAAATCTTCGTGAAATAAGTGCTTTAGTAGTGTGAACTTTGAAAAAAAATTCACAGTTGAAAAACTTACTATGGTGATTCTAAACTACGCTTTTCAAACCTAGAGACCAACAAATTTCAGAAAACGTACCATATAATATCTTTTTAGTGGTGCAATTACTTTTATAAATACTTTTTTTCAAAGATGAAGAAATTGATGAAGGAAAAGAAAAAAGATTTTTTTAATCTTCCTACCTTACCAATCCTTCAACCATGTTTTTTTCTGTTCCTTCATCAATTTCTTCATTTTTGAAAAAAGTACTTAAAAAAGCAATTACACCGCTAAAAAGGATATTAAATCGAGGAGTAGCCGAACACCCTGTATAATAAAATCATTTACAATTTTTTTTTAAATTACTTTTTTCAAAGATGAAGAAATTGATGGAGGAAAGGAAAAAACCTTGATTGACGGATTGATAAAGTGGCAAATTTAAAAAAACTTAAGGAAATTTTGAATGAATTTTTAAACGTTTTTTTAATTTTGATTCGAAATGATCTCCACCGTACGCAATGGATTTTCGACGTGCCGTCATTAAACCTGCAAAAACCGTGCTTAAGATGTACATCAGCTATTCTTCATTAGAAAAAGTAGCCATAGTGTAACCAAAATATCACACAGATAAATAGGAACGTTTTGAATCTTAAAACTCTTTTATTTCAGAGAATAATACAGTAATATTTTAATCAAAGTTGCTGTCGTGTTGGTGAATAAGTAAGTACTTGCAATATTTCGGTTTCGAACCTAAATTTTAACAAAAAATTAATAAATTCATTCAAAATTTTCTTAAAATTTTTTTATTTTCCGCCTTACCAAATTTACCACTATTTCTGTTTCAACCCAAATTAAAAAAATTAATAAATTCATTCAAAATTTTCTTAACTTTTTTTTTAATTTTCCACCTTACCAATCCATCAACAACGGTTTTTTCCTTTCCTCCATCAATTTCTTCATCTTTGAAAAATGTAATTAAAAAAGAAATTGCACCACTAAAACGGATATAAAATGCAGTACATTTTCTGAAATTTGCTGGTCTTTTGGTTTGGAAATAGTAGTTTAGAATCACCATTGTATGTTTTTCAACTTGGAAAAAAAATTCAAATTTCTCTCTACTAAAACGCTTATTTCACCAACGTTTCCAAATTTAGTATTGATCACATCTTATTGAAAATTTAACGTAGTTTTCAATGTTATCATCGGATTTGTCCAAAACCTTTCAGTTTTGGATTTATCGTTGTTTATTTGAAGTAAGGCAGTGAAAAATTAAAAAATCAGAAAAAGTAAAATAACTCCGAAACTGTTGAGATTCGGACCATAGTTAATTAGGACCTTTTGGTTCCATTTTGAATGTAGAATCTATTGGCAAAGTCTGTAACACGAGTAGCCGAACACCCGGTATAATCTTTTAAAGCGAAGTAACCGTTCAGTATAGACATAACCTGGGATACAAAGAAAACTCAGAGCAAGGAACTATAGCGACGGCAGTCAATGACCTAGCACTCTTTAGGATGAGGGTCAGTCGACTGAACTAAAGAACTAGGAAAGTACAAGAAGACTGGAGTACGAGGGGTACAAAAAATCCGGATTTCCTAATTTCCAACATCGTCATTACTATATTTATTTGTAATTTAAAAAAGACAGACTGTTGCATATCCATTGCCTTAGATTGTATTAATAAATTTCAATTGTTTCTTTTATTTGAGTTCTTCCAAAAATAGTTATTGTTTCTTTATAAATAAAGCTTTCTATACTTTATCTTCTTTCTTTATCTTCTACTAAGCTTCTATCCATTTATACTGAAATAGAATACATTTATTATCAATGTTTTAATGAATATTTTACTATGTTAGGGAAGTGATATGGTTTTTTGCATACCTGTATTAACATTTGGTCAGTTGGTAACAAGTGAAGCAGGGAAGTAGTCTCACCTGTAACATTTAAACATTTTTTACACAACTTGACATTGCAATAATTAACCGTCTTNATTTAATTAAGGTTTTAGTTGAGATAAAAAAGTCAATGGCACGAGCGGGATTCGAACCCACGATCTTCGGCTAGATACGCCGCTGCTCTACCACTTGAGCTTTCGTGACCTCGATTCACTCGGACATCAACTTCCCATCTCAACCCCACCTTTTGAATTTTCCCTCCTTTTTGCCATTTTTCAAATGTCGTGTAATCGGATTGGATTCTCGGCGACAAATGAAATGGCCACGGAGAGCTTTTAGTGAAGTGTACTTCATTTTAAATCATTAAATGCACTAATTTCGTGGACCGCTTGACCAATTAATATATTACAATATATATTATCTCAACTAAAAACCTTAATTAATTGTAATATATTAATTGGTCAAGCGGACCACGAAATTAGTGAATTTGTTGATTGTTGTTTTTAATTTAATTTTAGTTCTACTGTCTGTGATATTATATGAAATTAGTCTAGTCATTTCATACATTGAAAAGGTGAAGAAGAAAAATAAAGTGAGAAATTTTTTTTTTCAGTTCTCGATGGGACATAACCTAGAACATCAAGAAAAAACAGGGAATAGAATTGCAGGAATGACAGTCATTGGCTATTATTTCTTAAGCAAAGGATTGAGTCAATAAAACTAAACAAAGTAACTAGGTAAAGTGCAATAAGCCAGAAGGCTGCAGTGTTTGTGAAGTATAAAACCCCCATTTCCAAGCATTCCATCATCATCAACAGTGAAACTAGGCCTTAATTAAATAGACAACATTGTATTCTCATTGGAGGACTGCCAATGCTATTTCTGTATTCTTATTTTTTTAATGAATATAATATTATGGTCTTTATCATTGTTACTTGCCACCTAATTTATAGATGGCACATTTAAAAAAAAATTATTATTTAAATTGCCGAATTTATTTATTGCAACTTGGGTTGCAGGTGAAAATGAATATTATTTTTTTTTAAATTGTCCAACAAGCCCCTAAAGTCATTATTTTTTTCTAAGCAGATTACATCCAATCAATATACAATTTACTCCGTATCAAAAATATTTACCTTTCGTTTTATCCTTCCAGAAGGGGATTAACTTTAGGATTTGTTCTTAGGATGAGTGTAGTCGCGTTAAGTCCGGAAAGAATTCCTGTGGCTCTTTGAGCATGGCAAAGCACCAGCAGTAAATCTCGGAGAAGTGAGGCTTAGAAAAGAGGCGGAGGGGTTAAATAAAGTATGTGAGCTTGTCCGGGACCGGCAAGGAACCGCAAGGTGTTTTTATCCCGAAAACCTGTCGGAAAACCATCAACTGGCCGGAAGGTGAAATATTTAGGGAGAAACCACTTCAGCCGGATCGAATCTGTCTTTCTGTCTTCCTAGGATTTTAATGCTCTAAAAAAATCAACGGTTTCAGAAATCGAAAGTATATTTGTTGTAATTTGGCCAAAAGACCAAAAGAAAAAAGGTAAGTTGAGCAAGTTTTGGAACGAGCATTATGGTTTATTCCCCCTTACCAATGAATATTTATTATGCTTTTTTTAAATAACTGCACCTCTAAGAGTAGTTTTCTTCATATTTAAGAGGGCTTATACAGGGTATTCTGGTGGTCTGCTACTCGTGTTACAAACTCTGCCAGTAGATTCTACATTCAAAAAGGAACGAAAATGTCCTAATTAACTATGGTCCGAATCTCAACAATTTCGGAGTCATTTCACGTTTTCTGATTTTTTAAGATTTCACGACCTTGCTTCAAATAAACAATGATAACTCCAAAACTAAAATATTTTGGACAAATTCGTTGATTCCATTGAAAACTTTGTTAAATTTTCAATAAGATTTGATCAATACTAAACTTGTAAACCTTCGTGAAATAAGTGCTTTAGTAGCGAGAACTTCGAAAAAAAATTGTTTTTTTTTTTTCACAGTTGAAAAACTTACTATGGTGATTCAAAACTACGATTTCCAAACCTAGACACCAGCAAATTTCAGAAAACCTACTCCATATAATATCCTTTCTAGTGGTGTAATTTTTTTTAAATTACTTTTTTCAAAGATGAAGAAATTGATGGAGGAAAGGAAAAAACCGTGGTTGATTTAAAAAAAAAAAGTTTCCTTCATGAATTTCTTCTTCTTTGAAAAAAGTATTTAAAAAAGCAATTGCACCACTAAAAAGATATTAAATGGAGTACATTTTCTGAAATTTCCTGGTCTCAGGTTTGAAAATCGTAGTTTAGAATCGCCATATTAAATTTTTCAACTTTGAAAAAAAAATTTAAAGTTCCCGCTACTAAAGCACTTATTTTACGAAGATTTACAACTTTAGTATTGATCAAATCTTATTGGAAATTTAACGTAGTTTTTAATGGTATCAACGGATTTGTCCAAAATGTTTTAATTCTGGAGTTATCATTGTTTATTTGAAGCAAGGTCGTGAAATCTTAAAAACTCAGAAAAAGTGAAATAATTCCGAAACTGCTGACATGCGGACCATAGTTAATTAGGTCTTTTTGGTTCCATTTTGAATTTAGGATCTACGGTTAAGGTAACACGAGTAGCACCCTGTATAATAAAATCAACTCCAACCAAGATATAATTATTCTTTATTATCCAAACAAAAATCAAGTTTAAATAATTATTGTCTGTCCTCACCCATTTGTGGGTTTAAATATTTTAGTATGATTTCAACTCGCAAATGTTTAATTTAAATACAAATCCCCAATCAAGTAATTTATTTTATATTTTTCATTGTGTGATGTATGGCCGCAATGTATTTTCAGTCCCTTTCTTTGTTAGTTTCCACATTTTTTACAGTTATTTCATTTAATGGCTTGTTTAGAAAGGAATACATTCTTATTAAGGGTATGATTTTGCCTTATTTCTTTTAATCTAAAAAGTTTTAATAAAAGTTTAAGAAATTGTAAAAAAGGAATTATATTAATGATGGCACAAGCAGCCGTAAAAATCAATAAGATTCAAAACAGGGCAGCTTGTAAAAAATAATATTTAATTTTTTATAGCAATTTTCTACATGAAAAATGGCTTTTGGTAGGGAAATTCTTGTTTAACGGATAATGAAGCGGTCAGGTGAATGTTCTAAAAACTACAAACATCAAACTTCAACTCATTATCCATTCAAATTGCCTCATAAAATTCCACCCGTAATGCAGGTTCGTGAATATTTGATGTGAACGAGCCCATTATAAATTGTTTTGTTATTAGCCGTACTCATGTCCGCGTTTTAGCCTGATAACAAATTAATTTTATTCTGGGCGTTAAGTTTTAACACATTAACACTCCTTACATCTTATATTTGTAATAATTATAATTACTTTCACTAGTTTTCGTGTCCGCTTGACCAATTAATATCTTTCAATTCATTAAGGATTTTAGTTGAGATAAAAAATGGAAAAATGGCAAAAAGGTGGGAAAATTCCAAAGGTGGGGTTGAGATGGGAAGTTAGTGTCCGGGGGGATCTAAGTCACGATAGCTCAAGTAGTAGAGTAGCAGCGTATTTAGCCGAAGGTCGTGGGTTCGAATCCCGCTCGTGACACTGACTTTTTATCTCAACTAAATACCTTAATTAATTGATTTATAATTACTAATAAACGTATATTAATCTGGAAATTAATCAGAGTACATTGATGCATGAACAAGAACGGAATATTTTTTTTTGGGGGGGGAGGGTCAATTCTAGAGTTCTAAACGAACCAATAGATCTCAAACAAATGAAAATATAAAGTTTCCAGTCTTTCCAATCAATAAAATCAGCTCAGAAAATAGACAACTTATATGTTGATTTCACGTTATATAAAAACTTTTTCTGGTTCAAGGTTGATTATGTATCGAGTATGTCTATTTTGATGAACAGGTTTTTTTATAGGGGGGAGGTGGCCTAGAAATTCTAGGGGGACGATGATATTCGAACCCCTGACCGCTGGAGTCTACTGAGAGAAACGACTCTGCTACCGATTAAATCAATGAATTACTTAGAAATGGCCACGTTAATAAATAATTATTGTAATGATATAAAACATCGAGTCATGATTCGTAATAGTCGTGTAAACCCAATTAAACCGCTGTATCTAGTTTTCAGGAAACAGATCTGTTCAGATCAATAAATGCTGTGATTTCACAATAAACCTTTCTTTTTTTGCTAAAACAAAAAGTATAAAATTAAATAGGGTCAATTTTTTTACGAACTAATGGAGAATTTCAAATGTCCTGTAAAATAAACTCCTTTGAAATTTTCTGGATGATAAACAGTCATAAAAAAACCATCTGCCGTTTAAAAAATCTTGATATTTATACTTTTAAAGTCCTACGTATATAGTAAAAAAAAGTCATCAAACGGTCTTCAGTGCTAAAACTGTAAGAATTACTAAATCCATTACAGTTTAACAAATTAACACTCCTTACATCTTATATTTGTAATAATTATAGTTTCACTAGTTTTCGTGTCCGCTTGACAACAACCTCACCTCTTTTTGCCATTTTTTGAGAGATGGGAAGTTAGTGTTCGAGCGGATCGAAGTCACGATAGCTCAGGTGGTAGAGCAGCGGCGTATTTAGCCGAAGATTGTGGGTTCGAATCCCGCTCGTGACACTGACTTTTTTTTATCTCGACCAATAACTTTCATAAATATTAATTAATTGAAAAATGTTAATTGGTCAATCGGACTACGAATTGTAATGGATTTAAAAATTAGGTTCAGCGAGCCAGGATTAAACATGGATAAGCATATTTTTTTAGCATGTACTTTTTGTGATAAAGCAAATCACTAGTTTTTTATTAGGAGATGATATTTGTACATCCTTAATACACATTATTTTTGATACTTACAAAGAATGTTAATGAACTTGTAAAATTTGCACTAATGTAAAATGAATTTGTTTCTTTTGAGACAATTTTTGAAAATATTTCTAAAGTAGTAAGTCCGTAAATAAGTTAATGTTGCTTAATGCTTATATTGGCGATGAGTTAATTATTGACGTATATTGGGATTTTACGAACTAACAACTAACTAATTGATTAAACTAATTAATTGAAAAAATGACAAAAAGGAGAGAAAATTGAAGAGGTGAGGTTGAGATGGGAAGTTGGTGTCCGAGCGGATCGAAGTCACGATAGCTCAAGTGGTAGAGCAGCGGCGTATCTAGCCGAAGATCGTGGGTTCGAATCCCGCTCGTGACACTGACTTTTTTTATCTCGACCAATACCTTTCATAAACCCTAATTTTTAAAATTTGGCTCTTATAAAAAAATTTCCGAACCGCTGGTTCAGGCAATTGCAATATCAAGCTTTTTCCAGCTTTCGTATAATTTTATCGATTTTTTTTTCAATTCAACTATTCGAATTTAAAATAGACATTGATAAATTATAAAACTGATAGATACAATTTTGAATTATTTTAATTGTCACAAGGGATCTGAAAAAATATTTTTTTATTCAATTTAATCATTAGATTTATATGCAAATCAGCCGGTTGAACCGTAAGGTTGTGTTTTCAAAAGCTCCCATAAAAGTTCAGATTTAGTGCCGATTCAAGTGACACTCATAAAAATATTTGCAATCCGCGCAAGCCATTAGAACGGTGCTACTTTTTCTGAAGAGTTATTGACGCCTACTCAAATAATAATTAAGACGTAGTAAGTAAAAGTGTATGTTAATAGACCTTTCGGCCGAAAAGAAAAACCTTCCTGTACAGGCCGGGTTATCAGCACATCCGTTGTCTGCTCGATCTGTTATTAATCACAGACGTAAACAGTTCCAACTCAGCGGAAGCCTTTTCTTCTTTATATCTATTTATCTTTTTATTTTCTCTCTCTTTTGTGTTGCTCTTGATTCGTCGCAACAATAAATGGGAATAAAAAGAGGGTTGAATACTACGTCATGAGCGATCGAACTTGTATAATAGCTCCACAGACAACGAATCGACAACTTCAATAGCCTCGACCAAGAGGAGAATGAGTACGCCTAGCAATTTGCCCGAAAAATCGAAAAAGGCTCGGGACGCTACTCGCCTGACCGACCGTGTTCGATCAATCACGAGATCGCCATGACCACAAAAACATTGAACGTCCAGACACCAATAATGGCAAACAACCAAATCCCCGGTCCAAGCTCCGATAAAGGAACGTCAGTTGTTATTAACGCTTCACGGGAGTGCTTACCAACAACCCATTCACTCCATTAAGTGTCCCAGATGACATGGAGACATCTTCAACCCCAGAAGTCCGCACGCACAAAATACCCTCCCCCCCCCATATATGTGAAAAACACTAAAAACTTTGCTATGATGTGCAGTGCATTATTGCAACTAGTCGGGAAAGACAAATTCACCACAAAAGTGCGAATCACCGATCTCATCATTAACGCCAAAACAGTTGAAAGTTACAGAGGCATAATTAAGTACCTCAAGCAACGTAACAAAGATTATCACACGTTCCAGTTAGAAGAAGAAAGAGCCTACAGAGTGGTAATCCGGAATCTGCACCAGAGTGTCCCGCCTGAATTGATAAAAGAAGAATTAACCGAACTGGGCCACAACGTAAGGACTGTTACACCAGTAATTCATCCAGCCACTAAACAGACCCTACCATTATTCTTTGTGGACCTACACCCCAGTACGAACAACAAAGACGTTTTCAACATTACTACTCTTTGCTATTCAAAAATAAAAGTTGAAGAACTTCACAAACAACGTATAATTGTCCAATGCAAACGCTGCCAAGAATATGGACACACCAAATCCTACTGTCAGCATAGACCCAAATGCGTGAAATGTGCTGGAGAGCAAATGAGCCAAGACTGTACCAAGAAGCTTGACACGCCAGCCACCTGTGCATTATGCAATGGACAACATCCAGCCAATTACAAAGGTTGAATTGTCAACAAAGAACTCCAGCGTCTAAGCAAGTCACCACCCGTCTACAAGCATCCAACAGCCCAGCAGAAAACTACGCAGCCAGTCAGACGACCTCCAAACATCCTTCCTCCGAGGCCCAACACAAAACCTGCTCATCTCAACAAAAATATTTCTTTTGCTCAGGTGGTAGCGGGAACCCAGCCACCTTCACCTTCAGTCTCTTATCCTTCCCGCACTCTCTCCACACCTCTCGTCCAACCTCAGTCAAACGTAGCTCCCACAGGAGATATCACCAATCTATTAAGTTCCTTCCTCAATGACTTCAAATCACTAATAACACCCCTTCTAACTCTCCTTACCACAGAAGTAAACAACCTCCTTCCTAATCATCACCCGTAAGGGCTGCAACCCAACACTCACCATCCTCATCTGGAACGCGTACGGACTGTCTACAAGAAGACAGGAACTTGAGATACTTCTCCACGGAAACCGAATTGACGTCGTATTGATTTCAGAAACTCACTTCACAGACAGGTCAAAATTTTTCATCTCAAACTACTTAACATACGTGACTAACCATCCTGATTGGACTGGACATGGTGGAACTGCAGTACTGGTTCGCAATTCCTTATCCCATTTTCAAACACCACTCAATCCAACACCCTTCCCCCAGGTAACCGCGATCACTCTACTGACGGAGCCATTTTCATACACCATCGCAGCAGTCTACAGCCCACCCAACCAGATCGTTCAAGAAAACCACTTTATATCACTCTTTTCAATCCTCGGACGTCGACTCATCTGCGGTGGCGATTTTAACGCTAAACATCCAAGCTGGGGCAACCGTATGGCAAAACCGAGAGGCCGGCTCCTTCACAATGTCATTTCTCGAACCAATTTTTCCATCCTAGCACCTTCCCAACCCACCTACTGGCCAACTTCCCCAAGAAAAAGACCTGACCTTCTAAACTTTTTGTTTGCTCCAACATTTCATCCCTATACTCCGACACCTACACTCTACTCTAGACGACCTCTCCTCCGACCATAGCCCTGTTGTCCTCACTTTAGACATACACCCTAAACTCAACCCATCTCGACCCTCCCTGATCAACGGACTAATAGACTGGGACTTTTTTCGAGAAACACTTGAACAAAAACTGAACCTAAATACTCCCCTCAAAACCGCTCAGCACTTAGACGACAACGTAGAACACTTGACTAATTCAATACAGCAGAGCATGTGGGACTCCACAATATGCATTAGGACAAGAAGTACTGCAACTCGACCACACAATTTACCCCTCCAACTAAGACACCTGATATCCCTCAAGCGCCGAGCAAGAGCTTGATGGCATCACACTCGATACCCCTCCGACAAAAGAATTTTTAATCGTTTGACTAAACATTTATCCAACGAACTGCAAAATTACCTAAACAACCAATACTCGACTTATACCCAATCACTAACTACTGACGACAATTCACTATGGACTGCTACATGAAAAATCCTCAAATATAAAAACACATCTCTTTCTCTCCAACCGGCAGATGGAACTTGGGACAAATCCGACGAGGACAAAGCCTAACTCCTAGCCCAACACCTCTCTGCAGTATTAAACCCACACCCAGACATCCAAGACCTCCACCATTCTGAAAAAATCCTTTATGAACTTGACGAACCATTACCTCTCTCCCTCCCTCCAAAACCTTTCTCTCCTAATGAAATCAAGCAGACCATCCTAAACTTTCCAAAAAGAAATGTCCAGGATGAATCAACCTAATCACTCCCATCATCCTATCCCAACTACCTAAAACAGCCATTATCTTTACAACCAACCTATTCAACGCGGTCCTACGTACAACCCATTTCCCCACCTGTTGGAAATTTTCTTCCATCAGGATGCTCCCAAAACCTAAGAAACCAAATCACCTTCCTAGCTTCTACCGACCCATCAGTCTTTTGCCCATTATTGGCAAAATACTGGAAAAGCTCCTATTGATCCGCTTGTCCAAGGAAATTCCTACAAACACAATTCCCCACCACCAATTCGGCTTTCGGAGTTGCCACTTAACTGTACCACAAGCACATCGCATAACCGACGTTATTTCCACATCCCTTGAGCTAAAACAGGATTGCCTGGGTGTGTTCTTCGATATACACCAAGCCTTTGACCAAGGAAGCTCAAGAACATCCTACCAGCAACCTATTACCTAAAATCCTATCTTAACGATCGTTACTTCCAAGTATCCCACAAAAATCCATTGCCTCTTATCCATCCAATTCTTGCAGGTGTCCCACAGGGCAGCGTGCTCGCTCCTTTCCTTTATTCAATTTATACTTCCAACCTACCTACGCAACCTAACACTACACCTTCACCTTTGCCGATGATACCGCAATCCTTTCTCCTGATAAAGATCCTGTCACAGCTTCCCGTAATCTTCAAAATCACCATCCTAGAATGCTGGCTCCGTCGGAGGAGAATCAAGATCAACGAAACCAAATCAACCAACATCAAACATAATATTTACGCTAAACAAGAAAACACTCCCACCACTATACCTCAACAACATTCCCATCCCAATTGCGAACCATGTACGATACCTCGGACTCTACTGGACAAACGACTGACTTGGAACCCCCATAGAAGACTTAAGCGCACAGACTGTAATATACGATTTTTCATGCTTAAACGACTACTTGACAGACGATCAAGGCTCTCACTGACAAACAAAAGAAAACTTTACATTGCCCTCCTGGCCCCCATTTGGACATACTTTACTGCTAAGCGTTCCAACCTCAATCGAATCCAACCCCTTCACTCTAAAATCTTCAGAACACTAGTCCAACTTCTATGCAACCAATCACACCATTCATACCGACCTAAATGTCCCTTTTGTTACCGAGCTAGCCCAATCCCGCTACAAAACGTTCCATTCCAAACTACCCCATCATACGAACCCTTTCGTCAAAAACCTGTCATCCACCACATTACCTAATAATCCCAACAGAAGACTGAAGCGTTGGTGGCCCCGCGACAACCTTAACAGTTGACATCGGTCTCCTACGATAGAGAACACTCGCTCATCGTATTGATTTACTAACGGCTACCGTAACTGGATGGTAATTGTTCAAGCTTTCATGCTACCGTTAATATGTTTATTATGTATGGTAAATATTATCTGTTTTACTTGTTGCGCCGAAGAATGCAGTTGTACAAAACAAATAAAAAGTTTTAAAAAAGAAAAAAGATTTATATGTGTTTGGGATTGCTGGTCAGGTAGAGAAAGAAATAGACTCTGTGATCACCTGCCAAGCTTTCGGCCTTTATAAGACCATCATCAGGGCCTGAATAAATATTACGACATTACATTGTTACATTACTTACAAGTTTTTTTGTTTTTTTTAACTTACAGCATCCTATTTGTCATATTAACATTACAGAATGACGTAAAAACCCGAAGACATTGCTTACGAGGTCTCGAAGTACAATTGATATAAAACTAGATTAAACCGATAATTTCAATAGTAAAATAGGTCCTTTTTTTGAAAAGATTACCAAGGTCTCCCCAAAATGCAGGTCCCAAAAGCTGATGTGATCACAGACTTTCTCGACCTGACCAGAAACCAGATCCCAAACACATTAATCGTCGTGGTCAATTTATTCTTCATCAACATTAAATATGGTCAATATTTTGCGTTCGGTCATAACATGAAAACATACTGACCAAAACAAAAATATTCGATGTCTTAACTTAGGAAAATTGAAACTATTGAAAAGGAAACTATTGATGTTGTGAGTAAATCACTGTAATTTCATTTAAACTAGTATAATTATAGTTTAATTAAAATATATTAAAACCATTGACTATTATTTGGAGAATTTGAAGTAATAGTCGACGGTTTTAATGAAACCATTTTTCAGCTCGGTTAATTTTTAAAATGAAGGAATTGGTCAGGTGGTTTCATGGTGGCCACGGATACGCGAAATCCACTTAGTCGACCGTTCGACTACCAAAACAAAACGTTCCAATTGGGTTATTAAATGAAAAAGCTCAAATAATTGAAGCGCCTCTGAAAAAGCGCCCTAACAAGCGTTCCTCCCCGGAAAATCCCTTTGTTTGTTCCCATCGCAAATTGTAGAATGAACGTAATCAGCTGACTTGGTCAGGTAGTCGCAAATATTTGGCATCTCAGTGCTTCTGTTTGCACGGCTAACGACTTACTGGGCACATACAGTTACGTAAACTTAGAAATCACCTTACCAATGTGCCATGAATCCGTTTGCTCCCGGGCTTAGATAATGCTTATTCTACACAAGAAAAAAAGTAGGATGATTTTTTTTTGTCAAATTATTTTATTTGTACCCTATACGTATTATTTCATATTACAAATGTCATCACAAAACGGTTTTTTCACACGGTCACACTAACACTTAGTGATGTAGGGATGGGATCTAACGATTTGTCTGAGGACTTTTGCTGTTGGTATAGTTTCAGGTTAAATTGGATCAATCGATTTTGTGTTTATGTACCATATAACAACAATATGTAGGGTGGTATTAAATCAGATAAAGATGTATAAAAATATGCGAAAGTCAAAAGTCGCTCTCAATAAAAAATTAATTTTGAAAAAATCTCATCCATTCAAACGAATGGCACCCATTAAAACCCGAAAATACGAATTTTCATAGCAAACGACATACTTTTTTTTGGCCGGGGCAATTATTTTTCCGCTGATAACCTGGTTCTCCACTTGAAAATTCATAACTCCCCTGGATTTGATCCAAATTCAACGTTATTAAAATCGTTTGAAAGCTGAATTTCTTTTCTTTCCGCCTTTGTAAACTTTGTAAACACGGTAATATCCTGACATTATATAAGTGAGAAAGATTAAAATTTTATCAACAAAGCCCTTTCTCTAAATGTTTTATTTTAATTAAATATTCTTTTTATCTAAGGACATGGGTGAGAAGAAAATGCTAGTGTTATGAGTGGGATTCGAACCTTCGGCCGAAAACGCCGCTGCCCTAACCGGTGACTTCGATCCACTCGGACTCATCTCAACCTACAACCTTTCAAATTTTTCCTCTTTTTGCCATTTTTCAAAATTCGTGGGTTGAATCTCTCTCGTGACACTAACTTTTTCATCTCAACCATCATCTCAGATAAAAAGAATATTTAATTGAAATAATTAATATGATCAATTGTGGCCGCTAAATATTGTGAAGTCGATCTTTCAACGCCACAACAATTAATGGTACGACACTTCCAAAACTCGGGGATAGGAAAGAAGTCGGAAGTGGACCAATAAATTAAAAGGAAAAGATACGGGGATCGGTAAAATAAAACAAATAAAAGCTAATTTCTTGAAACCAAATTAAATGAAAACTTAAAATATATTTACAAAACGTATACACAAAAACCCAAAATAGGATGAATATCATCTTTTAATTATCCCATTCTTTAGCTTCCACCTGTAGCCATACAACCGCACAATATAATCGCTCAACTCACCCTCGTGAGAAATAAATTATTATAAATTTAATTATAATTATTGGCATTAGCTCAAGCAATAGATTTCGAATCTGGAACACACCTTATCTGTATTTTCCAGTTCAAATTGAATATCTCCCCTTCACCGACCTTCCACTAGTCAGCTAGTCAGCACTGTAATATGTGCCCCATTCACCTTTCGGAATATCTCCGAAAGTGTCTCCCCAAATTGTAATGGGGTGACAATATATATGGTTTTATTTTATATTTTCAATTTTCATTTATGTGCGGAGGAATAAGTTATGTCATTAAGTGTATTTTATAGTGATTATTGACAAATCGAGATATACGGTCTGGTGTGATGTAGGTATCAGAAAAACATTTTCTTTATCGTGCCAACGTTTCGATCTTTATTGAGATCATCTTCATCTGTTCATTTACAAACATTGTTTAAATTTAACAAATACAAAAAAGTGAATTTATACAATGCAAAACAATATCTTTTTATATTCAATCAAAGTATTTCTTCTCACACAAAGTGTTTGTTTTCTGTGTAATTATGCCATTCTTACGTGTCGTGTTGAGAGTGCCAGTGAGATATTGCTGTTTTATGTTTATATACTTTGGATTTTGAAGGGGTGGGGAAGGAAGTCGGTATAGAAAGACATTTTTGTATTCGCAAAGGAAGGGAAAAAATGTGTTGATAATGGTTCGGCCAGATTATCCGTTCAGGATTATATAGGTAGGGATAAATAGGACAAGGAAAGTTAAATTGTTGGGAAATTAGACTATGTGAAAAATATTTGATGTAATGATATAGGTATGTTATCTGGTGAAAAGAGCCGATGATGGGAAAAAAAGTTGGTAATGGTTCAGCCAGATCATCCTCTCAGGATTATATAGATGGGGATAAATAGGAAAAGGAAAGCTAAATTGTTCAAAAATTAGACTATGTAAAAATGTTTGATGTGTGATGTATATGCATTGTATAAATTCACTCTTTTCCACATCCTACATTTTTTTTGTTAAATTTAAACAATGTTTGTAAATCCCAGACCCTGAAGATGATCTCAATAAAGATAGAAACGTTGGCACAATAAAGAAAATGTTTTTCTAAAACCTACATCACACCAGACCGCATCTCACGATTTCTGAATAATCATCGACTAACGGTCACTAATCACCACACACACGTATTTTATAGTGTCTGTATTTAGGGATTTTAGAATTGAAAGAAACAAAAATCAACTTTTAATTATTTTTATCAGCTTATACTTAATTATATAATTACTCTTATAGTTACACACAATTTTTTCGAAATGAAAAATTTGTGTCACAGGCGGGATTCGAACCCACGACTTTCGGTTAAATACGCCGCTGCTGCCCATGCTTACAATTGGAATAAAACGCGAGTCGGAATGGGATGTTTGGGGCATGGGTGATCTAAGTCACGGTGGTAGAGCAGCGGCGTACTTAGCCGAAAGGCGTGGGTTCGAATCCCACTCGCGATACAAATTTTTCATTAAATTAATTGAGTAAAAGTCAACTTTTTTTCTGGTAAATAAATATTTTAGCCTACTTTGGTCGGTCGACACAAATCGTGCATTTTAATATTGACGATACCCCGTACCAAATATCGGTCGTAATGCATCATATGTTTAATCCAAGGTGTCGAGATGGCAATCGAGGCTGCAAACAGCATGGATACTCGAATAGTGATTTTTAATGATCTTTTTTAAGGTAAAAATCAATGCAGTTATTTTCGCTATTATGCAACACATTTTCTAACAGAGATCTCTACAGATAGCATAGGCGAAATCATTGTGCATCTGAATAGAATATACATGTAAAACCTGAAATTTAAATCAAAAGTTATTATCTATCAAGTAATGACATAACCTGATGCAAAACAAAATGTTTTGAAGTAGCATAGTTGCGTTTATTATTGTACTAATGCCAGAAAACTACCGGTAAATATTGAACAGACAGTGAGAGTGACTTCTCTTGCCGGTTCATAGGCTCTTTCGACCCGATGTAATTGATCCTCGGGAATTGAATTCCGCGAATCGTTTGCTTATAATTCATTCATGCGCGCCCTGGTTAAAACCGGTGACGTTGCTTGTCTCACGGCCGACATTGGTGCTTGCCCATTGCTGAGCGGCATCACTTTATTTCTGTTTTGATACGTCCATCAAATCGGCTTGTGCCTTCAGAGGATTTATTGTTTTCCGAGGGTAGCTCTATAATGGCAATTGGTTGGAAATCAATTTCTAGCTAAGCAATCCTTTCTTTCTTCTCTCTTCTTTCTCGATTTGTCGCCGAATAACGTGCCGGGCATTTTAAAGATATGCCCTTTTTATTTTCTTGTTAAAATGTCACAAATATACAGTTAAAATTATAAACTAAATCTAAAAAGACCTCTAAATTGGCATAATAACTCAAAATTAAAAATAGTACAGCCACCACTGACTGATTATTAATACCTACTGTCATATTTTATGTTTTAACATGAATATGCTCTTGGGTTGTAGCTTGGAATTTTTTGCGTTACCATCTTCAAGACATCGATTTCCCGTTCATATAACATTAATAATAGTTAAGTAAAATAGAGTTAAGGTTAGGTTACATAGATTACGATGAGATCAGGTTAGGTTAGGAATGGTTAAGTGAGGTAGAATTAAAGCAAGGTTAGGACAGGTAAGGAATGATATAGTGAAAGTTAAGATGAGATCAGGTTATGTTAGGAATGGTTAAGTAAAGTAGAGTTATACGTCGGTTAGGTATATTAGGTTAATAATAGTTAAGTAAAATAGAGTTAAGGTTACATCAGGTTAGGTTAGAATAGTTAAGTGAGGTAGAATTAAGGCAAGGTTAGGACAGGTAAGGAATGATATAGTGAGAGTTAAGATGAGATCAGGTTAGGTTAGGAATGGTTAAGTAAAGTAAAGTGAAGATAAGGTTAGGTAAGGTAAGGAATGGTATAGTTAGGTAGAGTTAAAGCAAGGATAGGTCATAGTTAAGTATATAAGTTGGTAAAGTGCAGATAAGGTTACGTAAGGGTTAGGGTTAAGTACAAATTTGTTTAAGTTAGAAAGGGTTTGGATTAATGACGGGTTAGGTTAGATTAGGGGTGGTTAGGGTTAGGAACGGGTGAATTTAAGATTAGGTCAGGTTAGCGTTAGGGTTATGGATGAATTAAGGTTACGAAATGTTAGGGTTAGGGACGAATTAGGTTTGGTTAAGTTAGGTAGCGTTAAAACTGTTTATTAGCACGAGTATTTGGCCCCAACTTTTTACAGTAGAGGATAACGCAAAATTGAAGAAAATACGAGAATCTCTCACTGCAAAGAAGCTAATCAAATTCCTAAACGGACTGGGACTCCAGGGTGGACCGAAAATAATAGCGCTTAAAGGGCGGAATATAATATAATTGACGTTTAGTCAATTAGTCAATTAAATATTTCACCAGGTAGGATCGCGCCAAAATCATATCTCCTATTTAAAAATATTTGATCGTTTTTCTAATCCTTTTCAACTGGTTGGTGGACAACCCTTTTCTTGTATTTTTCACAATATCCACAGATTTCACGGAGCTACCTGGAACGGAGCAAATACTAATTTGTACGGTTGTTTGCTTTGGCCGACTACGTGTACCGAAACGTGATAATGACGAACTAAGTTCTGGGAGGGAATTGTTCTGTTTGTCTTCAGAAACTTCAGGTAGAAGGTTAATTCGTACAGTGTTAAGGGCACAACGTCGCTTGATAAAACGTGTCGGAGGGTTTTCAAATTGTTCGATTCACACATATTCAAATTAAATATCAATTTGTTTGTACAAATAACAAAATAATGCACATTTAGTGTCGAATCGCTACAAAATGACATCAAAACTTTAAGATATTGCACTGACGTTAAGTTAGCATCGGGTAGACTTTAAATATTATTGTTATGGCATGTACTAAGTAACTATTCGGCCTCCAGCTATAAGATTAACAAAAGAGGACTTGAATGCATCCTAGTGCGAAATTATGGATTGACAAGACTATTTTAATCCCTGTAAAAAGTTCAACCAATAGAAATCTTTAGAATTTCGTCCTTTACTTTGTGATCGTCTGTTAAATATACAAAAAACTAAAGGGGGACTGTTATGCGTGTCTTTCTAGCGTGTTCCAGGTTTATTGACTGGCTGTATTTATTAGTGCGGGTATGAAAGCTGGAATATAATTGGATTAAAAACAAACATTTCTCTCGTAATTCAGCACCTACTGCATAGCAATAAGTAATGAACGGTGGTTACTTAAACATTTAACACATATTTCAGCTGCGAAGTGGGATTTCTTGGTGGATTTAGGGAAAGCATTCGAATAACAATGTGTTTAAACAGGCTGAATGTAGCTTGGCTAACTCAGACCCTGTAGTGGCCTTCAGAAACTTACGGAATCACTTTGGAAGAATAGTTGAAGAAGGATATTGTTTCATCTGTTCTAACCATGCTAGTGCAGCAGGTGCACATCATTCAATAATAAACGATGGTAACTACCATTTTTCGAGCTATAAGTGTGAGTTCTAAGTGGATTTAGGAAAAGACATGGAAGTAAAAATGTGTTTAAATATGCCTAATGCAGTTTGCCAAATCAGACTCAGTTCCAGGACCTTCAGGAGCTCCAATTTGGATGAATGGTTCTAGAAATGGAGGACCCGGAATTAAATATCAATTTGCAATAAATAACCATTCATAAACATCTTCAATATATCATCACGAGACATGAGATATCAGGGTCATTACTGTTAGCTCATGTGGATGTTTTGAATTCGGCTAAGAGGTGTTGGATGAGTAAGTAAATGTTGACCACGATGATTAGGACCATGATGTTTATGGAACTATAGCTGGATAGGAATGGTTTCTCGTTTGAAAGTCATTGTGGATTGTGAAGCTACCCATTGATATTTCTGCAGTTTCACTATCGTCACTTGACAGATCTCTGAGTCATTGTCTTTTAGCTTACTTGGTGGTTTGAAATTGAGATTGAGATAGGTTAGAGATTCAACAAGTGGTGTTAGATGAGTGAGTAAAGACAACGATCGATTTTTGGAAATAGTGAAAGCTGGACATACAGTTTGGCAAAGTTATACCGAGTAGTGATTTTAGGAACCTCTAGACATACTGTTTGAAAAATGGATCGAAGAATAACACTCAATGAAACCAAATCTCAACAGAAAACCTCCACCCTCCGCCGAATCACTTTTCCAAGAAACTAGGGCGAAACAGACAAAATAAAACGAAAAACAAGCACTTTGATTCGAAAAGCTACCCATGACTAGAAGAAGGGTCATTGTTGTTTTAGGCTGATGTTCGACAAGCTATTGGATGAGTGAGTAAAGAGGATTTTTCTGAAGATTTCGGACTGGGATGTTTGGGTTTATTGTAGAACACTTAGCAGAATTCCAGTTCCAACCCGTGGCATACACAGACACAATAGTGGAACCACCAAGACCTCCAATTTCGAAGAATGGTCCAAGAAATTACAATAAAACCAAATCTAAACAGATTCAACCCCCTCCGTTTTACCTGTCCTCTGCTTGTTTTTCCTTCCTCCTGCAACCAATGTCGTCTAATTTGGGACATCGACAAAACGCTTTGGAACTCCCAAACTCCATTGACAAGAATACAACTGAACATGACAACAGTTCGAAAAAATGGTTTATATGGCTTATGCAACATTACTACAGCCGATCTGGACGCATGGAATTGAACTGATGGGTTCAATTATGCGTTCAAAATTCCATAGAATCCAATCATTCCACTCCAAAATCCTTCGAACCGTTGCGCAATCTGCCTACTTCGTGTCTAACCTACTCTCTAGACTTACAGGTCTAATTTGCCCTTGCCAGAAGTCAATACAGACACTTACATAATTTTCTGAATCTTCATCTTCATCCCCTAGTAATTGATTGAAAATCTAGATGACCTCGCGACTTCCTCAAAAAAGTGAGGAAAGTGATTGTAACCAATTGGCTAGTTCTTTAGTCTTGCGTTTTATTACAAGATTTATTGTAAAGACAACGAGCTGTTACAAATATAAACAATAATAAAAATTCAGTTTACACGCGACAGCCATTTTCTTGACGGTCGTGGACTATTCTTCCGCTGTTTTGAATGTTGTTTATTTCTTTCCGAATAAGACGCGAACAGTTCCTGTAATCTTCGTCAATTCATTGGTATAAAGTTGCATCAACGAACATTGAAGTTGGCCAGAGTTAATGAATATTCCCTCTTAACCCTTTCCCCCCTTTATCCGGCGGTACTTTGAAGCTATTTGAATACATCTGGCCAATTCAGCACAGCGACGTCGATTTCACATTTTGTTCTTGGGTTCTCTTAAAGCAGAGTAAATACATCAAAGGTTTCGTGTCTTTTACACTGAATCGTATCGGATCTAAAAAAATTATAATTTGACAAATAGAAAACGGTCCTTATTAATAGAACCGTTCTACATTTTGACTGATGAAGAACCTAGTCATTGATTCATCTCTAGTTTTTATTAATACAATGGATCATGACTAATTCATCATCTAAATCATCAGGACTAATGCCTCAGGAAATGTAATCTATTTTTAGATTGACCTTTATTCAAAAAAGTTCTGTAAACTCATTGAAGGTTAATTGATTTCCCGGTCACGAAAATAAACTATTTGATGTCCAATGTCCTTCATAAAATGGTTTAATGTGATGTTTGGAATTTATTTTTCTACAATTATTTAGAAATCGTGAGATGCGGTCTGTGTGATGTACAATAGGTTTCAGAAAAACATTTTCTTTATCGTGCCAACGTTTCGAACTTTATTGAGATAATCTTCTGTGTAATTGTGCCATTCTTGCGTTTCTTGTTGAGAGTGGCCTTAATAATTATCGATTAACGGTCACTAATCACCACACATTTTTCTACAATGTAATTCATATAATTTTCTCACAATTTCTAAACAGCATGATCGCCCTTTTCGTGCTTTACTGGGTCGATCAGACGATAAATTGTGTAATTCGGTATGAAAAACTTGATTTGCCCGGCTAACGTGGTTTCTAAGACGAGAATTTTTTTAAGATTCTAAAGTAAATTGTATCTATTATTGAGTTTTTTATTTTTTTAAAAGGTAGATAGAAAATTATTTTACCGTTTATATTTAACAGGTGAGAATTTATCTGAGCTAGCCGAGGTGCAGGATCAATAATATGGAATATATTTGGCCTAAAAGTTTGTTTAGAAGTGTGAATTCATAGGAGATAACATGCGCATTACGCGTCGGTTCAAGTTTTAATGAATTTTCGTTTGATTAAGAGGTTTTGAAGTCATGAAATAATGTCATATAATATGCTAAGGCTAGCAATATACAAGAAATTTCATTATTAAAAATTGAAGTATACATTTTTTTAAATATTCTATTTGTTCCCTATACATATTACATGTACATCCAAGGTGTTGAGATGGCAATCGTGGCTGAAGCATGGATACTCGAATAGTGATTTTTAATGATCTTTTTAAGGTAAAAGTCATTGCATTTATTTTCACTATTATGCAACACATTTTCTAACAGATATCTCTACAGATAGCATAAGCGTACTTATTGTGCATTTGAGTGGAATATACATGTAAAACCTGCAATTTAAATCACAAGTTATCATCTATCAAGTAATGACATAACCTGATGCAAAACAAAATGTTTTGAAGTAGCATAGTTGCGTTTATTATTGTACTAATGCCAGAAAACTACCGGTAAAACGACAGTAAATATTGAACAGACAGTGAGAGTGACTTCTCTTGCCGGTTCATAGGCTCTTTCGACCCGATGTAATTGATCCTCGGGAATTGAATTCCGCGAATCGTTTGCTTATAATTCATTCATGCGCGCCCTGGTTAAAACCGGTGACGTTGCTTGTCTCACGGCCGACATTGGTGCTTGCCCATTGCTGAGCGGCATCACTTTATTTCTGTTTTGATACGTCCATCAAATCGGCTTGTGCCTTCAGAGGATTTATTGTTTTCCGAGGGTAGCTCTATAATGGCAATTGGTTGGAAATCAATTTCTAGCTAAGCAATCCTTTCTTTCTTCTCTCTTCTTTCTCGATTTGTCGCCGAATAACGTGCCGGGCATTTTAAAGATATGCCCTTTTTATTTTCTTGTTAAAATGTCACAAATATACAGTTAAAATTATAAACTAAATCTAAAAAGACCTCTAAATTGGCATAATAACTCAAAATTAAAAATAGTACAGCCACCACTGACTGATTATTAATACCTACTGTCATATTTTATGTTTTAACATGAATATGCTCTTGGGTTGTAGCTTGGAATTTTTTGCGTTACCATCTTCAAGACATCGATTTCCCGTTCATATAACATTAATAATAGTTAAGTAAAATAGAGTTAAGGTTAGGTTACATAGATTACGATGAGATCAGGTTAGGTTAGGAATGGTTAAGTGAGGTAGAATTAAAGCAAGGTTAGGACAGGTAAGGAATGATATAGTGAAAGTTAAGATGAGATCAGGTTATGTTAGGAATGGTTAAGTAAAGTAGAGTTATACGTCGGTTAGGTATATTAGGTTAATAATAGTTAAGTAAAATAGAGTTAAGGTTACATCAGGTTAGGTTAGAATAGTTAAGTGAGGTAGAATTAAGGCAAGGTTAGGACAGGTAAGGAATGATATAGTGAGAGTTAAGATGAGATCAGGTTATGTTAAGAATGGTTATGTAAAGTAGAGTTAAGACAAGGTTAGGTCAGGTAAGGAATGATATAGTGAGAGTTAAGATGAGATCAGGTTATGTTAAGAATGGTTAAGTGAGGTAGAATTAAAGCAAGGTTAGGTCAGGTAAGGAATGATATAGTGAGAGTTAAGATGAGATCAGGTTAAGTTAGGAATGTTTAAGTTAGGTGGAGTTAATACATTTTTTTAAATATTCTATTTGTTCTCTATACATATTAGATGTTCCAACATACTTCAAATGTGATTAAAAATGTTTTTTCACACGGTCACAGCACTAACTCTAATGGAGCACTGGACACGGAGGACACCAGCCAATAATGGCACTCAGTATGAGAGATTAAGGAACATGTCATCATCGATTAAGGCAACGTGGATGCTTGTGCCGTAGGGCTAGGTTGGTGCGAAAATTTTAGGAATCGGGGTCAGATCAGATCATTCACCAAGGAATGTTGAGGTAGTTTTGGATAGTAAGGAGCTTTGACGATTTGTCTGAGGACTTTTGATTGGAAAGATTTAATGCTCTGGATGTTGGATTGCTTGGAAGAACACCACAGTTCCACTCTTTATGTTCAAAAGTGGTCGTAGTGAAGTGTAGTGAAAGGTTGTTTTAGTGTTTACGGTCAAGGCGAATTTCGGTCCTAGACGTCTTTGTAGTTGTCTTCTGTTAAGTTGTTTTCTCTAAAGTCTTGAGTGGGAATTTTACGTCGGTCTGCTAACTAGGTACACTGAATACTTCGTTCAATCCGTCCTCCAATTTTTGCACCAGTTTTCGATAAGATTTTGATGTTAGAGGTAGCGTGGCCAGGATTCAAGTTAGAGGACAAAATTGATGATGGTATTAGGGTGAATAGGTAGGTCAGCAGTATAAAAGGAAAAAAGGATGGGACCTTGTGGGACGCCGGCTTGTGTCTGTATTCTGAAAACTCGTAGACCCTCCTAACATTGAAACGACGGTAGGTTAGAGAGGATTTCAGGATCATACATTCAGGATAATGTGAAGTTTATAATGAACGTCCGGGGTCAGACCCTATCAAATGCCTATGCTATATAAAGGAACGCACCAAGTGGAGATAGGTTGACCACTCTGAAACTTTGTTGTATACAATTAATTAAGGTTTTTAGTTGAGATGAAAGAAGCTAATGGCACGAGAGGGATTCGAACCCACGACCTTCGGCTAGATACGCCGCTGCTCTACCACCTGAGCTATCGTGACCTTGATCCACTCGGACATCAACTCCCCATCTCAACCCCACCTTATGAGTTTTCCCTCCTTTTGCCATTTTTCAAATGTTGCGTAATCGGTTTGGATTCTCGACGACAATTGAAATGGCGACGGAGNAGTTGATGTCCGAGTGGATCGAGGTCACGATAGCTCAGGTGGTAGAGCAGCGGCGTATCTAGCCGAAGGTCGTGGGTTCGAATCCCTCTCGTGCCATTAGCTTTTTTTCATCTCAACTAAAAACCTTAATTAATTGTAATGTTTAATCGGTCAAGTGGACCTCGAAATTAGTGAACTTTGTTGTATAGTGGAATGATGAGGACGGGTTTGGTGAGAAGGAATGATTTTACGAGTATCTAAAATGGGTATTAAGCGCGTTAAAATGAGTATTTAAAGGATTTTGGGCATTAAAGGAAAAATGCTGATGGATTTTTAAGAATTATATTTGGTTGGGAGATTTGTGACCTTTAAGAATGAGAATAACGAAATATTTCCGTAAGAGAGGAAAGTGAGTTTGTAAGACGGCTTTATATGGTTATGAAAACTATGACCTTTTAAGCTTCTAAGTATGATGGGGGTATAAAATTTGAAATAAGAACTCTTATCGGTTTCTGTCGTGCACAAGGGCTTAACGTCCATATAGCCATTTTGAGTTACAATTTTGTAAGAAAAAATTGCGGTAAAGTATATAGACAATCTGTCAGGGTGAGAGGATCATTGGTGTAAAAGGGGGTGTTTACCTACCGACCGCTGAATCCAGAAATCATCGATAACAATCCATCAAGATCCAGGATCTTCTTTCAATTCACTGACATTCAGATGGGAAATACGGTACAAGTTCTCATAACCTGAAGATATCGTTGACACATGTTAACGAAAATCTCGGTTATATATAACCCGTTGATTTGTATTTGCCTCTCAAGCGTATGTGGGAAGATTTTGTAATTAATCTTGTTGATGTTGCTCAGCCACTATCCCATAATATGTTTGTATTCTACTACACTGACTTCACCCACGTTCAATTTCGGTTCGAGAAGCGATGTTGACTCGAAAGCTGGTTGCTACCGTTATGAGCTAGGCGTTAACCGCGACTAGGCCCAGCACTAATTATGAAATAACATATGGCGAATATGTTTAGTTGATGTTTCATATCGAATAATTGCCTTCGAGTTTTCTCATTGTAAATTGCTACACAATCGCAAATTTTTACTTAAAAAAAGCTCGGTGTGTAAACGTTTATTAAAATTAAATCCATTTCAGTTCGTGGTACGATTGACCAATTAAGTTTTTTCAATTAATTAATCTTTATGAAAGGTATTGGTTGAAATGAAAAAGTCAGTGTCACGAGCGGGATTCGACCCCACGATCTTCGGCTAAATACGCCGCTACTCTACCACTTGAGCTATTGTGGCTTGCTTCCACTCGGACTTTCCATCTCAACCCAACCTTTCGAATTTTCTCTCCTTTTTGCCTTTTTTCAAATGTCGCGTTATCTATTTGTGTAATCTATAGTGGATATCTAGTAGATCGAAGTCCCGATAGCTCAAGTGGTAGAGCAGCGACGTATTTAGCTGAAGTTCGTGGGTTCGAATCTCGCTCGTAATACTGACTTTTTTATCTCAACCAATACCGTACATACAGTTTAATAATTATGTCAAGTTCTATTTGAATTAAACAGCCTTATTTTTCTCAATTCATTTTATTGTAAATGATTTCCAAGCAACACTGTCGTCCTCAGTATGCTTAAAACCTTTATTGTTAGTGTAGTCTAACTACCTAGAGTAATGAGAATGACCAGCAGTGTGGCTTGAAATGCAATATTTACAATAAAATGAATACAGAAAAAAAGGCTGTTTAATTCAAACAGAACCTCACATAATGATTAAATTACAGTTAATTAAGGTTTTTAGTTGAGATAAAAAAGTCAATGGCACGAGCGGGATTCGAACCCACGACCTTCGGCTTGATACGCCGCTGCTCTACCACTTGAGCTATCGTGAATTCGATCCACTCGGACACTAACTTCCCATCTCACCTCACCTCACTTCTCGAATTTCCCCTTCTTTTTGCCATTTTTCAAATGTCGTGTAACCTATTTGATTCTCGGCAACAAATGAAAGCTCAAGTGGTAGAGCAAGATCGTGGGTACGAATCCCGCTCGTGACACTGACTTTTTTTAATCTCAACCAATACCTTTCATAAAGATTAATTAATTTAAAAAATTTATTCAAATGTCATACATCTAAAGAAAAAAATAAACTACAAGGAGGATAAAAAGATAAAATAATACTGCCTTTGACAGTCTGGTTTTAAGGATTGCATACAAATTTTTATCCCCAGACCTAAAATTTCCTTGTTTCCAAAAGTTAAAATTACCGGGGTCAAGAATACCATGAATTAAATTTAATTCACTTAAATCGACTAGACAAATCCAATTTACGCCCAAGATAATCCCTTTTGTGGAGTTGGGCTTCCTCCCTTGGTGTTCTCGCCTTCAAAACAATTTTAAACAAGATAGGGGGAAAAAGTTTAAACCTATCTGAAAAGATGCCTTGCGCATAATAAAAAAAATTAACCAACGTAAAAAATTTAACAAAATTTTTCGTCTATATTTGCAAATTATAGTAATCGACTCGCAGACGTGCGTGATTCACGTCGTGGATTATCTCGTGACATACATGGATGATAATTTGAAACCGGTAAAATGTCAAGTCGAACTGTGATAACACGAAGTTAGCCCAAAACCTAGTTGACGACGGGTTAAATGTAAATTCTTGTGATTTATTTCCCGTCAAATGAAGCGTTCAACTTCAACAACAAAACTGCATAGTCAAATGCAATTTATACAGATAATTTAACCTTTTCAACAAATTATCCCCGGTAGATAAAATTTCAACGCGAATTCTTTCTCAAAAAGGTCAAAACATATTTGTATTTGACTTAAATTCTAAAATAATACCTGAGCAGTTTTGAAATTGTCATATTGTTGGTATATAGAGAGAAAAAGAGAGAAGAAAGCGAAAAAAGCCACAGCAATTGGATTCCCCTGGGGAATTTTTTTTCCGTTCCGCTTTAAGTGGATCTATCGACGGGAAGGTCGTTCGCTAAGTGAAGGTCTCTGTAACTTCCTGGTCTCGTGGAATGCGCGTTTTTCTCTCTCGAATAAAAACGTTTCCCAAAAGCCAAATTTGCCAGCATATTCGTTGAGAGGAGAGGTAAAAATACAGAGCTATACATCTGAAATCGCTTTTTAATTTATACCTGCCCTGTTTAGATATATAACTCTATACTACTTAACTTTACACAGAAACAATATTTTCAATGAGTTATTGAATTTAAGTTTACAAAACACAGGTGGTTTGGAAGCGCCATCGTCAGTGAAATGCAATCAAGTACTGCAATAACTGCATCTCAGTTCTTCTTCAATCCAAAAAGTTATATAGTGGTTTTATGTTTTCCCCGACTCTTCTTGCACACCTTGAACCACCATAGTCACCATGCCTCGGTCTGACATGATGAAATAGATGCTTGAAAAGTTTGTGCCCTAAAAAAACCATATTAGATATTACACTAAATGCAAATACTTATAAGATTATGGGGGATACTGGCAAGAAGAAGATCCACCAGTTTCAAGCACACAAAATTGAGATAAGAATGGAACACAAACTCCTCTACCCAGAGAAAGGTCGACATAAACAGGTGAAATGGAGAAACACTAGAAGCGCAAGACTTTAATGTACAAAAGCGCGGGCTGTTCGGAAGCGCCATCGTCAGTGAAATGCGATCAAGTACTGCATAACTGCATCTCAGTTCTTCTTCAATCCAAAAAGTTATATAGTGGTTTTATGTTTTCCCCGACTCTTCTTGCACACCTTGAACCACCATAGTCATCATGCCTCGGTCTGACATGATGAAATAGATGCTCGAAAAGTTTGTGCCCTAAAAAAACCATATTAGATATTACACTAAATGCAAATACTTATAAAATTATGGGGGATACTGGCAAGAAGAAGATCCACCAGTTTCAAGCACACAACATTGAGATAAGAATGGAACACAAACTCCTCTACCCAGAGAAAGGTCGACAAAAAAAAAGGAGAAATGGAGAAACACTAGAAGCTCAAGACTTTAATGTACAAAAGCGCGGGCTGTTCGGAAGCGCCATCGTCAGTGAAGTGCCATCAAGTGCTTAGTACATCTCTATTCTTGTCCCGTCCAAAAAGGAGAGGGAGTACTCAGGAGAGCATCAGAAGGCCATCATTATATCATGATCATACAACGTTATGGTAGGCAGATGGCTCCAAAACAAACGAAGGAACAGAATCGGGTGTACAAGCTCATAACATGAGGAATCAAACTCATTAGGGAAGTACACTTCGGTCTTTCCAGCAAAAATACATGCCATCAATCCTCGTACCCCGGAAAATCTTAAAAGAGGTTACACTGGCAAAAAATCCTCATAAGATCAAATAGCGAAGCACCTCTTAAAGCAATAGCAGGTTAAAAAAATCACATCAAAATTAGACAGTAAATGCATCCCAAATCTTCAAAACCTGGTGAAACACAACATGATGATATCTTGGGTGCCAGGGCACAAAGGAATTTTGGGTAACGAAAAAGCAGACACAGTGGCCAGAGGAGGCCCATTTGGAATGTACAATCTACTGGCAAAGTTTGTAACACGAGTAGCCGAACACCCTGAAAAAAAAAAAAATATATATATTTTCAGGGTGTTCGGGTACTCGTGTTACANGATATATATATATACATATATAGCAAAAAGCAGCTGTTGCCAATAAGCAAAAATCACAAAAATGATAAAGACTTATATTGGGAGTGTTTTTTACCAGCCCAATGGTTAACATTCTTAGTAATATTTAGTAATTTTTTAAAATAATTTTTTACTTTGGCACAAAAAATCAAAATTATATAACAAAATGTGACTTTGTTATCATTAAATCTAAATCACTGAAATTTTTATACATTGTTTAAATCGATAGGAAACTGCCAAACTACAACTTCATCAGCGCGGATATCTTCACAAAAAATCTCACGAAAGGAATAACAGTTGGATTTCACTCGGAGCACTTTTGTTTTTATATGAAAAAGATTTTTACGATCCAAGGACGTACGTTGACACAAACTGCAAACCGACCGCGAGCTGATAAAAAGCGGAACACGGATAAAACGAAATTTCAAACGTTGTTTTGTTAGTTACATAAAAAATAATAATATAAATAAATAAGATAATGAAAAAGGAATATATTTCTGTTTTCAATGAAGATATTTAATTATTCAAACTTAACATTGATTGTCGTGATAAACAGTTCTTATTCGTATGTTTAAAATGTCAAAGAATATAAATTTTCGAAATTAATAAATAATCCCTTTTAAAACTTTAAGATTATGTCGATTTGGAACGTAAGTCCACATCTTTTATGACTACTTAAGTCTGAAAGCGCTGTATTTCAACGCACATTTTGCCGTATGGTTAAAATTGGCGTCGCGTGACCCCGAGCGGTTGCATTGATTAATTCATTTACCTTACAAACAAGAGCTCTGAGTAAATATTCTTTCATTTGTCAGGGCTGAAAAGCATTTTTTCGTAGATTTACAAAGTTAAATAGTAAATTATTCCATGGGACTACTAATGATAATAATGACAGTAATGATGATGAGGGTACTAAAAAGGTGGTGTTTCCAGCTGTTCAGCCTTGTGGGTTTACTTTACTTTTATTTATTTTATTTTTATTTTACTTTTACGTTTTACCTTGTGGCAGCGAACGATGTTTATCCCGTTTTTTTTATCACGTCGCATAAGTATTCTATGAGATTCATGTCAGAAAACTTGCTGGCCTATTAATTGTGGTGATCTCTGCATCCTCCAAGTAATAGGTTACTCGATCAATATCATGCAATTATACGAAGTAGTCCCAAATAAATGGAGCGAATTGGACCACAGCTTCCAGAACGACTTTCTCGATGTACCGTTGCCAAAGATCCATGCATCGGTAGCACCATGGTCGTTGATTTCACTTCATACCGTAGCCAACTGGCTTTGAAAAGGTTGGGACTCATGAATGGCACATGAATCAAATCGTTTTCCACGTCTTTTCCACAGACATCTGATCGCCACAAACGAAGCCGGTCGGGTTTCTGCACAGTAGTAGCGAACCTAATGCGTCTAGAGACTAGTCTATTCCGACGAATCCTTCCACTGACTGTTTTAGATATGTTTTTCAAAAGATGGGTCCTACTCACAGTTGTTTTTAACGATCCAGATTTCGAACCTACAGCTCATCATCAGGTTGAAGGAGCTCTTCAACCACGTCTTTCGACATGAATTGCAGGACTGATTACGGTACCCCGGCCATCACAACGTTCAAATGAGAAGCTGGTTTTTAATGCCACTGAATTATCACATACGAAAAGTGGCAGTTATAACACAATTAAATATTACATTAATAAATACTGTAAGAAATTAATTATAAATTAGTGATTAATTATATATGTATGTGTATATAGGTATACAGAGTACATTATACATTATATTATTATACATATTATAATTTCAGTCTAATATATATTTATATTATTTATTTATATTTATTTCATATATTTATATATATAAATTTCATTCGTTAATTTGTATGTTTAATATTATTTATGTACATATGATCAAAATCCACTATACTATTAATTAGTTCATTTATCTCCGTTTAATTTTACATTTTTTAGCTTCAAAGTTCTCAAACCAATCTAGTTCCCTCCCTTTGTTGAAACCATGTAACACTATTGTATTTAAATCCATAAAGCCGAAGAGAAGGTCCGAAGTATTCGTGCGTCGCATCTATTGGTATACATTTCAGTTGTTTTCTAAAGTCCAGTACATTAGGCAAAAGGAACATATGAAGCAATGCCGTGTGTTTTATAAAGCCGAAGGTCGTGGTTCGAATCCCGCTCGTGACACTGACTGTTTTGTCTCAACCAATACCTTACATAAATATTAATTAATTAATTGGTTAAATTTAAATTTAAATCGTTTTTTGTTTCTTTTAGATGGTCTTTAAATGCCCAAAATTTGTTCGATTTAGGCAAGTGTTCTGGAACTGTCGTTTTTTATTTCTCTACCGCTTTGTCCTATATTTATTTAGAAATCGTGAGATGAAGTCTGTGTGATGTAGGTTTCAGAAAAACATTTTCTTTATCGTGCCAACGTTTCGATCATTATTGAGATCATCTTCAGGGCTCAAAGTGTTGTCTTCTGTGTAATTGTGCCATTCTTGCGTGTCGTGTCGAGAGTACCCACTAACTAACTCTGCATAATCTAACCTAAACTGAACCTAACCCAGCCAGTCCCTAATCCGAGTACTAACCCTACCTACTACTATATTGATTGAATATGAAAAATATTTTTTGCATTATATAAATTCACAGTTTTTCACATCCTACATGTATTTGTTAAATTTAAACAATGTAAATCCCAGACCCTGAAGATGATCTCAATAAAGATCGAAACGTTGACACGACACCTACATCACACCAGACCGCATCTCACGATTTCTAAATAAATATCGATTAACGGTCACTAATCACCACACATTTGTCCTATATATTTAATGTCGCAAACATTGGGGTTTTGGGAGGATGTTTCTAAGTGAACACGTACTTCTAAAACTTTCTTGTTCAAGAATTTTACCTACTTTTTATGGTAGTTCACCAAAGTATGGCGAACAACGGAACCCTAACGAGTCATTTATGGTGGGGTGGTTGGGTCGTATTGTTGCTTCTTTTGTAGTTAATTTTTTTATTCTTTTAACTAGCAACCTATAAATAAATATTTCTTGATATCCATTGTTTTGCTAAGGTTTTAGTAGTTTCTAATTATTTTTTATAGTTAGCGGGTGTGAATGGTAGTTTTAACATACGGTCTATGAGCCAAATGAAATCAGCATGTTGTGTTTTAGAAATGGTTGAAGTCTCCCCTTACATAATAGATGGAGTTGACCACCTATCAAGGAAGCCGTTACATGACGGTTCCGCAGTACGATAAGAGCAGTAAAACGGTTGTCTCTAGCCGTCGTACATCGTGATCGACCACAGTCTTCTCTTTGAACGAGGCTTCCGGTGACCCTAAACCTCTGTAGACCATCGTGGATGGTAGAGCGCAGGACATCCAGAATTTGGGCTGTATGGTAGAATAGAATAGAATAAATTTTATTCCTTCAGTTTCATTTTTAATTTGGCATATAGCTCACATCAATCTTAAAGAATTCACTTAAAGTAGAAAAGTGAGCTTGTTTGTACCATTTAACCATTTTTTATATTTATTTGCAGGTAATGACGGTATCCTTACTGACAATTTATTAAATAGGTTATTACCATAAATTCGAAACTCTGTCTATTTTTAGATTTTTACATGTCGGATATAATAACTTATTTCGATTTCTTTTTTCATGTTCCTGTTCATTATTTACACATGTATGTATAATTTACAATATTTCCTTTGTATACAAAGGAGGAGATGTATATACAGATGGTCTGATATTAGACCACCAAGTCCGAGGAAATATCGACTAGTATTAGCCGTTTCTGTAAAAATTTACACAGTAAAAATGGTTACACCTACAGCTTTAAGAAAATTTTGAAAACGACCGATATGGCACGCTGGTCGTATAGTGTGAAAACGAGTTCGAGTTCCAAGAAAACAGTGTCTATTGAAGCCTGTATGCGATTTTTAATCTAAAAAGAATAAAAGGATTAGTAACACTATACAACTTATTTTTTATCCGTTTCTACAATTTCTGGAATTATCTGCCTAAATCCGTTCTGGCTCAACCCTTTCCACCTTCAAGTCCCGTCTTTTCGAATACCTCCTGTCCCTACAATATAACAGCGAGGATGTCTCATTTTCTGTTAATTTTCCCTCCTTGTTATTCAATTTAGAACGTTTCATTTATTTTTGTCCTATTACATTTAAATCTTTATTTATATATTTTGATACAAATTGTGCCGAATTTTGTACTTTTTAGTTATTGAAGAGGGCCTAAAGCTCCTAAAGAATCCAATTTATTTTCTTCTTTCTTTTTCTGTGTGTTCTGGTCAATTCTGGTCCTCGTATGGGGCCATCAGTCCATACTGATTTCAAGCAGTGCATTCAGAAATTTGGACACCTCGAACTTCCTGGAGCTCACGAATCGCTTCAACAACAGTAAGGTGCCGGTTTCGAAAAATTCTCAAAGTCAAAAAACGGTCATCCTGTGGTTCTGATACCCTAGGGCGTCTAAGAAGAAAGTAGGACGCAATTTCTCCTAAACGTCTCGCAGTGTTTCGTAGGGAACTCCGATGGCAATAGCCGCAAACCTGATGGAACGCCCATTATCATCAATTGGCACACCACGCGCGACATCCTCAACACTAAGTGGCACGTTTAAGTTTAAAAATTTAAAAAACATATTTATTAAGGTTTTTAGTTGAGATAAAAAAATCAGTATCACGAGCGGGATTCGAACCCACGACCTTCGGCTAGATACGCCGCTGCTCTACCACTTGAGCTGACACCAACTTCCCATCTCAACCTACCTTTCGAATTTTCCCTCCTTCTTTCCATTTTTCAAATGTCGTGTAATCGGGATTCGTTTCTCGGCGACAAATGAAATGGCCACCGAGAGCTTTAGTGAAGATATACTTCGTTTTACTTATTAAATCCATTATATTTCGTGGTCCGATTGACAAAATAACTTCTTTCAATTCATTAATCTTTATGGAAGATATTGACTAAAATGAAAATGTTAGTGCCACCAACGGGTTCGAACCCATGACCTTCGGCTAGATACGCCGATCGGATACCACTTGATCTATCGTGTCTTCGATCCACTCGGACACTAACTTCCCATCTCAACCCCCTCCTTTTTGCCATTTTTCAGCTAAAAACCTTAATTATTTGATAGATATTAATTGGTCAAGCGGACCACGAAAACTAGTGGAATTAAAAAACAAAGATGAAACTAAACAGTTTATTTCTTCAGAATTCAAATGATACTGAATAAACATTTTGAATTTCGTAAAAATTAAACCAAAAAAATCATTTATCCTTGTTTAGGATTAAGGATTAAGTGTGTTTACCGCTGATTGATTCCCAATTTACAACACAGCATAAACAGATATTATTGTTAAAAACAATGAGACAAATTAAGGGCAGAATTGATAAAGAAATATTTTTCTGAAACCTACATCACACCAGACCGCATCTCACGATTTCTAAATAAATAAGGACAGAATTTTGTTTTATCGAGAAAAAAAATCTATTGGGTGCAATTTTTTGCCTGTCAATGTATACAAGTTATTAACGTTGGGTTTACGTTTAAAGTTAACTATTAATCTTTATACTTTGTTATTAAGGGAAATAAACAAATAAACAAGTGTCCAACGTTTTGGTCTTTGAGTGTATTTTCAAAATCATTATTGTAACAGAAACGACAAATAAAATTGTAACCATAAATTACTTTGTCAATATTGGTTTTGTGATGAACAGGTAATCTCTTGTCAGTTATCCAGATCGGTGAATCATTTTCGTGCAGCCGAGGGAAAAATAAAATAATCGTAGGACTGTATAACAGACTATTTTTCCAATAAAATTTTCCCCTTTCTGAAAATTATTTGTTAAATACTTTTGCGTAACGGCTTTAACGAATTAATTTGCGGTACGTCTGGAACAATGAGTCGGTTTAATAGGGGAAGGACCATTAATCTTACCTCGCAGGAACGTAGGCCAGGAGTCGGAACTTTTATTCCGCAGAATCGGAATATAATAAAATAACCGGAGCCGGTGGAAAATTGGACTGTGAAAGAATCGCATTTGAAATCTTGTCGGAATGACGCCTTTTGTCGCATGTCAAATGTTAGACAATGGGAAAGATCGTATCGACGAGAAAACAGGTTCAAGGTGAAATAAATAAATTAAGCCACTGCGGCAAACCCGAGAATCGGTTTTAAAATTATACAAAACCGATTAAAGTTACAAATAAAATAATTTATGAAGATGTTTGAATATCTAATGAACTTTATCACACTTAACTTTCCAACTACGATTGAACTTTATGTACAGAAATCGTGGTAGAACGCAGGGGTACTGATCCGAATATCATGGGTTCGAGTCCTGCTCATAAGATTGATTTTTCAAATCAACCATACTTTGCATAAAAATTTATAAACCAATTAAAATAATTACTCTGGTTTATAGGATCGACTAAAACATTTATACATGGTGATTAGCTATAGGTACGACAAAGTTCGTCACGTTTTTCTACAGTTAAAATGTAAAAAAAAAGTTTCAATTAATTATTTTGTTTATGTTAGGTCTTGGTTGAGATTAAAAAGCTAGTGCTGGATTCGAACCTACGACCACTTAATACGCCGCTCTAACCACTTGACACCAAGACCTAACATAAAAAGAATAATTAATTGAAATAATTAATATGGTCAATTATACCACTAAACATAATTCGATTAATGTAAAAAAAGTACTTGTGAACCGTGGTCCAATTCTCAACACTTTCACAGATATTCAACTTTTTTCAACCATCTACAGTTTTCGTCATAAATCTACTAATAACTCTTAAATAATCCAATCATTTTTGGGAAGTCCAAAAAACATTTTTTTGGTTAAAAAAACAATCACTAAGTCTTTCAACAACTGCCAAATTTAATTTTAAAAACTAAATTGGCAACCTCATGGGAAAAATTCACGGTAAAGTTGGCAAATTTCTTAACAATTTCGTCGTGTAAGCTGTGTAGCAGTATAATTTTTTTTTAATTACATCGAACCAAAATGCAGAAAATTTAAACTAAATGTGAAAAAAGTGAGGGGAGTGGATCTGTAGTAATTTAACTTATGTCTTGGGCAAAATTTATTCCCTACCTTTAACTTAATAAAAAAGCACAAAAAACAAATAAAGAAATAAATACTAAAATAAAAAAACACAATATTATTAGGTGCTTTTGCTACATTAGAAATCTCGTTACCTTCCTTTTCTAAATCTTTAAGTTTACAGTTTGTAATTATGTTCGCACAAGACAGATAATTCTATATTATTACTACAGTTCCCTAAATTCTTATTATTGCTAATATTATCTCTTTTTTTATATTCTGTGTTACGTGAATTAATTCAATTTATTTCACTTTATGTTAACGTTAAACCTTCCTTAATTCAAGTGCCAGATTTGTAAAATTTTGTTACCTTATTTTTAGGGGACTCTACTCCCAGAATGAAATAGTCATTCTCTCTCTCTCTCTCTCTCTCTCTCTCTCTCTCTCTCTCTCTCTATCTCTATCTCTATCTCTATCTATCTATCGTGGTCGGTTATCGTATTATCCCAAGGGAGTGTTGCAAATATGTTGGGTCAGGAACCTCCTGGACCAAGTGCTACGTTATCTCATGGCCTTTGTCTTTAATAGCCGAAAGATTTTTTTTAACTTGGCAACCAAACATACCCAGCTCATTATCGGCTTCTTTTCCGTATACCGGGAAAAGTTTTCCTCGCGCTTGACTTCCCTCCCGTAATGCAAGCAAAACAGATAGACTATCTTTTTATGTTTTATTTTATTTTTACTTTTTTATACTCAAAATAACGGTAAGCAATGTTTAAAAGAGATTAAAACCGAGACAAATTGTCTCGAAATAACTGAGATAAATACTAGAAATAAGTGGACAAAGATTTTACATTACATTCTGTCAAATGAAATTCTGTAATTTGGTGGTTACCGGTCAGCCTGATCTGTCTATTCTAAGACACTTTTTGGTATTTCACCATCTGCAGTCATATGAGGCTAACTATAAAATTACAGGTTTATCAGCCCTTTAGATCAGACAAAAAAATTTCACAAATAGAATTTTCCACTAACGGCTTCACGGATATGCTCTGATCATATTTCCCTGGAAACATCCATTGCGACCACCTACAAAATTTTAAAGCCTGTATAGGGAAAGATAGAAAATCGAATGAAATACGAATGCTCCAAAACGTGTGGGAATGTATGTGCAAGCCCGAAGTATGAGCGGACTAACGTTTTACAGAAGTACATCTCGGTCTTTCAAGCTGAAATACTATCAATGCTTCTCACTATAAAGGAGGTCACATTGGCTAAAATTTAACAACTGAATAACAATATTCGTCAGTATGTAGCTCGAGTTGTCACCCGTTACTTGGAGAATGTAGGGGTTAGCTCGACGAATTGCTCAAAATGTTCTCCTGACATGAATCCTATAGAACATTTATGGGATGGAATAAAAAAAAAAACGGATTACATAAACATCGTTCATCGCCCCAATAAGCGTTTCAAACCGCTCTTGTTGAAAAATAGGAATCTGTTACACAAATCGAAATCCGATCGCTATTTATTCGAGACTCAAACATGGCGCAAAAGTCTGGGTCGATAAAGTAGAATAGATAACAAAAGAGAGAGAACTCAAGAAGATACGGAGAATCGGATGCGTTTGCAACCGAAAAAAAATCCACCATATGATAATGAGGACAGCATAGAAAACAATTGTTACCATCACCAAGAGACGACCATGAACAGGATGTTTGAGTTCAAGAAACATTTCCGACAAATTTAAGTACTAAGAAAAATTAGAAAGTGGTAGAGCCCCTCCGTTGCGAACGGCACAATCTGTTGGTACATTGCTCTAGAACGTAGGAAGTACGAGGGCAGGAGTACTTAGTCCTGGAACCAAATACTCAGAACACATAGGAAAAAACACTAGTATCTTTCAGACTGAAGTATATGCAATTGAGAGATGTACCCAGTTCAATTTGTACAAAGGGTACAAAAACAAGAATATAGCTATCATGTCAGATGGGGTACGAACGGGTACTATGCGCCTCCAATAGCCTCTAATACCCAACTCCGACTTTCCACCTTCACGAAGCTTATGCGGGTGTACCCTGTTAACTAACAAACGGAAAGAGGGGTATGGAGGGACAGGAGCTGGACCTGACACCTCCTAATCCTAAACCCAACACCTACCCCTCTTCCCACCCCACACCTTATCCTGGTCCCACTCTCCAGCCCAAATCCAAGGTGTTATGCGATCCGTGCCGATGGATGAATGGCACAGGGGTAACTGTGCCAATAACGGAGCCTCAAGGGCACCAGGCGACACCCTTGAGTAATTAGCCTTACACCGGAGAGAGGGCTCCTCCGGTGCGGACCTTTAGATCCCTCTCACTCGTGGGAACTACATGGAAAAACCTACAGTACAAAACAAAACACCGGGGGAACCTGTAAAGGAAGACCCCAAAAACCAACCGATGGAAATTGAAGGGGGCCCCGAACCCTCTCCAATTCCCATAAACGAAGAGCTAGAAGACAATCTTCTTGCGTCACCTTCTGCAGATGTGGGGGGTCTTCAGGAAAAAAACCCAGAAGGCGAAACCACTCCAATGGAGGTGGCGGAGAAGATTGAGGAACTACGTCTACAACCCCAAAGAATATCTGGGGCACAAAGACGCAAAATGGCCATACACAGGGCCAAACAACGGGGGGAGCCTATCCTAAAAAGAACCAGGAAAGGAAGACAAAACCCTAATGTAAAACCCCGGATTCTGACACCAGGGCAAACCACGGGAAGTGTTGACCCCAAAAAACCGGGACCAACACCAACCAAAAGTGGCAAAAGGGGCAGGTCACTGGGTAGCACCCCATCATCAAGTGGAAGTGCTCCTAGGACATGCCCCAAAAAGAGCAAAACTGGGGGAGGCGGTGTGGAGCGGGTCATCCACCCCAACATGGTTGGGGGGGAGGACTCTGAGACATACCAACAAGCCCTCAAGGCGCTTAAAATGGCCGTGGTGTTGGAAGAATACCCGGAAAAGGAATTAACAACCGATCAGGGCAGAACCGTTCAGCGGGCCATCCTGGCTGAGGTCTGGAAGAGCAAAAACTCCCAGGGACCTCAGTTCAGGAATGGATATGTTGAGAAGGGAGCGGTCCTGATAACTTGTGAAAATCAAAGTGCCAAGGAATGGCTTATGGCTACGGTGCCTACCATCCACCCATGGGAAGGGGCTAACCTTAGGGTAGGCCCCTATAGAGAAATTATTAAAACCACTAGGGTGGCCATGTGGGTGCCGGACCCTGACCTTCTGGGCACTACGAACGCTACCACCATTCTCGGGCTGATGGAGTCCCAAAACCCAGGTATTAATACCGGGAAATGGAGAGTCATCAGCCAGAGGATAGAAGACAAAGGAAAAAGTCTAATCCTGGTGGTTGACATTGACGATGTATCCTTTGGGAATCTGAACAAAGCCAACTTAAAACTATACCTTGGCTTTGCGATGATAAACCTAAGGGTCATCAGAAAAGCAACCAACACTGATGCTGAGGGTGCTTCAAGCAAACCTCCAGCACAGTAAGGCAGCAACACTTACGCTTTGTCGTGTGGTTAAGGAGAAAAACATCGACGTAGCCCTTATCCAAGAACCCTGGCTAGTAAAAGGCAGAGTAGCCGGGCTGGGAGATAGAGGGAAAAGAGTCATATATGACCACACGCAACAAAACGTAAGAACATGCATTTTAATTAAAAATGAACTACAATGCCTAATCACTTATGAGCTCTGTTCTAGGGACCAAACAGCAATTAGGCTAAACTACATGAAGGAAGGAGTTAAGATGGACGTGATGATGGCCTCAACTTACATGCCTTATGACTCACCGGGACCTCCACCACCAATAGAAACTGAGGACCTGGTACAGTACTGCAGGCACAAAAACCTACAGTTGATCATTGGAGCTGATGCAAACTCACACAATGAGGTATGGAACAGCACAAACACTAACAAAAGAGGTGAGAAGCTTTTAGAATTCTTAATAACTAATGATTTAAGTATTATTAACAAAGGCTCTGAACCAACTTTTGTAACTAACAGACGGCAGGAAGTTATTGACGTTACTCTTGCCACCCGCTGTATTTCGAACCGGATAGTGAATTGGGCGGTCTCTGAGGAGATATCTAACTCAGACCACCGACACATATACATGGAAATCACACAAGTTGATAAGACATGTAAAGTGGGTCGGAACCCCCGAAACACGGACTGGGGGAAGTACAGCGGGTTGCTGGAGGGAAGTGCACTAACTTCAATAGCTAATATTAAAAGCACCCTAGATATTGAGCTAACTTCTACACAAATACAAGAAGCCATAATAAACTCATATCATGAAGCCTGCCCACAAACCACCTACAACAACGGGAAAAAAGTTTGCTGGTGGAATGATAACCTGGCGGCACTAAGAAAGAAAACTCGCAAACTTTGGAATAGAGCGAAAAAAACGGGGAATACTGAAGAATACAGTAAAACCCTAACAGAATACAATAGGGAAATAAAAAAGGCGAAACAGGAATCGTGGAGGAAATATTGCAAAGAAATCGAAAACATCACAGAGGCAAGCAGACTCCACAAAATCCTCGCCAAAGACCCTATAAACCCCATCGGAACAATAAAAAAACCAGATGGAAAACACACACAAACCGGAAAGGAAACATTAGAAACCCTAATAAGAACGCACTTTCCGGAATCCAAAATTATTACCAACCTGGAAATAAAGGAGAGCGCTGAACCCGCCAAAGGCTACAAAGCCAAAAGGGAAGATTGGCAAATAGCCAAAACAGTAATCACCTATGACAAGATTGAATGGGCTATAGAAAACTTTAGCCCATTCAAATCTCCAGGAACAGACGGAATATATCCAGTACTACTACAAAAGGGAAAAACTATACTAATCCCCCTACTTGTAAAAATATACAGAAGCTGCCTAGCAATGGGATATATCCCAAGCATATGGAGAACTGTAAAAGTAGTTTTCATTCCTAAAGCGGCTCGGAATAACTACACAGATGCAAAATCGTATAGACCGATTAGTCTAACATCCTTTCTACTCAAGACACTTGAAAGGCTGGTTGAAAAACATGTACGGGGCAGCTCCTTACAAGCAAAACCCCTTCATAAACATCAACATGCCTATCAGAAAGGAAAATCGTGTGAATCAGCACTACATCAACTAACAATACAGATAGAGGATTCACTGAACAACCAAGAAACAGCATTAGGAACCTTCTTGGACATCGAAGGAGCATTTGACAACACTCCTTTCGAAGCAATGGTTACATCACTCAAACAGCGAGGAACAGACGAAACCTGCTGTAGATGGATAGAATCAATGCTAAAAAGCAGGAAAGTGCAGGTCTCCATGTTCCACGAAAAAGTAGAAGCAGTGGTGGCGAGGGGGTGTCCACAGGGAGGAATACTCTCGCCTCTGCTGTGGAATGTGGTAGCGGACAGCCTCATATGCGAACTAAATGAAAGAGGAATTTATACCCAAGGCTATGCAGATGACATTGTCATACTAGTCAGGGGAAAATTCAACTCAACATTAAAAGAGCTCACCCAAAGAGCACTAAACCTGGTGGAACAATGGTGCTTAAAGCGGGGACTTAAAGTAAACCCTTCAAAAACTACCTTAATTGCTTTCACCAAGAAAAGAAATATAGAAATACAAGGATTACGCTTCTATAATGAAATGCTGCTTTTAAAAAATGAGGTCAAATATCTAGGAATAATCTTTGACAAGAAACTAACCTGGAATCCTCACTTGCAACATACAGTAGCAAAAAGTAAAATATCGCTAATGACCACAAGAAGGACCCTAGGCAAATCCTGGGGACTAAAACCGAAAATGGCCTATTGGCTATATACGGCAGTAATAAGACCCAGAATAACCTACGGATCACTAATCTGGTGGAACAAAGCTCAACAAAAAGTAGCTACCCAAACATTAGGCAGCTTACAAAGATTAGCAAACCTATGTATCACAGGGGCGATGAGAACAACCCCTACAAACGCATTAGAAACCTTGCTAAACCTACCTCCACTTGAAATATTCATACAAGGAGAGGCTAGGAAAAGCTCATTTAGGCTCCAAAAACAATTAAATTGGAAAGGAACCAAACAATTCGGGCATACAACCATAATCAATAAAATCAGACACCCATTGTTAGAAATGGGGACTGACTACATGATCCCGGAAACAATCTTCACAACTTCCTATAAAGTCTCAACAGACTATAAAGGAGAGGAAGAACACAGGAAAGCATCAGATACAATGACATGGTATACGGATGGCTCCAAAACAAACGAAGGAACCGGATCAGGCGTTTTCTGTACAAGCCCAAAATATGAGCAATCAAACTCATTAGGGAAGTATACTTCGGTCTTTCAAGCAGAAATACATGCCATCAATGCTTGTGTCCTGGAAAATCTCAAAAGAGGTTACACTGACAAAAAAATCCTCATAAGATCAGACAGTCAAGCAGCTATTAAAGCACTGGCATGTAAAAGAATTACATCAAAACTAGTCAGTGAATGTATCCAAAATCTCCAAAACCTGGGAGAACACAACAACCTGATGATATCTTGGGTGCCAGGGCACAGGGGAATTCTGGGTAACGAAGAGGCGGACAAACTGGCCAGAAGAGGATCTGCAAGACCATACATAGGCCCCGAACCTATCCTTGGGATAACAAAAACAAACATAGATTCCTCCATCGCAGAATGGATCCAAACAAAACAAAGAGAGAAGTGGATAAACTCTAGCGGTGCTAGACATAGTAAACTTATGCTGAAACAACCCTCACCAAAATTGGCAAAAACACTGCTGCAATTGGAGAGGGCAAAACTCAGAGGAGTGGTGGGACTACTAACCGGTCACTGGTATCTGAGAAAACATCTACACAACATGGGTATATACAGCGATGACCCCATTTGCAGATTATGTAATGAGGAGGAGGAAACAGCCACTCATATCATCTTCGAATGCGAAGCAACAGCTCAATGGAGGTTTAACCTAGCGTACGAAAAAGACACAGGGAACCAAATTGCAGCAATAACAGTCAATGACTTGATGCTTCTGAGAAGAAGGATTGAGTCTATTGACTAAACTAGGGAACTGGGAAGGTACAATAAGCCAGAAGGCTGCAGTGCCCGGGGAGTGCAAACCCCGCTTCCTAGTATCCTTTTCTACCATACCATACCATACCATACCATCATGTCAGATAGCCAACTAGCCACAAATCACCAAGTTCAAAGATCATTAGCTTAAAGATGTTGCTGAATGACAAAACTTAACTAAACAGTTTAGGTATGCAAAATAAAGTGATAATTATTTTGATTTAATTAAAATATCGAGCAAAAACGTTTAAACTGTGATACTTGATCGGCACCGGATATTTTCTCTTTTTTCATTTACCTTTTTTTAGTAATATAAAAACTTTCGTCAAAAAGAACTGGACAATAATCGTTGGCCAATTTATTACATAAAATAGCTCACTTTTATTTTAATTGTGCTGACAAGACAAAGGTGGGCTTCGGGGAGAGTGGCGTGGATAAGAGCTGTGGGACTTTCAAAGTTCCACGCGCCCCTTCCTCCGAAGAAACTTTTTCGGAGACGGCTTAATTGTTCTTTGTAGATGTACTTACAAGACAGTTATCTTGTTTACCAGAACTCCGACAACTTATTCCGTACAACTTAGTCATGAAAAATTCACCTTCTGCCAACATTAATTATCACAGATGTTCTGTTCTGAAATTTGTGATGTTAACTTATTTTGATCATATTGACTATATTATGAATTATGCTGACAAAAATTACCAATGAAAGTGCAAAATTACAATTAAAAAGTTATTTTCTATAAAAGTACAAGCTCGATAATGCTGCTCTTCAAATCGCACGGAAATTAGTTAAGCGCGCGCGCGCGCGCGCGTGTGTGTGTGTGTGTGTGTGTGTGTGTGTGTGTGTGTGTGTGTGTGTGTGTGTGTGTGTGTGTGTGTGTGTGTGTGTGATTATTCGGAGATCGTGAGGTGCGTTCTGGTGTGACGTAGGTTTTAGAAAAACATTTTCGTTATCGTGCCAACGTTTCGATCTTTATTGAGATCATCTTCAGGGCTCAAATTGTTTGTTTTCTGTGTAATTGTGTCATTCTTGTAAGTCGAGTTGAAATTAGTTACATATTTACTGAAGAATTATCTTTAGTGGATTTGGAAAATTTTCATTAGAAGTTACGTCTCTTGAAAAAAGTTACGCCGAAAATCCAAATTGAATCGTTTGAGAACTTGTACATCCATTAGGAACCTTCTTGGACATTGAAGGAGCATTTGAGAACACTCCTTTCGAAACAATAGTTACAACAATCAAACAGCGGGGAACTGATAAAACCTGCTGCAGATGGATAGAATCAATGGTACAAATCAGAAAAGTGCAGGCCTGCATGTTCCACGAAAAAGCAGAAGCATTGCTGGTGAGAGGATGTCCACAAGGAGAAATACTCTCGCCTCTGCTGTGGAATTTGATAGTGGATGACCGCATATCCAAACTAAACGAAAGCGGTATCTATACTCAATCTATACTCAAGACTATGCAGACGACATTATAACTGAACATTAAAAGAGCTCACCCAAAGAGCCCTAGACCTGGATCAATGGTGTTCACGACATAATCTAGCATACAGAAAAAACTTAGGGAATGAAATTGTAACAATGACCTGACACTTCTTAGATGAAGGATTGAGTTGATTGCATTTAACGAAGGTAAAATAAGCCAGAAGGTTGCAGTGCCTGGGGAGCACAAACTCGGCGTCCTAGTATCCTCCTCATTATCATCCTCGGAAGAATCTGTTTCGGAGACAAAACTTTTCTTTTTAGAAGTACTTAACAGTTAGCTTGTTTACCAAAACTCCGACAGCTTATTCCCTGCAACTTAGTCATCACAGATGTTTTATTCTGAGATTTGTGATAACTTTTTTTTTCATATTGTCTATATTAGAAATTATGATGAAAAAATTACCAAGAAAGTGTAAATTTACAACAAAAAAGATATTTTTTTATACAGGAACAAGCCGATAATTTTGCTCCTCAAATCGCACGGCATATTAATTAGGTTTTCAGTGAATAATTATCCTTAGTGAGTTTGGAAAGTTTCCATCAGAAGTTAAGACCCTTAAAAAAAAGCTGTAACGAAAATCCGAATTGAATCGTTAGAGAACTTGTACATATTGAAGTAAATTTGGCAATACAGCAGTACATCTATGTAAATATGGAGATCATTGTGGAGGATTTTATTGAAGTTATAGAAGGGAGCTTTAAGGGTTTTCTTAAGATTTTGAACATAATACGGGAAGAATTTCAATGTAGGGTTGAACCCGAAACTCTCATAAGTGTATAGGAAATAAGTGTTTTGTACACAATAAGTTTGTTTTTAGTGTTTTGGTCGAGTAGTTTCAACGAGAGTTTGTATCAGCGGATAACAGGGAAATTTTTTCGGCTTGATACACAAATTATCCATGAAAATTTTTGCGTCACTGGGGACTGCGAGTTAGTTAGGTACGGGATCGTTTAGATGAGGTTAAGTTTGCAGTTAGGAGTAGGAACGCGATATTTTAGGTTGGATATGGTTAGGTACGGGTTGAGTCAGGTTGGGTTAAGTTTGCAGTTAGGAGTAGGAACGCGATATTTTAGGTTGGATATGCTTAGGTACGGGTTGAGTTAGATCAGGTTAAGTTTGGTTGGATGGGTTAGGTTATGTTAGGTTAAAAGTGGTTAGGTTAGATACTGGATACGTTAGTTTAGGTAAGTTAGGATTAGGGTTAGTGTCCATTTCAATCAAAATCATTGAGAAAGAAATGATCATGCTTGTCAACCGCAAGTGCTAAAATCCTTAAATCCTTATCCCAAGTATTAATAGTGACTTTTGGAAGTTTTCGGTGTGGTTCATGCAATTCCTTGGTGAGCTTGCGTTTCACATTTCCTATTTAAAAAAAAAAAAAAACAGATTGATACAGACTGTGGACAAACTAAAACGGATCTGGCTATGAAATCATAGCACAATCCTCTTTTTCTGTACGGAATATTATTTCTTGCTATTTTGACCACTTTACTCGAATCAGTGATTACAATCCTAAGAAATCCTAGTTACTCATTAGCAAAAATGTATAGGAAAAAAAGACATTTCATATGTCACAACCATAATTATTTTGTCATGTTTATTGATTCATATTCAAAAAATAGATCTTTAGTGAGCGCCATGTCAACGCTTAAACCGTTGTGGCTACCCCACTGCCCCTAAGTTGTTTTTAGTTTTTAAAAAGTTAAATGATAAAGTGTCAAAGCGATTCGAAAATTAGCTCCTCCTATATTAAGTAATGGCCACTTAGCTAATTACGAACACGTTTTGTCAAGTTGCCCCACTGTGTTCCCCTAGGCTTTCGAACGGTGTTAATGCATTAAAGCAAATCAGATCAGTTAAGCTCATCGTTACGCGACGGAAGCACAAAGGGGATCAAAATTGATAAATGTCAACAGTCACCATCGGAAAATCAAACACTCGACTTGACTCGGAGCGCTTTGAATTTAATATTGTCTCTTTGCTTTCCTCGATATGTCAATAAACAAGATAAAAAAGCTTTTTATAAAACCATTATGAAAAACATCTGAAACAAGGGTGGGTAAAATAACGAAACATCCCTGAGTGAGACCTTCCTTATTGTTATCATAAATAAAAGAATGTAGAAATAGTAGAATTACTTTTTTTAAACAGTATACATTCTAAAAATAATTAATATTAACATTAAAATTAAGTAAAATAGTTTTATTGATAAAATAGAAAAGAAGTAAACTATTATGGTCAACTATGCATTGGCGAAGTGCAAGATTTTTCATTACAATTTTTGTCCCTCTGATTTCTTAATAAATGAACTAGGTCGATATGAATAATTTTTCATTCGTACTAGAACTACCTTCACAAATTACCTAATATTTCGTGCAATTTAAGCAGCAGAATGACTGAATTGACACATGCAAAGACTGATTTTACAATACAAATACACATTTGTTCCTTCCACTTACTTCTACTTCCACACATACGGTTATCTCCATCTTTGTCGAGGACATCGCTACCCTCTCTTCTCACTCAAACACATCTGTTGTAAAGTCCTATCTGCACGGCCACCTCATTCTCTTAGAAGAATGGTACCGCAAATATAGAATAAAATTACACTTCATTGCGACCTACTGCTCATACATGAGACCGTACATTGATAAGTGCCCGCTAAAATGGGCCAGCAAAAATACAAATAGGAGTGGAGCTTTTCAAAACGAAATAACCATGATTTTAGACAAAAACAGAAAAAGTGACCTCAGTCAATGTTTAGTGACAATAACTCTGCCTAATCTAACCTAAACTGAACCTAACCCAGCCAGCCCCTAATCCTAGTACTAACCATACCTACTACTATATTGTTTTCCACATCCTACATGTATTTGTTAAATTTAAACAATGTTTGTAAATCCCAGGCCCTGAAGATGATCTCAATAAAGATCGAAACGTTGGCACGATAAAGAAAATGTTTTTCTGAAACCTACATCATACCAAACCGCATCTCACGATTTCCGAATAATCATCAACTAACGGTCACTAATCACCATATTTCTGATACTAAACCAAAACCTACCTAACCTACATAACTCTAACAAACTTTAACTAGCGCGACCTAAACCATCCCTAACTTTACCAAACATAACGGTTCCTGACCATAACCAAAATCCAACCAAACTTAATAAACCTAACATGTTCCTAACCCTACCTAACCTTACGTATTCCGTTCCTAACCCTAAAACCTAACCCTACCAGACTTAACCTAACCTAATCCGTCCCTAACGATACCCAACCTAAAGGAACCCGACCCCTAACCCAACCTAACTTATGTTAACCTAACCTATCCTATACTTAACCGGGTATAGGATAGGTCCCCTATCCAACTTAACCTAACCTAACAAATTCAGTGCCTAACCCAGCCTGTGTCATACTAACTCTACTATATATGACTTATACTGTACTTAACCCTACCCAATGTACTAAATCCATACCAAGTGCCGTCCCCAGTGATTATAACTTGGGTATCAATCCCAAATACGTATCCAATGTAACCACCGTTACAAACTCTTCTTGAGATTACTCGACCAAAGATCCAACCATAACAGGTAAAGGTGTTATGGTATTTGACGACGAGGGTCGTGAAAACGAGGGTGATATTATTTTTCCCGCTGAAACTATGACAGTTGAACAGATGGCATTAACTATCCGCCATGGCAGTGGAATTGTTTGTCTTTGTATAACGGAAGAACGCCGTAAGCAGCTAGAATTACCGATGATAGTTGAAGAAAATTCTAGTCAATTCCAAACCGCTTTACTATCACTATAGAGGCTTCCGAATGTGTTACAACCGGTGTTTCGGAAATTGGGTATTGTTCATGTATTCTTCGCCTGGCTTTTCTTGGTAGGGATCTACCCCAGCGATGGCAAGAATGCTTAAGGATGAGGTTTTAGGTTTTTGCCCTTCTTGCATAATGGTTCTCCTACACTCGCAAACAACATTACAAACATTCTATAAAACACTCATTGTCAATCCCTGAAAAAACCTAAACTTTCTTCTACGTGTCCAATAAAACCCTCCACACTGATTTCAATATTGCTAAGCCCTCAAAGTTTCGTCATCATTGACGTTGAAGGTCGTAGGTGGTTTGCCATAGATTCACCTGATGGAAACTTGAAAACCAACTGCAAGTAGGGCCGACGGCTACGATGGTTAGTTAGAAGAACCATCATTTCTAAATATCGAATGACAAATAGTTCTTTTATTAGAAATACTATCACAAAAAAACCTGATTAATATTGAATACATCTTGAGTAAAAGAACGAACGAATGAAAATCACTACAATAAAAAAAAGCAATCGAGAAACTTTTGTTGCCTTTATCACGGTTAAAATGAAACAGAAATCAACTTTCCTTGAATATATTTTTAATCCTCTTTAACGTGACCATATTGATAAAAATGAACATTTCATAGAACAGAACAATACTTTAAATTTAAATTCACACGAGAAATTAATGGTAAATAAAAATTTATAATTTAAAAAAAATGTCTGTTTAAGTATTCGCTACAGGCTTAAATAAATTACTTTCCATCTGTAATACTCTTGTACGTGGTATTTAAATCGGCTCTTTAACCCTTTTACTCTCTTCTCGCGCGTGCGTTGTGTTAAACGGGGCCCATCCTATTTGACTAAAGCCCTGGCCTTTGTAATCATTTTATCCTTTGCACGTTTTTGCTGAGAAATGCCGAGTACACTCCAGCAGCCCGAGTAAAAGACATTTGCCATACGCATACGTCAATAGATCAAAAAATCAATCTTTCCTTAAAACCCATGAACGTAAACTATGTTATTGCAGATATTTAAAAAAGTTCTGTTAACTAGAACTCATTCCCCATTTCATTTTTAATTTCATTATGTTTTTATATATTGTATCTATCGAATATAACATGATAAGTAAGCGTCAGAGTGAATGTGGTAAATATTTACGATTTTGAGTTTGTTTTTTTATAAAAACTTTTTGGAAACTGATAACAAAATTACAATTCGAACTGAAAGCATTAATATTCTAGAACGGGACTTAGTACTGGTGGAAAAAATCTCTAAAATATGTATATTTTCAATTAGAAAATCGACTCGGTAAGGATGTCTAAGATGGCAGAAAAAAAGGAGAGGAAATTGCTTTCGTCTGATCTTTGGGCAAAAGGTCCTAAGGGGAATGTAGACCATTAATAGCGCTGAGTGCGTATAGGAAGAAAAAATTCTTATCTTTAAAAAGAAAAATAATTTCAAAAAATTTTCAGTTTTTCTTTCAAAACATCTATGAGAAAGAAAAATCGCTTTTTCCAAAGCTGATCGAAGCCAGAAACGCGCTTTTACATGGCTGTTCTTTTCTATTAAAGAAAATTGTACAGAAAAGCCAAGCAATACTAAATTCCTCCGAAACAAAAAGTGACAAGCAAAGAAAAATGGAATATCTTCATGCTTCTGTAAACGTTTTTATAAAAAATATGCCGTCAAGAGTTGCCTCCCGAAGAAATTAACACCAACCCCGCGCAAAGTACAAATCTACGTAACAGTCAAAACAGTACTTTAATAGAAAATAAATAAGCAAAACAGAATACGCTAGGACGAAAATTTAACGACAAAATATATAAGGAAAAAATCAAAGGTTGCAGCTCATCTGAAATGTTAGCTTGGGTTCTCAAAAAAAGATAAATCATGATTTTAGTCTCAAACGCTGAAGTTACTTAGGCAAAATTGTGTGGAAATAACTCTGGCTAGCCTAACCCAATCCTATCTGTAGCCTAATCCTATCGAACGTAGTCTAACCTAATATTTTTCCACTAACCTTACTCCAATAAAAGGTCTTAAGCGTGATGATCGACCAACTGTGCTATATTGATGTTTTGGGATCAGGGATGTGGTCTAAGAATGACAATTATTGCTCTACAGCTAAGAGTTCGTCATTTACTAATAAATTAATTAAGGGTTTTAGTTGAGATAAAAAAGTCAGTGTCACGAGCGGGATTCGAATCCACAACCTTCGGATACGCCGATACTCTACTACTTGAGCTATCGTGACATCGATCCACTCGGACACTAACTTCCCAACTCAACATCACCTTTTGAACTTTTCCTTTTTGCCATTTTTCAAATGTCGTGTAACCTATTTGATTCTCGGCGACAAATGAAGTGGCCACGGAGAGCTTGAAAGCTCAAGTGGTAGAGCAGCGGCGTATTTAGCCATCGTGGGTTCCAATCTCGCTCGTGACACTGACATTTTTATCTCAACCAATACCTTTCATAAAGATTAATTAATTAAAAATAATTATTAAAATATCATACATCTAATGAAAAAAATAAACTACAAGGATGATAAAAAGATAAACTAATACTAATAAATATAGCAATACTAATAATAGCAAAAATTTCCTTCTTTCCAAAAGTTAAAATGACCGGGGTCAAGAATACCATGAATAACTCTAATTCACTTAAATCGACTAGACAAACCCAATTTACGCCCAAGATAATCCCTTTTGTGGAGCTGGGCTTCCTCCCTTGGTGTTCTCGCCTTCAAAACAATTTTAAACAAGATAGGTATCTAGCCGAAGGTCGTGGGTTCGAATCCCGCTCGTGATACTGGCTTTTTTATCTCAACTAAAAACCTTAATTAATTGAAAGATATTAATCGGTTAAGCGGACCACGAAAACTAGTGAATTTATTATAAAGCCATCCTCAAGGCTTTGGGTGTTATGTCAGTTGCTAAATTTGTATATGTAGGTACACTACGAAAACCTTTTTCATATTTTTTTTTTAATTTTTGTAAATAGTCTAAATAACTGTTATCTATTATTTATATATCTGTGAATAAATAATTTATTTAATCGTGCAAAGTCCAGATAGGATTCATTCCCAAAATAGAAAAGTCATAACTGAATAGAAAAAATTAAAAAGTTAAAATAAAATTTAAAAAGTATGTCATTTGAAATTATCTTTTTTCGCACCAATTTAGCCCTGTTTAATTTAAAATTAATCTTTTTTTGGCCAATTAACCTTTTTTTAGCCTTTTTTAAATGCTTAAATAAATAAATGCTAAGGTAACTTCGAATTAAACCTTTTGAAATTCAAATTAACCATTTTTAATTTCAAATTAACCTTTTTTTAAAAAAAGGAAAAATATATGAGAGTGTATGCAATGCATTCATTTCAAATTACCTTGTTTCAGACCAAATGAATTTAAAATTAGCCCTTTTTATCTTAAAATAACCTTTTTGATTGTCAAATTAATTGTTTTAACTTATTTATTTAGAAATCGTGAGATGCGGTCTGGTGTGATGTAGGTATCAGAAAAACATTTTCTTTGTCGTGCAAACGTTTCGATCTTTATTGAGATCATCTTCAGGGCCTGGGATTTACAAACATTGTTTACATATAACAATTACATTTTGGATGTGGAAAAGTGAATTTATACAATGCAAAATATATTTTTTATTTATTCAATCAAAGTATTTCTACTCACTCAAAGTGTTTGTGCGCAAACGCAGAAAACAAACACTTTGTTTGAGTGTAAATATTTTGATTGAATATAAAAAAAGTATATTTTTTGCATTGTATAAATTCAATTTTTTCCACATCCTACATGTATTTGCTAAATTTAAACATTGCTTGTAAATCCCAGGCCCTCGAGAGTGCCAGTGAGATTTTGCTTTTTTGTGTTTATATACGTTGGATTTTGAAGGGTGGGGAAGGATGTCGATAAAGAAAAGACTGCAAGAATGGCACAATTACACAGAAGAAAAACACTTTGAGTGAGTAGAAAAACTTTCATTGAATATATAAAAAATATATTTTGCATTGTATAAATTCACTTTTCCACATCCAAAATGTAATTGTTATGTTTAAACAATGTTTGTAAATCCCAGGCCCTGAAGATGATCTCAATAAAGATCGAAACGTTGGCACGATAAAGAAAATGTTTTTCTGATACCTACATCACACCAGACCGCATCTCACGATTTCTAAATAAATATCGATTAACGATCACTAATCACCACACAATTGTTTTAACGTTAAATTTACCCATGTTTTCACTCCAAATTAACCATTTTTCATTAGTGATGAAAGATAATTCTATATTTTATCGGTGAAAATTATGTGTATCGATCTTTCTCTTCATACCACAAGTTTATTCCAAAAGTTACATATTATTAATTTGTTTTTTGAGCAAATCGATCAAATTTCACTGTCGTGTTCGTTCAGAAATTCGGTATATGCTTAATTCTATAGTCGTGATATTAAAAAAAAAAAAATCAAAGTTGGCTAGGCATTACACCTTAATGATAGTCACGATTGTGATTAATGTGATGTTTTGACGTATATACGTTCACCAGTTTGATGAAGGCTTAATTCATAAAATTAGACCGTCTATGGAGTAGAGCGGTTTGTAAAGTAAGGTTAAAATTTCGGAAACCTGCTCGAGAACGGAGCATCGTGTCGTTTAAAAGAAGTTTTCCTCGTTGAAAAGCATCTCTGGTTGTATAGTCGACAATAATTCCTCGACTGGGTTGAAGGGCCTGGCATAAATCCTGGCGGGCTTGATGGCAGCTATCTCGGGCGGAAGCACGTCGACACGTCTTAAATCTAGAGCTTTTGTGTGCTTTGCCCAAGGTGCGACTGCGAAGTTTGCTTAATAGGAGACCATTATCACAAGTCGCACAAGCGATTTATGTTTAAACGGGGGACCCCGTTTCAGTATCGTCTGGCACGGGGCAAAAATTACTGTCATCTCTTTATTACGGGAGACAGCATAGAAAATCCCTCCCTTCAATTAATTGACAACAGTAGAACATACAAATCGTGAAAGTGTACCTCATTTAATAAATCAGTGTTGTTTATCCCTTATGTGCTCTTAGTTATCGGGTTTGTGGTCAAGATGAACAGGAAGGGTTTGTTTTATTGCCAAGGTTGCAAATCAGTGATTAAGAATAATAAAAATTTGATTACACATTGGTATCAAAAATCTACTAATTCAGATAGATTACTTCACTACGGTTCCTCACACTCTTTACAAATGAAAATCAATATAATAATAAACTTAATTGATAGGTCGTTGAAATTAAGCCATGAGATTTACCAATAAAAAAACGAACTCAAAATATCTAATGGATATCCAAAATCTTCCTATAAAAAAACTGTAATAGAAAGTTAAACGATAGTGTCCGCATGGATATAACCAATAATGTTAATAATTATGGAACTAATAATATAAAATATGTCCATTAACATATGTGAAAGAAATTTAAACAAAAGTAAATAAATTGCTAGAAAGAAAAATAGAAAATGTCAGTGTTTGCAAGTTTGAAAACTTTAATAGGAATTTTTTTTTACAAAATTAAAATATAAGGAAAAAAGGTTAAAATATCCAACGTTGTATATTGTGTTTTTACGTAAGGTTTCGGTTGAAATGAAAAAGTTATTGTCACGAGCGGGATTCGAACCCTTGACCTTCGGCTCAATACGCTGTTGCTCTAACAACTTGAGCTATCGTGCTTAAGTTGAGATAAAATTAATTAATTAATTTAAAAATATTAATTGGTCAAGCGGTCCACGAAATGAAATGGCCACGGAGAACTTTAGTGAAGGTATACTTCATTTTAAACATATTAAATTCACTAGTTTCGTGGACCGCTTGACTAATTAATATCTTTGAATTAATTAATTGTATCTCAACTTAACCACGATAGCTAAGTGGTAGAGCAGCGGCGTATCTAGCCGAAGATCGTGGGTTCGAATCCCGCTCGTCACAATGACTTTTTTATCTCAACTAAAAACCTTAATTAACTAAACATAAAGCAAACGAAAATTCATTTTTTTTAAACAAAACAAGTTTCAAAACTCGTGTTTGTAAAATATAGTTTATTCAAAAGAAGAAATTTAAAAAAAAAGATACTTCAGCCAAGATCGGCCTACAACTATTGCCCTCTCGGAACTGGAGTACCCCAGGGAAGCGTACTTAGACCAATGTTTTTCCTCCTCTACACCGCTTTCATCCTTTGCCAACGACCAAGCTTTGCGCATGTGCCACCCTATAATCCCGATCCCGCTATTCATCAATAAATATATCCAAGCGTGTAGCCAAATTTAGCAAATATAGGTAATTAAAAATTAGTGAGAGCAAAACCCTCACACAATATTCCTGAGCAATACCATTACTTAAACATACTTTGTCCGCCATGTTGAGTTCCTGGAGTAAATTTGATAACATCTTATAGCATCAAACAAAACAAAATGAATACAAAAATATACAACCAATTTATTTTTAATAGTCTAATTGACCATATTAATTATTTCAATTAAATATTCTTTTTTTATTTAAGGTCTTGGTGAAAATGAAAAAGTTAGTGCCATGAGCGGGTTTCGAACCCATGACCTTCGGCTCACTACGCCGCTGCTCTAACCACTTGAGCTATCGTGACTTCACAATAGATACACACGATAGCTCAAGTGGTTAGAACAGCTGCGTAGTGAGCCGAAGTTTGTGTGATGAGTGTAACGATGCCCCACCATAATGGTCAGACTAAACATTTTTTGGCCGAACGCATTAAAGCCCATACATAAGATTGCAAAAACCATATTTGAGCGTGAACGGAACTGTCGAACATTCAATTGGATACAAACTCATCTTTAAGTTAAATATTGACAACATTATTGACAATTAATTAATCTTTAATTAAGGTTGTGGTTGAGATAAAAAAGTCACTAACGCGAGCGGGATTCGAACCCACGACCTTCGGCTAAATACGCCGCTGCTCTACCTCTTGCACTCTCGTGACTTCGATCCACTCGGACACCAACTTCCCATCTCAACTCCACCTTTTTGAATTTTCCCTACTTTTTGCCATTTTTCAAATGTCGTGTAATCAGGTTGGCCATGGAGAGCTTTAGTGAAGATATACTTCGTTTTACTTATCAAATTCATTATATTTCGTGGGCACGATCCACTCGGACACCAACTTCCCATCTCAACTCCACCTTTTTGAATTTTCCCTACTTTTTGCCATTTTTCATACCTTACATGGTGATACAACATTGTTTTTGTAAGTCCGAAACAAAAAAATGGGTATTTCTTCTTTAATTGCCGCATTGTTAATCGTTACACTTCGAAAAGTTGTGTTCGTTTCTTTTACAAGTACTCTTCTAAATAAGTGGTATCTACAAATAAATAATTTATTTAATTGTACAAAGTCCTGATGGGATACCTTCCCAAAATAAAACAGTCATTACTGAATAGAAAAAATTAAATAAAATTTAAAATGTATGTCATTTGAAAAAATTACCTTTTTTCGCACCAAATTAGCCCTATTTAATTTCAAATTAATCTTTTTTTAGGACAATTAACCTTTTTTAGCGTCAAATTAATGCTTTCTAACTTCGAACCCTTTTGAAATTCAAATTAACCATTTTTAATTTCAAATTAACCTTTCTTAAAAAAAAGGAAAAAATATATGAGATGGTATGAAATTTCATTCAACAATTAATTCAAATTTACAACCAAAAAATAATGTATTTAGAAAACAGATTGTAATCTACACATAGTATTTATTTATTTATCTGTTTATTTAGTTATATATGTATTTATTTATTTCTTCGTTAATTACTGTATTGTTAATCGTTTTTGTATAGGAATGACTAAATATACAGTCGAAAGCTTGGCAATAATACAAAACCTTGCTGTTTATCTTGACCACAAACCCGGTAACTGTGAGCACTGAATTAGCTGGTTGATAATCTATATCGCTTTATACATTACAGTATTATATAAAATCAGAGAGTCAGTAACCAGGTCGAGACACTCAATTGGCTGCAGTTTAAAATAAAATACGCGCGAAAAATCAGAAAAAGAAGGAAAACACATAATTTTATAAGACATTAGTGATGAGTTGTTGCTGGTTAAGCTTACAGACTAGACATGCAAGAATCAAATAAAAATAAGACAAAGTGTCTTGTGTAATAAACAAATTTAGTTTGTTGTGCGCTATAAACATAACGTTGATATAATGACTATCATTTATCATCATATACCGTCCACCTTCCGCCATAAATATACCTTGTTTACTTAAACCGTTCCTAGCTGAAACTTCGTGCAGATTCACTGGATGATTTTCAAGGGGTCGGATTTAGTTTTATAAGTTAGATTAAACCGTTAGTCGTAACATGTACTGATATCGAAAATTTTATGTCTAATTTCAAATTTCTTCCTTCCTCCTTATCGCTTTCTCTCTTGCATCATATTAATTAAAAATTAATCTTTATGTAAGGTGTGTGGTGATTAGTGACTGTTAATCGATATTTATTTAGAAATCGTGAGATGCGGTCTGGTATGATGTAGGTTTCAGAAAAACATTTTCTTTATCGTGCCAACGTTTCGATCTTTATTGAGATCATCTTCAGGGCCTGGGATTTACAAACATTGTTTAAATTTAACAAATACATAAATACACATACGAGAGGCACTCTGAACGCGACACGCAAGAATGGCACAATTACACAGAAGACAAACACCTTGAGCCCTGAAGATGATCTCAATAAAGATCGAAACGTTGGCACGATAAAGAAAATGTTTTTCTGAAACCTACATCACACTAGACCGCATCTCACGATTTCTAAATAAATTTATGTAAGGTATTGGTTGAAATGAAAAAGTCAGTGTCACGAGCGGGATTCGAACCTACGATCTTATACTACGCCGTTGCTGACTTTTTCATTTCGACCAATACCTTACATAAAGATTAATTAACTGAAAGAAGTCATTTGGTCAATCGGCCCACGAAATATAATGAATTTGATAAGTAAAACGAAGTATATCTTCACTAAAGCTCTCCATGGCCAACCTGATTACACGACATTTGAAAAATGGCAAAAAGTAGGGAAAATTCAAAAAGGTGGATTTGAGATGGGAAGTTGGTGTCCGAGTGGATCGAAGTCACGATAGTGCAAGAGGTAGAGCAGCGGCATATTTAGCCGAAGGTCGTGGGTTCGAATCCCGTTCGCGTCAGTGACTTTTTTATCTCAACCAAAACCTTAATTAAAGATTAATTAATTGTCAATAATGTTGTCAATATTTAACTTAAAGATGAGTTTGTATCCAATTGAATGTTCGACAGTTCCGTTCACGCTCAAATATGGTTTTTGCAATCTTATGTATGGGCTTTAATGCGTTCGGCCAAAAAATGTTTAGTCTGACCATTACGGTGGGGCATCGTTACACTCAACACAATATACAACCAATTTATGTTTAATAGTCTAATTGGCCATATTAATTATTTCAATTAAATATTCTTTTTTTATGTAAGGTCTGGGCTGAGATGAAAAAGTTAGTGTCACGAGCGGGCTTCGAACCCAGGACCTTCGGGTCACTACGCCGTTTCTCTAACCACTTGAGCTATCGTGATTCACTGTGTATCTATTGCGAAGTCTCGATAGCTCAAGTTGTTAGAGCAGCAGCGTATTTAGCCGAAGGTGGTGGGTTCGAATCCCGCTCGTGACACTGACTTTTTCATTTCAACCAATACCTTACATAAAGATTAATTAATTGAAAGAAGTCATTTGGTCAATCGGACCACGAAATATAATGGGGTTAATTAAAAATGTTTATTTAGTTTTTGGTTATGCTTAATACACAGACCAAACCCTCATCGTATGCTTATTGTTTTAAAATTTAATAAAACGAATTATTAATCTTTTTACTCAAGCAGTAAATACGACAGTCTGCTATTTCAGAATTCATTAAGAGAAAGCTCTCAACTTGGACAAACATGGATGACCCGGGACGAGCACAAACATTAACTTAACTGGGGGATGGGTCGGCCACATCCTGGTTCACCGCCTTTCCATCGAGGCAAGTTAATTACCTACTGGTCTTTCAACGAATCACCGGATAGGACGAGGAACTTTTAATTTCGTGGATTGTAGCCGTCAATTGTACAATTCGTCTGGCTAAGCTGAAAAAGTCCATATTATTCTCCGAGCTTTGGCTAAGCGATTTTCATTTCCTTGATGTTCTCGAGAGGAGGAATGTTTGTGAGACCGCGAGCGTTATCAGATACCTTTTCACCAGCTGCAAAAAAAAACCATGGGTCGGCTTGAAGATTAAATCTACCCATCTGTCTTGTCTGCCCGACCCGGTGTACGATTGAAATCAAGCCCTGCAGATGAATGGAAATACCGTTTGCAACGAAATATGTTAGAATAAATTAATAAGTTTAGTAATCATTTCAACTACCATTTTATATAAATTTATCGATGAAACTGTACAACACTAAACATAAAGCAAACGAAAATTCGATTTGTTTAAAAACAAAACAAGTTTCAAAACTGTGTTTGTAAAATATAGTTTATACAAAAAAAACAAATTTTAAAAAAAGATACTTCAGCCAAGAATGGCCTACAACTATTGCCCTCTCGGAACTGGAGTACCCCAGGGAAGCGTACTTAGACCAATGCTTTTCCTCCTCTACACTTGCATCGTTGCCAACGACCAAGCTTTGTGCATGTGCCACTCTATAATCCCGATCCCGCTATCACCAATAAATATATCCAAGCGTGTAGCCAAATTTAGCAAATATGGTAATTTATAAGAGCAAAACCCTCAAACAATATCCCTCAACAATACCATCACTTAAACGTACTTTGTCCGCTGTTGAGTTCCTGAAGTAAATGTGATAACATTTTACAGTAATACAAAAATGCACATAAAACAAAAAATAGAGTAACTACTCATTAGTATCCTCCTATATATTAACGTTAATCATTATCACCTAAGACGTCATGAGGCTTCAGCCGACAGGATTATCCGGAAGGGTGCGGGATGAAAGGTTTTTGACGTTTGTGTGACTGGCTATTTGTTCGTAAAATTTCTTGCAGTGGATTTTCGCTGCTTCAAGGAAATATTGGATATTAAGGTCATTGTCGATGGTAAGATTGGATAAATATAAAAGAAGAAGATCCCTTTTTGATTGCAGGGATTGTATACGTTGTGGTTGGAACGTTTTGTTGAAACCCAAAGTTCGATGCCGTATGTTAAAATCGGTTTCAAAATAGTTATATAAGTCGTTTATTTTGTAGAGTCAGTGTTGGTCGTTTGTCCAGCTATCTTCTGCCTGAAAAAGTCTGAATCTTCTGTTTATATTTTGTCTTTTGAATCGTCTGATGGGTCCATGTAAGTAATTTTATGTTTATTAGCCACTGCTCATGGGACGTGACATGGGTTTCCAGGTATCTGGTTGAGATGACAGGATCTTTATGAAAGCATAGGATGGCGGTATCATCCGGATCGTTTCAGGACGAGTAGGTCTGCGGTATACCGTGTAGAGGATGGGTCCTAAGATATTTCCTCGTGGAACTCCTGCATCTGTCGGTATCTGGCCGATAGAGAGAGGCCACTGATGATGTGAAAGTATCTGACGGATAGGTAGGATTTTAGGATTAGAAGGTAAAAGGGAAGTAGAGAAAAACACTCATCACCAACCATATTGTTAGGTTGTTATGTTTTTCAGAGGTTTAGGAGGAATGATACATTCAGATAATTCAGAATTTTCAGATTTATAAATAATTAATTCACTATTTTCGTGGTCCGCTTGACCAATTAATACAAGACAATTAATTAAGGATTTTAGTTGAGATGAAAAAAAGTTAATGGCACGAGAGGGATTCTAACCCACGACCTTCGGCTAGATACGCCGCTGCTCTACCACCTGAGCTATCGTGACCTCGATCCACTCGGACATCAACTCCCCCATCCCAACCCCACCTTATGAGTTTTCCCTCCTTTCGCCATTCATTTTTCGTCGAGAATCCAAACCGATTACACGACATTTGAAAAATGGCGAAAGGAGGGAAAACTCATAAGGTGGGGTTGAGATGGGGAGTTGATGTCCGAGTGGATCGAGGTCACGTTAGCTCAGGTGGTAGAGCAGCGGCGTATCTAGCCGAAAGTCGTGGGTTCGAATCCCTCTCGTGCCATTAACTTTTTTCATCTCAACTAAAAACCTTAATTAATTGTTTTATAAATAATTCGGAAAAAATTTGCCATGGTCCACAATAAACTGTCCAATCAATTAACCCATTTCTCATTCAATCGAAACCATCCTAATAACAATATCTGAAATATCTGAATCTTGAATCGTTTTAGTAAACTCTGCACAAGACGAGACGTCAAAATGGAATTTAGATTTCGCACGCTGAGGTGCCATGTCTTTCCAATCCCCAGGATGTGAGAGTCACTGGATGATTCAAGAATCGATGTAGTCGAAATCTCTCCAGACGCATCAAGATTTCATGGGTAGGAAAATGTTCCAAAAAAAGAGGACCTGGCAATGTAAGCAAAAGACGGGAACTCCTGGCAACTCTGGAAGAGCTTAAGTACTTACGACAAATAATGGGCGAGGAGGAGTGCAAACTCTTGAAGATAATTGAAGTAAAGAAATCGATTAGTTGACGAAAAACCTCGAGGTTGAATGATTTAAGAAGATATAACACACCCTGACCAGTGCTCCTCTGTTGACCTGTTCCGGGCCCTAGTTTCAAAGGTCAAAATATAAATATAGATCGCGAATGAAACGGATACGAAGGCTTAAAAAGAATATTAAATCTAGAAAATGAATGAATTGCAATCTATTGAACTGGTTTTGATCTCGGGTTAGGACGAGCTTTGTGAAACGCCATATGAACGTGTAATCTCTGGTAACATTCGAGCTAAATTTGTAGTTGGTTGGGCAGTTATTACAATTTTAACTGATACGGCACGCAGAAACTACTACGCACAGTGTATCAAGAAAATCAATATTAGCACAATAATCGTCATTTCAGAAGAGTTTATCTTCCTTTTGACGATTTTGAACAGATGCTGTGTATATAAAAGGCCAAGTTAAATTGTATCGATCCGAGTTTCCACGAGTTTTCCGCTTACTAGTTAAGCCTTCTCCCAGTCCCCTTGATACCTTTATTACGATTCTGCTATTCTCTCCCCGTTCCCTGTTAATCCGGCTAAGTATGTCATACATATAGATAATGCGTTCGGCCAAGGGCAAACCGGGGGATGAATTATTTCCCTCCACCCCTCTCCGAAATCGGTCAGGTAAATTTCCTTCCGAACAACTCGATTTATTTGCTTTAAGCTGAGTGAAAAGTAGTTTTTTTGGTTTATTACGTAGCCAAAAAACATAAATAAATAAAAACACGTTTATAATATTATGTGAGTTAATATCACCGGAAAAAATATCATGAAAATCAGTGATCCCACATTCGTAGCCTCACTTCCCTAGTTGAAGTTGATCTCCGACATTTTGAGCGAAATTGTTGTACTTAATTTATCAACTACCAAAACATATAGATAAAACAAAGTTTATTTTATATTTAGTCTGTTTTTCAAATGCATGAATTTTACTTTATGTGCTTATATTTCATACCATCTCCTATGGTGTTTAATGTTTTAAACAAATAGTTAATTTGAAATTAAACAGGACTAATTTACAATTAAAAAGGATTATTTTGAACTTAAAATGTTTAATTTCAAATTAAAAATGTTAATTTCGAAACAAAAGCTGTTAACTTCAAATTAACTATATCAATTTGAAATTAAAAATGGTTAATTTGAACTTAAAACTGTCAATTTGAAATTAAAAAGTGTTAGTTTGGAGTTAAAAGCTGTTAACTTCAAATTAACTATATCAATTTGAAATTAAAAAGGCAAACTTAAAATTTAAAACGTTAAGTCGAAATTTACAAGGATTAATGTGAAATTAAAAAGAGTTAATTCGAACTGAAACTGTTAATTTGATATTAAAAAGTGTTAATTTAGAGTTAAAAGGTGTTAACTTCAAATTAACTATATCAATTTGAAATTAAAAAGGCTAATTTAAAATTTAAAATGTTCATTCGAAATTTAAAAAGATTAATGTGAAATTAAAAAGAGTTAATTTGAACTGAAACTGTTAATTTGATATTAAAAAGTGTTAATTTGGAGCTAAAAGCTGTTAACTTCAAATTAACTATATCAATTTGAAATTAAAAAGGCTAATTTAAAATTTAAAATGTTAAGTCGAAATTTAAAAGGATTAATGTGAAATTAAAAAGAGTTAATTTGAACTGAAACTGTTAATTTGATATTAAAAAGTGTTAGTTTGGAGTTAAAAGCTGTTAACTTCAAATTAACTATATCAATTTGAAATTAAAAAGGCAAACTTAAAATTTAAAACGTTAATTCGAAATTTAAAAGGATTAATTTGAAATTAAAAATATTTAGTTTGAACTTAAAACGGTTAATTTGAAATTAAAAAGTGTTAATTAAGTCAAAAGCTGTTAAATTCAAATTAACTATATCAATTTGAAAATAAAAAATTTAATATAAAACTAAAAAAGTTAATTTGAAGTTTAAAAGGATTCATTTGAAATTAAAGTTGGCTAATTTGGACTTAAAACGGGTAATTTGAAATTTAAAAGTGTTAATTTGGAGTTAAAAGCTGTCAACTTCAAAATAACTATATCAATTTGAAATTAAAAAGGTTAATTTATAACTAAAAAAGTTAATTTGAAGTTTAAAAGGATTAATTTGAAATTAAATTTGGAATTTTAAAGTGTTAATTTGGAATTAGAACTGTTAACTCCAAATTAATTGTTTTCATTAGAAATAACAAGGTTAGTTTAAAGATAAAAATTGATTCCATGTTTAAAAGGATTCATCTGATATTAAAACGGATTCATCTAAACTTAAAATGCATTTAACGAAGTTAAAAAGCTTATGTTAAGTCTAAAGGATTACTTTGAATTTGAAAACGGTTAGTTTTAAATTAAGAAGAGTTACTTTGGTGCGAAAGAAGGTAATTTCAAATGAAATTCATACCATCTCCGTGGTAAGAAAAGGTTAATTTGATGGAAAAAGCTATATACCGGATAGGTGTACTGACAGAAGGCATATTGTGGAGGTAATATTATGCCGAACACGAATCCTGCAGTGACTTGACAATTTGCCACAAAAAGGACATATTAAAAAATGATCCGTAGACTCTCTTTGTTAGTTAAAGCTGACGTCCAACATTTTGAGTGACAATTTTGATTGTGTTATTACTATATCAAATAATAAAACACAAGAAAATAAAGCGATCCTACAACAAGATCGGAAAAAAATAAAGGGAAAAACGTTAAATTTTCTCAGCTTTTCAAATTCAAATTTAATAAAAGCTAATGTTGCTCAATTAAACCGCTACAAATTAAATCATATTAATGTAATTTCCAAATAGCGCATGCTTAAGAGAGCATGTAGAATAGAAGATCGTTTTAGTCCCATTCAGTAGTCATATTTCACTTTTGAACGGAGGAAATTTCAGTGAATTGTTAAAGCGAAACGTGATGGCGAAGGGCCACTTAGATGAGCTTATTTACTTCAGTTGAAAGCCAAAGACGGCAACGTTCTATTACGGCCAATTTTATATCCGATTTAACACTGAGAACACATTACAACAATAAGTACAAATACAACTGTATGTGTAATATAAATAAGAAAGTTTGTCCAAAGGGGTAAGCATAACTGCATACGTATGTATATATTTGTTTATGTATATTTTTTAATAAAAGCGAAAGGTTTAATAATGGCCCTATTTTGAGGTTATGCAATGAGGAGGAGGAAACTGCCACCCGTATTAACTTTGAGTACCGCTCAATGGAAACATAACCTAGAGTATAAAGAAGAACCGGGAACTAAAATCGCAGTAATGACAGTCAATAGCCAAATATTTCTTAAGAGAATCGAACCAATTGAAATGAACAAAGGAACTAAGCAAAAAAGCTACAGTGGTTGGAGAATAAAAACCCGCAACTTCCTAACACTCCATCATCATCAAACCTTTGAGACAAAGCAGGAGAATGTGTCCGGCATGCAGAGAAAGATATCTTAATGTACCCCACTTAATTGAAGAGTTCCTAGTCTTCATATAGAGAGCGAGTAGGATTGGCTACTAGTAGAAAGTAGCCCGGAAAAGTTACTTCTTACGAAAAAGATCGAGTCAATTGAACTGTCTACGATACGTTCAACACAAAGATAAATGTGAAAATTAAAGATCGACAAAGAAACAAAAACGGGAGTCGAAGGCGTTTAACACCACATCCATCCATCGAGAATCTATGTGGACGATGGCAGGTCATAGATGAGGCCTCGAATGGTAGACGAAGATAGCCCCAAATTGGTCGTCAATACTTTTTTCATTAAATATTATTGATTTGGAGCCATGCTTAGATGGTGGTGTGTTAGCCTATGCAGATGACATAGTTTCACTTGCCTCACACCCTGCCTCTTTACAGGGAATGATCAGGTCTTTACAACAGTACTGCCGCAGATGGAACTTAAGAATAAATCTGAATAAATCTAAGATTATGGTGTTGAGAAATGGGGGTAGACCTGCGAAAAGTGAGAGGTGGTATTTAGAAACTGAGGAGATAGAGGTGGTGAATGAGTATGGGTATTTGGGAATCCGACTCACGCCGGCACTGTCAATGAACAAACATGTTACGGATGAGGTGGATAGAGCAAGGATGGGACTAAATTCTATCTGGAGACCTCTTATAGACAACGGCGATATTGCGTACTCGACTAAGCTAAAAATATTTAACACAGTCAGCAGGTCTATTTTATGCTACGGCGCTCGGGTTTGGGGAGGAGAGATGTTTGAACAGGTAGAGGGGTTTCTAGGGTTCTTCATCAGGAGGCTGTTCAGGCTGCCTCAGTACGCCCCCACAGCCTTCCTCTATGCTGAGACGGGTCTCCTGCCAATTTTTCTCTACACTGTGAAACTTCACTTCGACTACATAATAAGAATTTTATCTCTACCAGACAATACACTCCCGAAGATCCTAGCCAAGCAGATTGTAGATAAAGAAATGTATTGGTTTAAGGCAATAAAAAGGCATATCATGCAATTTAATTTGGACCTGTCCTTAGACCGGAACAATATCGACAGAGTTGAACTGTGGAGGGATGGTTTGAGACTAGTTAGACGGTCCATTTGTGACAATATAAAGAGACAATATTACACAGCTTTGGCCAATTCAGACAGTTTCCCCACTCCATAGAGAGCTTCTTTTCAAATCCCCAAATTATCTAATGGATCTCTCGCTACCCTTAGATAGCATGCGGTGGATAATTAAGTGTCGGGGGGATCTATTTAACTTAAACTACAAACACTTCAAGCAGCAGGATATTAACTGTGAACTTGGTAGTGGTACAGAGCGGGAGGATTTGTTCCATTTCTTGGCAACTTGCCCTGCACTGACCGCTGTCAGGAAACACTGTTTTGGTAGGGAAACTCTGTCTAGTGAGATTCTGCTAGAATATATTAACGGCAAGGATTGGCAGTCTTGGTAAATTTCTGCAAAGAGGCTTATTCTCTTAGAGCCAGAATCAGAGGCACCTGGTGAGGGTGGAGGCGGCTTCTTTTGTCGGATTCCCCTGAATAGGTGCAAAGCACATCTTCGACCTGAATATTATATTTTAAACACTTATATTTGTTTTGTTTTTTACTATTGGGTTGTCCGGAAAATAATGCAGGATTTTGGTATTAAACAAAAAAAAAGAAACTAGTTACTTTAAAGCAATGTTCTTTAATCAAAATAATTCTCCCAACGTGTTGGTAACTTATTAATTCCGTCTGAGTAGAATTCAGAATTTTTAGAATTGATAAAGTCAATAAATGCATTTTCCAGTTCCGTTTGATTTTTGAATATTATGTGTTGTAAGTAGTGGTCCAGGTGTCTAAAAAAATGGTAGTCAGTAGGCGAGAGGTCCGGAGAGTAGGGTGGGTGAGGCAAAGTTTCATAGCCAAGCTCCAATAATTTTTGTGACGTTACACGTGACACATGTGGTCGAGCGTTGTCATGCAACAAAATGGGCCCTTTCCGATTGACCAAAGAGGGCTTCATTACTGCCAATTTCTGATGCATGGTATTAATTTGGTTACAGTATGATTCAGCATTGATGGTTTCGCCAGGATTTAAGAAGCTGTAGTGTATTAAACCAAATGAAGCCCACCATACCGTAACCATTACCTTTTTTTGATGAGTTGGGGGCTTTGGAGCTTCTCCTTTGTCGAGCCACTGTCCAGAACGTCTAGTGTTATCGTAGAGAATCCACTTTTCGTCACATGTAACAATTCTGGCCAGAAATGGGTCATTTTTGTTTCGACAAAGAAGTGATGCACAAACATCAAAGCGCTGATTTTTTGGCGATCGTTTAATGAGTGTGGAACCCAATTTTCGAGTTTTTTCACTTTTCCAATCGCCTTGAGGTGGTCAGCGACGGTCGTTTTACTGACTTTGAGTTGCTCTGCAAGTTCTCGAACAGTTGTTTTGGGGTTTTCTTCCACCACTGATCGCAGAACATCATCATTAAGAGAGGAAGGCCTTCCACGACCTTCTTCATCTTCAAGGCTGCAATCTCCCTCCCGAAATTTTTTAAACCACCTTTGCACAGTGCACTCATTAACACAACCCTCGCCCCAGACTTGGTTAATGTTTCTAGCCGTTTGGGCTCCGCTTCGGCCGAGTTTAAACTCGTAAAAGAAAATCGTACGAAATTCTCGCTTTGACATTATAAGGATGACTGAATTATTTCCAAGTAGCGGAATGCTACAGAGGTAAACAAACAATATCATTTGGAAGAGGATTAATAAGTGTTGACATTCATACAAATGAGTAATCCTGTAAACGTAAACAGAATATTTTATATAGATTTTTTTTAATGAAAACTTAAAATCCTGCATTATTTTCCGGACAACCCGATATTATCTCTTGTGGTAGATACTGTATCGCATTATTATTTATTTTTACTTTTATTATTCCCATTTACTTTACTTTAATTTATTTTATTATTGAGTTATGTGCACTATAGGTAATCATAAATAAGAGATGTATATATTTGCCATCATGTTTCAGCTATTATTATATAATTATGTCCTATTATTACATTACTGAAATTTTTGAAGAAAGTATGTATTCCTTTTGTAAATATTAATTACAATTACTTGTAAATAAGAAAGATTTTAGTTATATAAGTTTATGTGCTAGACTCCCTCAGACGGTTTTAAACCATGAGGAACGTCTTTCTTGCTCTGAATATATACTGCCGATCTGTAAACTTTGTATATATATTAAACAATAAAGACATATAGTAGTAGTAGTGGTCGTCAATAGTAAAGAGAAGAAGAAGACCAAAAACGGGATGGATGGATGATATTATGAGGACCAGGAGCAGAAACGACCATGGAAAGGGAAACAGGAAGGAAGATGGGAAGAGGTACGGTTGTACATTAGTATAATATGTTATTTTCTCGTTTTACAAGTTATTATAAACAAGATGTAAAGAAAAGTGCTAAAGGAAATTCGACCTACCTGTATAACATGCGTTCCTGGCGATCCGCTTCGATGTATATTCTGTAGTACATGAAGATCATTATGACACCAGGTAACCAGAAGCTGAGGCTGGACGAGAGGACTGCGTAGGTTTTATTGACTTTAAACTCGCAAAGGTGAGGGTTTTCCGAAAGATAAGCCAGGTGTTTTGGAGTCGTATACCATCCCATGAAAATAGGAAGGAAGGAGAGCGAGGCGGGACAGAACCAGACGGCGGCGAGCATGATCGCCAATTTCCGCCTCGTCATGATCAGAGGGTAATCGAGGGGCTGCACAATCGCGTAATACCTATCGACGGATATGCAACACAAGTGGAGGATGGAAACTGTGGAGAAGTAAACGTCCAGGGAGTTCCATACGTCGCACATGAACGATCCGAAGAGCCACGTGCCGTCGGTCAGCTCGACGCTTGCGTTGAAGCACATCGCGCCGAGGGCGACTAACATGTCCGCCAGGGCCAAAGAGACGACGAAGTAGTTAGTGATGACCCGGAGCTTCCTGTGGCGCATCACGCTCACGATGACGAGGAGATTGCCGAGTATGGCCGCCAGTATGATGAAGCCCATGAGGCAGGCCTTCACTATCAGGGTCCATCCGTCTTGCGGGGTCGGCTGCACTGCCGGGTGGCCGGCCCCCTCATCCGTCCACGTCCGGTTTCCGGTCTCCATCATCACCGGAAATCAGTGCGCCCCCGCCCCGCCCATCCCCCGTCACTGTAACACAAAAACACTTAATTAGAAAATTAGACTATCAAATGTTGTTATTACACAAAAGAAACATTTTGAACAATTCAGTTCACAACCGCAATGCTAAGCGAATATTTCGTAATTTATCGCTCTCCCATGGTTTCTAAATGGTCGAACTCTCAATTCTAGTTTTAGCATTTTTGGTCTCATTTTATATACTTGCCGATACAGTTCAACATCATCCTTACAACCTCCGCAGGTGGTACCGCGATTTGAAACTAACAGTTTTCGAACCAATTTAATAAATTGTTAATCCATTTTAGTGGCCTAATCTAATCACTTGAGCTTAAAAAATGGCAAAAAAGAGGGAAAATTAGAAATGTTGTAGGTTAAGATGGGAGTTGGTGTCCGAGTGGATCGAACGGCTGAAGTGGTTAGAGCAGCAGCGTATTGAGCCGAAGATCGTGGGTTCGAATCCCGCTCGTGACACTAACTTTTTCATCTCAACTAAGATCTTACATAAAAAGAATAATTGAATTAATGAATTATGTTGAAGGTTGGTTACTTTTGGTGTTTTGGAGAGCGTATGTTCTGGTCAACCTTTCGATTCACTTCAAAGACACTGGGAATGCCGCTTTTACCCACCGGCACTTAGAATTCTAGCATCTCCGCATTCTTCATTTGCATTCCATTTCACACCGTCAGCCTTACTTGAATCCGGTATTAGCTGATTAATATTAATCTGTCAATTTAGGAAGGATTGAAATTACGATGGAAAATATAATTTCAACCGGAAGGGTTTTAGCTTTTACGCGGTTTCTTTGGAAAGTACAAATTGATCTATATGCATATGAATGTTTGACTACACGTATATAAAAAACACTATGTGGTAAGCCGAAATTTACTAATCATTAGAAAGAAAGATAACAGTAAAACTGACAGAGAGCAGGGACTTACAAGAGAATATTGATTTTAGATAAAGTATGTTGCAAATAGTCCTTAACCATTATCATCGGCCTGTAAACATATCAAAATCAGATCAAAAGGGGCATTAATTTAGGGGAAAAGGCCGCAATTGGAATTTCATCATAGCAGCTGAATCCCCATCGATTTTAACAGTGTCATTAAGGGCACCGATGGCTCCCAACGTCCGTCCCGCCGGTCATGGAGAGTGTTATGTTTTCCCCATTTCCATCTCAGTAATGAATACCGATGAGGAAGTTCTGTGGAAGTTTCAAATCGCGGGCTTCGATTTTCTACGTTCCACTTTTTGCCCACGGCCCTCGGACTAAAGCGATTCGTGTAAACTTTCGTCTGACCCAAGTTCACCGTTTTTAGGCAAATCCCCTTTCGGCCGGTATAACTTTTTTTTCCAGGACAACTCCAGCTCCCCTCGCCTGGAAACTTTTACCCCATCTACCGACGAGACAAATTCTTCACACGTACTTTCCGAATATCTCGCCCTCGAATATCTGCATTGGTGTTTTTATGTACAAACCCCACCTATAAATCGGCAAGGGAATATTGCCGGTAGTGATTTTAAAATATGGAAAATTAATTTACATTTTTCATATTGCCGCATGAATTTTCATTGATATACCCATTTCTAAAAATGAAAACTAACTCTATGATTCAAAAATGATCCATTGCAACATCCTATAAAGTCTATACAGACTTAAGCTTAAATGGAGACTATAAGACGAAATAAGGGAAAATTATGTAGTATACAGATAATTCCAAAATGAATAAAGGACCGGATCAGGTATATTCTGTGCAGCCCAGATTTGGCTAATAAAACTCATGCGAAGCACACCTCGGTCGTTCAAACAATACGCAGCAAAGGATAACAAGAATGATGGAGGGTGAGGTCGGGATATCTGCGGTGTAAAAAAGTAAAGAATTGGTCCTAACACACTTCTCTGTCATAGTCCAATTCCCAGAGGGTCGATTTAGACCGATTCTTGGCCAACTCCGAAGAACAAAAAGTGAAATGGACGAACTCTAGGATTTCCAGACTTAGTCAATTCACGGTTTTTCAATAGGGAAGTCCTCCGTCTTACAAGCAAAAATGTCACATCAAAATAGTCGGTGATTAGATCTGAAACCTGGTAAAATATAACAATATCTGCTATTGGATGCCAGTGCACGAAAGGTAAATTGAGAGAGGAACAAACAGGCATAATAGCCAGAAAAAATCTGCAAGACTAGTTACAGACCCAAAACCTCTATTTGGGATAACAGGATCAACTAGTATCCTCTGTTTCTGAATTGATCTAATAAAAAAATAAAAATGGAAGAATCTTAGAGCTGCCAGACATTGAATCAATCGACAAAACTAGCAAACACAGTGATCGATAGAGCATTAAATTGCTGAAGGAAGTACACCTTGGTTTTAGAAGTTGAAATATATGGTGACAATGCTTGTGCCATAGAAAATATTAAAAGGAGTTACACTGACAAAAATCCTGATAAGATCAAACGACAAATAGCCATAAAAGCACTAGTGCGTAAACAGGTGACATCAAAATAGTCAGTGAATGCATCGACAATCTCCAAAACATGGGAAAACACCACAACCTGACAATATCTTGGATGCTAGGACAAAAAGAGTTCTACGTAATGAACAACCAGAAAAAAACTAGATCCGAGAAGGATCTGTACTGCCATATATGGAACAGAACCTATCTTGATGGGTTCTCAATGAGTCCATATAAAATAAAAGGAGAAATGTACTATTTATAGAGGAGCCAAACAAAGTAAGCTCGTGGTTATAGGATGTCGCCTAAACTGGCAAACACTGATAAAATTAGACAGGGAAAAACTCAGAATGGTAGTGCTATATATAGGTCACAGGCATCTGAGAAAAAATTACTTTAAAATTATTCAATGAACACCCCATTTGCACATTATGCAATGAGAAGGAAAAAAACACTCATATCAGCTTCGAATACAAAGCAACCACTCAATGGAGACATAGTATAGAATTCCAAGGAAACTCGCGGAAAAGAATTGCAATGACAGTCAGTGACCTAACTAAAAAGTAAAATAATCAGGAAAAAAACATTTCCTATTTTCCATTTACCAGGAAAAAAACTCACGAGGATGGTAACTGGCATTTGAGACATCACCTACACAACATGGATATAATTAATGAGGACGGAGAAACTGCCAACTATATCACCTTCGAATGTGAAGCAACCGCTTCGTAACTTAGGATATGGAGAAGACTCGGGAAATCGAATTACAGCAATGAGAGTCCTTAGTTATTAAGAGAGAGATTGAGTGAATTGAACTGACTTAAGTAACTAGGAAAAGTACAATAAACCAAAAACTCCAATGATTGGAAAATATAAAGCTCCCGCTTCTTAATCTCAATCATCGTTACGACCATACTTTTAAGTAAAGCTTTAGATCGTGGTTGTATCTGTACTAGTGATGAAGTTAGGTTCCTGGAGCTATCAAGCAGGGCCATTTCAGCTCGCAACGAATGCAGTTTTAATCTAATCGCTCTCTATATGGAGACTAGGAAAGACACCCTTTAATAAAGTGGGTGACATCGAAGTGACAGACAAGACAGAAAAAGACATTTTTTCTGGTGTCTCTCAGGAAAAAAGGATTGCTGTTTCATCGGCAAAAGTAAAGGTGACAGTGGTAGCTGGTGTGGAGAGGTCAGGAATATATAGTGAGTAAAGAAGGGGAGCGAGGTGCCCTAAGGGACATCTGCTAGAATAGGATTGATAGGAGATGTTGAAGCTTCGTGCTGGTAGAATAGGCTTGAGCGTCCACAACCCTTGCCATACCCGTCAAAGGATTGTGAACATCCAAGAAATCACCAGGGCAGTACTGCTTCAGATCAATAGAAATTTCGTTACGTCTACAATGCGATGCGCTTGTTGGATAGTTCCAAAAGCCGAATTGATTATGACAGGCGTCTTATTGAACAGGTGAATCAATCGCCAAAAGTCTGATGGGTCGGAGCTGGGGAGTGTTTAAGTTTTCTACAGGATCGTCATTAAGGAAGAATATTTATCAAGGATAGAGAAATGGGTTGTGCGTAGGTAGTCATTGAATAAGTAGGTTATAAAGGTAATGGTTTTTAGATGTTGGTTAGGTCGTAATCTGGGCTTTTCTTTTTGAAAAGGTTTAGGACTGAGAGAGATAGTTAATCAGGTAATTAAGAATGTTGTCAGAATGGTAAAGGTCTTGATATCTCGGGTGGGACTGAAAACTGCAGAGAGGTTTTCAGCTCTGTCCTCATCGTCTTTGGCCTAAGATCCATCTGTCCGTTGTAGTGGAGTATATATTTAAAGATTTATAATTATTTAATTTTTATATTTAAGGATTTATTTAGTTATTTATTACCCATTCTGGGAATCAGTGCGCACGAGGTAGAATGGATATGGACTCTCCAGGATGTGAACACTACGTCTTAAACCAGTCCAAGAAGAGTCGAAAATGCATACCTCGTCTTAAGTTAGTTTAGAAAATGTTCTGTTCCGGCCAGCGAACAGTGCAGATCCAGATTTAAAAACTTAATTATTTTTAAAAAAATTGTCGATAATAATGAGTTTTCAAGCAATCTAACAAGAACACAAAGGGTTTATTTTTAGTTTCTAATTAGTAGTAGTACATCTGCAATGAGCAGCCCCCTTTTATAAACAATCGTTCGAGAACATACAGCCGTAAACATTACGAGATAATCAGTTTCGTCGTTGCGATTCAACCGAGGATATGTCAGAATCAGTTTTAACAACAATGGTCCCGTTTGGTATGGTTTTGTAGCAACGACCGAAACTTGAAACAATTGCCACCCCAGAGGGGAAATAGGTTAAAGGGTTAAATTAACATTTCAATTCTAAGACAATTTAATTTGATACCCGAATACATCTGCGTTCTATCTGCGTCGAGATGATATCAAGTATCTGAGCGGATTGAGCGCGAATTCAACAATGGGAATAAAAAAGAATGTTGAAAATACGGGATTTTTCCCTCTTTCCCTTATATTGTGCTTTTCTGTTTACTTTTTCTTTCAAAGAACAGGGTTAAATCAGAAACTTCTTACATTCTTCGGTTTCGTGTCGGAAAGAATATTTCTTTTTGTGATTTATTAGAATACTTTACAAATTAAGATCAAATTTGATTTTTTTTTAATTAACCCTCGAATATGGCTTTTTGTGTACATTGTGCAATTTCAAAGAGGCCGAAATTACAAGAATTAATTATAAATTAATTACACCTTTGTGAGACTTAAATCGATGTTGAAGGCTTACAGTTCATTTAAAAAGAAAATCCCACCAAAGTTGAGTATACAAATTTATTCAAAAAAATGTATTTCCGTAAAAATTTTACATATTTATTTTTCCCGACCCACCTGCGTACATAAGGGAGACTCAGAGGACCACACCACTAACTAAACCTTTTTTCGGGGATTACAAACTTAAAGCCATCCTGTCCAATTTTACTGTTTACTCCTTTTCCATAGAATTATTACCACTTCGATAAATAAAATACAACTAATAGGATTTTTTCTAATTGTGGAGGAGTAACTTATTTTAGTTTGTACTTTAATAAAAAGACCTAAGCGAAGCTCTGGGGTGATTAAGTTATAGGACTCGGGATAATTGTTTGGTGTAGTGGTTCTTACCTACCGAGTAAGTTGATTCCGAAGCTTCGACATGTAAAGACGTTTGTTTACTAAACTGTGTATTTCGACTGTTTTTCTTCGTTATCTTAAATAATAACTACTTCAAATGACGGGATGAATTTATCTCAGTGAATTTCAGGTTTTAAGAATGAAACATGTTGCCCCGATGGGACGATCTCAACTACACTTAGCTCACCTCTAGAGCTCGATCCGAGTAAAGAACTCTGGAATATCTATAAATAACAGGGTAAAAATGTACTTTTCATTTTTTAACCGGCCAGAAGAGGATGTGCAAGAACATTCGTAGGCCCTGAACCAGTGAATGCAGCCAAAATCTCCAAAACCTGGGGAAACACAACAACCTGATGATGTCTTAGATGCCAGGACGCAAAGGAATTTTGTATAACGAAAAAACAGACAACTGGCCAGATCTGCAAGACCAAACATAGGCCCCGAACCTATACTTGGGATAAAAAAACAACAGAATATTCCATCACATAATGGTTCCAAATAAAACAAAATTAGAAGTGGATAAACTCTTGGGGCGCTGGACAAAGAAACCTTATTCTAATAAAACCCTCACCAAGACTCAAAAACTCACTGCTGCAGTTGGAGATGGCCAGACTCAGAGGAGGTATAGGACTATTAACCGGTCACTGACATCTGAGAAAACATCTACATAACATGGGTATGTATAACGTGATGGATAAGAAGAAACAACCAACCATATCATCTTCGAATGCGAAGCAACGGCTCAATTCCTACATACCCTTGGAATCAAAAAAACCTGGGGAATGAAATTGTAGCAGCGACTGTCAATGACATGATACTTCTGAAAAGAAAGATTGATTCCATTGCACTGAACTAGGGAACTGAGAAGGTGCAATAAGCCAGAAGACTGTAGTGCCTGGGGAGCACAAACGCCGCATCCTAGTATCCTCATCACCATCACCATATCGTATATTAACTTTTCTTTGGTATTCTAGGACCAATAAAGAAGATGTAGATATTTTGCCGGAATTTTGCTGTGAACTGAAATGTATTACATCAAAACGTTTTAATGTGTTTGGCTTTAAGGCAAACCACCGAAATTTTTAGCATTTTGTCTTTAGGATCATGGAATCGGATCAAAAAAGCTCTGTTGGTTTTGGTGACAAAAGCTTCATACTTGAAATCGAAATGACAAAGGAATATAACGAAACAGCATAACTTCACTCATTTTTACGCCATAAATAAAGTTTTTAAACTGGAATCCGGATTTGATGTTCACAGAGATAGAAAGGTAGAGAGTGAGAGAACGAAAGAAAGAGCAAGAGGGAGAGAGAGAGAGATAAAGAGAAAGTGTGAGAAAGAAAGAGAGATTTGATTTAATAATCGATTTATTTTTACAAATCTCGCAGAGTGGATCCAAATAAAACAAAAGGAGAAGTGGATAAACTCTAAGGGCGCTAGACACGGTTAACTTATGATAAAACAACCATCACCAAGACTGGCAAACGCACTGTTACAATCGGAAGGGCTAAACTCAGAGGAGTGATAGGATTATTAACCGGTCACTGGCATCTGAGAAAACATCTGCAAAACATGGGCATATTTAACGATGATCCTATCTGCAGGTTATGTAATGAGGAGGAATGCTTCGAATGTGAAGCAACGGGGCTCAATGGAGACATACACGAGGATACAGAATGAAAATGAAGCAGCGACAGTCAAAAAAAACAATAAGCCAGAAGGCTGCAGAGCCTGTGAAGCACAAACCCCGCATCCTATTATACTCATCACCATCATATTTTTAAGCACATGAGTTTTCGCCGTCCCGGTGTGAACGACATATTTTATTCCGAAGCCATCCAGTCAATTGCTCATTACTCTCTCGCAAATGGTTCGCTTCTCTGTCCCGAGGGCTCGAAACTAATTGTTTACCAAAACAGACGGCGTCCCATCAGAAATAACGCTGCTTTAATCTCTTCAACCTTCGTCAAACAAGAAGGTTTCGTAATTAGTGCTTCGGTGTTGATTAAATCGGTATTTTTGTCTATAAATAGAGAGCGCGCAGTTTTTATTTTTATTTTTTCAAAGTAAGGATATAACAAATCCAATTAATTTTCAAGAAATCATTTTTTTATTGAAAAAATAAATAAAACTCATGCAGAATTAGGGGTGAACGACGCAAAACAACACTACCACCTGTTTACAGTACTCCCTTTCGAATCCGAACTTCGGTACTCCGAACATCAAGTAATCCGAACTGGAAAAAATTTAAAAAGGGAAAATTTTAAAGGAAATAAATCAAACATTATTTGGGGGAAAGGGGGAGAATGAAATGAGAGAGAAATAGAGTGAAGAAGAGATAGAGAGAAAGAGTGAATGGATAAATATTGTTTTATAGATTCCATTCTTTTTCAGCTGTGACCAAAATTTCAAGCGGTTCATTCATCCTCTTCTAAATGCTATTTTCCCTTTCACTGTCTGTTCTTTAGTCTCAATTTTTAAATTTTGATGACATTTCTGCTTGCTTGTTGTTCTTGTTGCTTGTTGTATTAATTGAAGGAATACACACCAAATGATCTCAATCCAATAACTGGAGTATAATCGAAGATGGTCGATAACAGAATAACTTCAAGAATTATAAAAGGTATATGAGGTAAATAAAACTACAGTTTATTTATAAAGGTATTGTCGTAGTTTTACAGTTATTATGTTGAAATCATGAACTTTTTTTAGACGTAAGATAGCTTACAGGTACAAAATAGATATAGCATTGGCTTGAAGGAGAGAGAGAGGGGGGGAGAAAGAAATAGAGAGAGAACATGTTAAAGCTTTTCTATGGTTTTTTGAAATCTGGTACATTTAGGTCTGTATAGGGGCTGAAATCGCTCGATAGATAGAAGACTAAGAAATTGAATTTTTTTGTCTAAACGAAAACTTCCCATCGCACCTAAACGAATACCTTAATGACAACAACAAAATTCAAATTCACATTCATTGGAGGAAATGGAAAAAAGGAAGAATCGCATTGACTCCTCTGCGGATAGGCCACATCAGTCTTACCTAGGGGCATCTCCTCGCCGAAGAAAGACCAAAGGAGGCCCTTTATGCAGCGTACAAGTATCTTTAAAGCACATATTTACAGAGTACGAGAAATTAGCAAGTTGTAGAAATAATGAAGGTGAGATTAACACTTTTTGTAAATTATGGTTCTTCTCACAGATTTTTCGAATACTACTATTAGTCATAGTAAACCTTAAAAAAAGGATATTAAGGAATTTTTAAAAACTATTTTACTTTATTTAGTTTCATTTTTGTAAGCCTTAAAAAAATATCCTTTTTTTAAGGCTTACAAAAAATGAAACTAGTAGTCGTAGTGTGGCCTGCTTGCAGATTTTAAAACAACTTCCAAGGCACAGTAATGGTTATAATAAGAAATTCGATACCTGAAGCACATAAACGTACTTGGTCGTATATAAGGTGCCCTTTCTTACGTAGGTTGAAATACTATCCTGTTTTTGAGTGAATTTATTCATTAGCGCGAAATTTATAGTATGTTTGGGTGTGTTTGGATTTCCAGAACCTACGAACACGCCAAATCAGACTAAGTGATATACTTTTATATGTATTTGCAGTCACTGATTTAATATCACTACCCAATTGTGTAAATGTATTTATTTGCGTGAGTGGTTAAGTATGTATGGACACGGTATGTGTAGAATATCCCACAGACCTATCGAACCAATTAAGTTAATTATTCAATTAATTATACCTAATTTTTTCGAATTGAAAAATTTATCTCACAGGCGGGATTCGAACCCACGACTTTCAACTAAATTCGCCGCAGCTCCCACTTGAGCTACCGTGACTTCGATCGTCCGTGCTACAAACTTCCCATTTCGATTCCCCGTTTTATTCCAATTGTAAGCGCGGCTTCATGTAGAAACACTTTTATTAAAGATTGTACTACATTAGCGGGACTGTGTGCTGTAGTACAATCGTTTGTAAAATGTTTCTATATGAAGCCGCGATTTGCTTACAACTGGAATAAACGAGGAGTCGAAATGGGAAGTTTGCGGCGCGGGCGATCGAAGTCACTGTAGCTCAAGTGGTAGAGCAGTGGCGAATTTAGCCGAAAGTCGTCGGTTCGAATCCCGCCTGTGACACCAATTTTTCATTTCGAAAAAATTGTGTATAATTAACTGAGTAATTATATAATTAAGAATAAGCCGACAAAAATATTTTAAAAAACAATTAAGTTAACTTAGGAAAGTCATCATGATTTGTATTGTGTGCGAATGTATTTATTAGCGTGAATAAAATGAGGGCGTCAAGGTGATGCGAGGAGATTTATCTGTATATCGAGAACCTCTTGAGGCCTGCCATACTTAGGTTCAGTAATCTTTTAAATAGTATGAATGTGTATTTTAATGGACTTAGTAAATTTTAATAACGTGTTAAACATAAAAATGGGTATTAAAGAAAAATATCTATGAAAATTAAATAATTTGCCGTAGTTTTGCTAGAATTTTTTACCCTATACGTTTCTGCTGCTCTATAGGTTTGTTTTAGCTTCAAAGAAGAGATATAGATAAAATCGGTTTTATAAATAAGATTTAGAGTTTGTTATTCGGGCCGATGTAGGTAAATTGCTACTTCGTTCGTCGGTAGAAAACAAGGCATGAAAAGTCAACACGCCTGGACCGATTGAATGACTATTGTCCTTATTCAATCGAGTGAACAAAGCAAGGTTGATATAGGTTGTGTATTGTCCTGAGTCGTGATAAAACTAGGCCCCTTTTTGCCGTTTCAGCCTTGCCTCCAGGTTTCACGTACAATTCATGTGTCAATAGTCGATTCGCTTTTGCCGTTTGTACGTAAACTATCCTGAGAATTATTACGCAGGCCAATCTCGCGTCTAAGAACGGATAAGGTCTACCTCGAGCCTACCCGCCAATCAGTGTCAGTCACTTTCGCTCGTGACGGCCGAGTCGAGGTTAAAATCTTCAATTCACCATTCGTCCAAATTCACCAATAAATGTTAACAATAATTAATGTTAATTTTATTATACAGAAAATCTTAGAAATTTTGAGATTTCTCCTTTGATATGAGTGTACATGTAGTTCAGTCGTTACCTATCATTTTGGTCTCATAATTTTTTACATGATGACATGCCGAAATACACACATTACCATTACATTCTACAAAACTTCTCCAATCAAACGTCTCCTGTTTCCACGTCTCATAGCCCTCGAGACTCTTCCCTGTCTAATCCTCATTAAATCTACAAAGTAGTAGACGCAATTCTAGCCACATGAAAACAAACAATGTCTAATATCTTGTCTTGATATAGAAAAGTCGTTTGTCACACTACTGCACGAAGGTACATATTTTGTACAGCGTTAAATCTCATTTACTCTATAGGTACTTCGGTTAGGGCCTTCGTATTAACTCTATAATTAATTATTCGTAGTAACTCTGGGGATCTGTGGCTGTCTCTCTAGTGAAAGAAGAGATAACAAAGCCTCTTGCACCTTGACCTTAATAAATTATTGCGCCTCATCAGTGTTGTTAGAGCTCACTAGTTAGCTTTAGGCTGTTATGGTTATCAGGTTCCATAGCCTGGCTGGTGATTGTTTACTGTATGAAAATACTTGCTTACAGTTTTTTTCCCTTAGAAGTAGAAATCTACGCTTCGATGTACCCTCAAAGTATACTGCATGTTTCTTCTAGTAATCCTGTCAGGTGCATATGCTTTCTCCAGGCCAGGAGACAGACCAGAATCCAAATTGTTCATTTACTCCCTGGCAATTCTTTTGTGATTTTTTCGTGTGATTTCCATTTGCCAATTTTGTCGCGTGTCTCATCCCTGGGGAGATTGATTTGCCATGATTTGGACTCATTATGTTAGCAAGCTAATTGCTAAGCCACTGTAAGGTTCGGGTTCAGAAATATTCATACTGCCTCGACTCTTGGTCAGTATGTCGGTCTGTTTATTGGCCATGTGTGACTCCTAAGTGCCCTGGAATATAAGCGATGCCTCTCGAAAAATAAAAATCAAAGTAGCTCAAGGAGGAATATTAAAGCTCATTACTAGAGCTCCTTGATATGTGCGAAATACAAATCTACATCAGGATCTAAACCCCAAGTTTACCGAAGTCAAAAACCAACATGGTTTACAAGCAAATTGCTAAGCCACTGTAAGGTTCAGGTACAGAAGTATTCGAACTGCCTCGACCTTTGGTCAGTATGTCGGTCTGTTTATTGGCCATGTGTGACTCCTAAGTGCCCTGGAATATAAGCGATGCCTCTCGAAAAATAAAAATCAAAGTAGCTCAAGGAGGAATATTAAAGCTCATTACTAGAGCTCCTTGATATGTGCGAAATACAAATCTATATCAGGATCTAAACCCCATGTTTACCTAAGTCAAAACCCAACATGGTTTACAAGCAAATTGCTAAGCCACTGTAAGGTCAGGTTCAGAAGTATTCATACTGCCTCGACTCTTAGTCAGTATTGTTATTCAGATATCGTGAGATGCGGTCGTGTGTGATGTAGGTTTCAGAAAAGCATTTTCTTTATCGTGCCAACGTTTCGATCTTTTATTGAGATCATCTTCAGGGCTCAAAGTCAGTATGTCGGTCTATTTATTTATGTTGGTCTGTTTATTCCAGCGCTGCCACAATCAAGCAAACGTCATTCAAAAGATTCAAGCTCATATTTGTAATTAATTATTTAATTATGTATTTAATATCAACAAATTTTAATAACAATCTAGCAATTAATTGGCTACCTTAATCAAGTTACATGCAAATGAGGTCTACTCCATTCATATACGTGAGCAAAACTATACTTCGAATAATACAATTTTATTTTTGCATGGAAAACCAGTTCAATAACCAATAAACTATATATTTATATGTACTATAGAAAATTAATATTGAACATTCTTTCCCTCGAGTTCATTGATATTAAGAAAAGAAGAATCAATAACGATTTACTGCGTATGCTTGGAATGGGGATGAGGAGTCGGTCCGATCCGGTTGAAGAGACATCAGAACGTGACGACCTTGCTCCTGGGTTTCCGCTGGTAAACTGACGGAAATAGGACCGAACAGGGCAGACAGTGAGGTGTACGCGGTCCCAATCCGTTATCTATGACCAATTTCCTGTCCGACGTCTGCTTTTCGTTTGTAATTTCACGCCCGACCGCGGCCCAAAAAGGCCCCGTGTTTTATTCAGTCGAAAGTGATCGAATTTGCGCATGAACGGGAACCAGGAAGACGTCCACGATAAGGCTTTATCGAGTCGCGGCCGCCTCCACTTTTGATAATTGTAACGATTCATGATTTTCGATGATCGAATCATCACGTTGTATTTCGTCGCGAATAATTTAAACAATCGCAATAGTTTGAAAAAAAAAACTTTCCGCTTAACTGCTGTCGAGCGTTCAACTTTTCAACGGCAAGGTACAAAGGCTTTTATGCGGCTTGTATTTGTCTGTCGAGCCTTTGTCTACTCGTGTCTTGGCGTGTGATGTTAATGAATGCAATGAAACTTTTAGAACATTTCAATATAAAGGGAGTGGAAAGTTTAGACGGGGAATCAGCCCCAACGAAATAATTCACGAAGAAAAACTACAATATATCACGAGTCGTAGAATTTCCCTCAACAACAACTACAACTCACAAATTAGGTATAAAACAACACTGAAGACCACCAACACGATCGGCAAATCACTAAGAACAAAACCAACTTTGAAAAAAATGAGGCATATACGACTAACATTCATTGCGGAGGTTAAGATTAAATTTCAATTAATTAAGGTTTTTAGATAAAAAAGTCAGTTTCACGAGCGGGATTCGAACCCACGACCTTCGGCTAGATACGCCCCTACTCTACCACTTGAGCAATCGCGACTTCGACCCATTCGGACACTAACTTCCCATCTCAACCCCACCTTTTGAATTTTCCCTCTTTTTTGCCATTTTTCAAAAAGCGGACCACGAAAACTTGTGAATTTGATAAGTTAAGATTAAGGTTAGAACGACAGCTTAAAAAAACAGAATAGAAAAGGGACAAACCTACCATCACACATTTTTGGGTTGGAACCATCCCGGAATTACAGAGAATTCTAAGGTGGATTTGCACCACTGCACTCTGCTATTCCTGGGCCCTTAGCCCTTGAAGGGTTTGTAGGTTAAAGTCCTTGTCAATGTTGGGACTGATTCCATCTTGAAAAAAAGTTGAAATCGTCTGTGAAAAATTTATTTATGTCGATTTGTAGACATATTTAAGATGGTTTTGCCCTGATGATGACCTTTAAATAGGTCAAAAGCTTAGCAGTATCAACTATATTAGCTTTTTACCGATATCATATATAAACTGCTTAAAACCGAATAGGGATATTTTTATTATTAGGTTTCTACTGAAGGAAAATTTAATGACAAATAGCGTAATAAAAGGTTGTAATTGCATATTTTTGGACATAATATTTTTTTAAACAGTTAAACTGTGTCTTCTCCGTAAGCTAAAACCTCTGTGCACCTGTTAGGCATACTGTTAATAAAGTTGTCACTAATTTCAAAAGGAATTTAACTCCATAGACGTAGTAATACTGCACTCAGTTGTTGCAGGTCAATTGGCTGCGGATGGTTGCGATCGACAAGCCTTCTATGCATCCCATCCCACATGTACTCAATGGGATTGAGGTCTGGATACAATGGGGGAAGGGCTGATGGGAAATTCGCAGGTGTTCTAAACATTTATGAAAAATTCTGCCTCTGTTAGGTCTGGCATTGTAATCCAGACATCGAAAATCCATGTCAATGAGATCCCTGGTTTGGTGATGTATTCCTTGATAATTACTTGGACATAAGGGACTGCCATGAGGTTACCTTCAACAATACGGAATCTAGTTCCTCCTCCAGTGTCCCAAAATCCCAGCCCAGACCGTTACACCATCTCCTCCAAAGTGCACAGAAGGGAGTACGAACTAGGGCATTGCATGCATCCCCTGTTCTGGGTAAATTCTTTTCCGTCTGTTATCACTGTACAGATAGAAAGGCGACTCATCAGTAAACAAACAGCATTCCAATTGGAGTTCTCTTCTGGGCGCTCGCTGCACCATATTCTCCCGAGTTGCTGGTGGCGTGCTGTTGCTGCAGGTCGTTTCAAAGAGGTATACGATGTGAGCCCTGCCGGGCACTATGGAAAGGGTTCCGTCTTGCAGCAATGCCAATATTTCTCTCCTCCCTTAGCATCGTAATGCGCTGAGATCTACTGCCAGGCTTCCTATTGGCACTTCCAACCTGTCGGAATCGGGCTAAAGCCAGGGAGACCAAACTATGAGAAACGCCAACTACCTCTGCGATAACCACTTGCCCGAGGCCTCGATGTCTCATTTTCACAATAATATTACGGACTTCTGCTTCAAGATGATGTCTTTCCATGGTTAAAGATAATACAACTGGATTAAAATGGACAAAAGACTAGAAAAGGTGTTTGTTTACAAAATGAGTAATCTTCATGTTATTAAAATGAGGATTAACATTTGATTGTTTTTGGTTTGTATTTTCTATTTTGTTTTTTCTAAATAACAGGAATTTATTCGGCTAATTTAATTAAAATTAATAAAATAAGACTAAATTACAAATATTCCTATTCATTTATGAGCAGTTTACTTTTGGTTTATTAGCGGGTAGAAAATTGGTCAATATATCTAACACTTAAATTGCTAAAACTCTGAGTGTTTTGATTGTTGGTTTAGGTTTAAGGTTGTGTTATCACTAGGTATCTGTTTTTTTAGGCGCCATGAAGGATTGTTAGGGTAGTATGCTGAAGAGAAGGCTTGAACTGGTGGATGATCTGAAAGGTGGAGTGGAAGTTGTGAAATCGTGTTCGGATCCTGTCCCTCACGAATGGGATGTTAAGGTTTGGTTAGTGAAGGTTTGAGGATGGACGGAGGACTTTTGTTTGAAAGGATTATATTCTTTGGATGTTGGATGGCTTGGTGGACCCCATAACCCGACTATCTAAGGCCAAATTCGGTTTAACTAATGTCTTGTTTAGGCTGCTCCTCCATTGGAACCGTTCAACAGCCGAACTATTTGACCAAACGGACGACCGGCAATATAGCCGAACGCCGTCGTCCACTGTAGCCGATTTTCGTCAGTTCACGACACAGCCCAAATGGATGTAGAAGATTTGTTGCTGCTTGAAAATTCTTAGTTTACATACAAATGGAATGAAAGAAATAAACAAAAATTTTGGAAGTTCCATTTCTAAAGCTATCCTTGACCACAGCTTACGCTAGACATCTCTCCGATGATAGAGTAGATCACGCATGTCCCAAGAGCCTGCTCCTCAACCGCACTCATCAATTTTTCGCAATCCTTCAAAATGAAAACGAAACGAAAAGGTAATACAAAAAGCAAAGAACTGCGTTAAACAATGGTGAGCGTTTGATGTCACGTGGTTGACAGTTGAAGTCGAAGTAAGCCTCTCATCCCCGATCTACCTTTTGGAAAGAAAAAAATATAGTCGAAGTAACCATTCGGCCGAATAGGACTGGAAAATCCAACTTTATTTGGATCGGAAAGTGCTTCGGCCGTACACGGCCCAACACGACCGAACGAATTGGTTCTAATGGACGCGTGCTCCTTCGTTTCTTCACTTTTGGACCATCCGGCCCTATTCGGGCGTGCAACGGCCGAGCAAGTTCGGCCGAAAACGGCTCCAGTGGACGGCCTACCAAGTGTCTCTATTGTCCTTTTCTGCTGTTCAGTTCTTGTCTTTTTTTGTGAGGATTACCCTACTGTAATATTCACTTGTGGGCAGGTACTTCTTTTAAGTGTAACGATGAAAATAGATTATCGACCTGCTGGATACAAGAAGTTCTTTTCAGAGGATCTTCGGAAGAGGTCAAAACAGAGAAAACTTCCTTACGGTNCAGTATAAAACTGTCGAAAGCTCGGCGAAAACCGTAAGGAAGTTTTCTCTGTTTTGACCTCTTCCGAAGATCCTCTGAAAAGAACTTCTTTTAAGTGTGTTATGGTGTACAGATAATTCAACGATGAACTGTGTGGAGGATTGGTCCTAGGATACTCCCTTGAGGAACACCGGCCTTGATAGCGTGATGTCGGATAATTCTCGTCTTCAACCAGCCATTCATTCGAGATGGAAAGACTTCAGGATGAGATAGCAGGCGATGGGAAAGATACTTTTTAATTTGAAAAGGAGACCAAGGTGCCGCACTTTCCCAAATACCAGCGTAACATGTAAATGGCTCTGGAGTTAATTGTTGAAATATAATAATTGTTTAGTTTTCACGCAAATGCGTGTGAAAATACAATATAAAATTTACCAAGGGCTCAGAATTAGTTAAATAATGTATTATATTATAATTTCGGTTAAAGTAAATTATGTTTAAAAATGTAGCATTATTATTTGTCACTTACAGTTTTTAGCTAAAAAGACTCCAGGATATGACCTTATCACAGGAGAAATACTAAAACAATTGCCAAAAAAGGGAAGGGTATAGTTAAACTAACATACCTATTTAATGCTGCGATCAGACTGAAATATGTTCCCAGCATCTGGAAATTCGCAGAAGTCATTATGATAAAAAAAACAGGAAAACCGGCGAACGAGATCAAATCATATAGACCAATATCGCTACTACCAACAGTGTCTAAACTCTTCGAAAAGTTATTATTAAAACGAATAAAACACATCGTTGAAAAAAAGAAAATCATTCCTGACCACCAATTTGGATTCCGAGCAAGACACTCAACAATAGACCAAATTCACCGAGTAACGGAAGTAATAGAAAAATCTCTCGAAGAAAAACAAATTTTTTCTGCTATCTTCCTTGATGTCTCACAAGCTTTTGACAAGGTCTGGCACGAAGGACTCATCAATAAACTAAAAGGTATGCTACCAAAGCAGTATGTCGATATTATCAGTTCCTACCTAACTGACAGACTGTTTAGAGTCAAACAAGAAGATCAATATTCAAAATTAAAAACAATAAATGCAGGAGTGCCACAAGGTAGCATATTAGGTCCACTGCTTTACTTGTTATACACCAGTGATTTTCCGAAAATAGATGGAGTAAAAATTGCAACGTTTGCAGATGACACAGCGGTGATATCACTAGGACCGACTATCACCCACTCAACCAAAATCCTCCAAAATGCATGTAATAAGATAAACGAATGGACAAAAAAATGGAAAATCAAGCTAAATCAGCATAAATCAGTTCATATAATCTTTACAAACAAAAAGGTGGACCATGTTCCGTCGCTCATAATCGATGGAACTACTATACCATACAGCAATACAGCTAAATATCTGAGAATGACCTTAGATGCCAAGCTGAGATGGGAAGAACACGTGAAGAAAAAAAGGACAGAAATAGGTTTAAGGTATAGACAACTATACTGGTTGATAGGACATGGCTCCAATCTTGCTATACAAAATAAAATATTATTATATAAACAAGTCATAAAGCCTATGTGGACATATGGTATTCAACTATGGGGTTGTACCAAACACAGCAATATCAAAATCATACAAACACTCCAAAATAAAATCTTACGTAACATGGTCAATGCACCTTGGTACATAAGGAATAAGGACTTACATAGGGATCTTAAGATCCCTGAAGTCACGGCGGAAATACAAAAATTTGCCGCCAAACACCAGGCACGCCTCAGCCAGCACGAGAATGTGGAAGCGACTAAACTCTTACATTACCGAAACACAGTCAGAAGATTAAAAAGAACAAAGCCATATGAACTTGTGAAGTGAATAGTGAAATGTAAATCTTATTGTACCAATGGGTTTATAAAAATGTAAACATTTATTTATTCTATAATATTATTGTAAAATTAATGGTTGGTCTAATAAGACCAGTTTTAATAAATAAATTTAATTTAAAAAAAAACTTACAGTTTTTCTCTTTTCCCTCAGTGAAACGAACTTCTCACCTGGCGCAATGGATATTTAGTCTCAACCTAAAACAAACAAAAAGTAACCTATTAAATAAAGTAATAATTTAAATGAGTATGTTTTGTTTCAAAAAATTGACAAGTGAACGAAAGAAAAAAATACATTAACGTTAAGAAACAGATAAAATAAAATGTCTAAAACATCAATTGGCACAACGGTCAAAAATAGAAATAGTCATTTACTATTTTAAATTTTCCTTCGTAGTGCCAGTCGACAGAAAACTTACTTTCATAATTCAGCCTGTGATTTGCTATTTCTATTTTCGAAATGCAGTAAAAAACTAGGAGGTGTTTCTCCCGATTCGCAGGCACTCGTGGTTTTCCCAAGCGCAATCAATTTATATTAATCGACACCCTTTTGACAGTTGACAATACTGAAATCGGATAAAATACGGGATCGGGTCTCACAGTGCAATTCGAATATTTAACAATACGACCCTGCGATCAAATCAGAAATATTCGAGTAAATTTTTGCACAAAACAAAACTAGACAAACACAGATTCTTAAGTAGTTTCAATTATTTAAACTAATCGAAGGAGTACGCTTTTTATTTTATTGTTTAATTTTAACCCACGGTCGACCGAGGTTGACGCGCTTATTTCCCAATTATTCGAAGGTGCCACTTCCATATAGAGAGCGAGTAGTAATACAGCTCGATATTCGAATTGTGCTTGAGCAGGAAACGAGTCTGTTTCCGTGTTTTAATCATGGGCAAAATCCCATTCTATATACAATTTTTGTACAAGTGGTTTGTTAACAAACCGATCCTATATCGCTGCCAAAAGTTCAACAAGACTACAATGACTTTTTGGATCGGACAGGACAGCGAAACTCAACTAACTCTGAATAAGATCCTTAGACAAATTGTCAAAGCTTCTTATTACGTCAGAAACACTGTCCACAACTACCTCAACATTCCTTTTGTCAACGAACTGGTCAGTTCCCCATGTGAAATATTCCACACAAGCTATCGATCCATCTTAACTACACTGCCCCAGCCGCTACATTTTTCCAACCCGAAAAAAGTCATGTCTTCCCACCACGCCACCTAAAACATCGTATTGAGTGCCATCATTGGCTGATTGCTCTTAACATGTGTACTCAAGACGCACAGACACTTATTTTTTGCTTAGGCTGCTTGCTACTTGCGTATGTTTCGGCACATATATAAAAAAGTGTTCAATGCTAGACAAAAACGTGTAGAGAGCGAGTAGGAATACCATTCGATATTAGGATTAGGAACAGCAGGGAGTCTGTTCAGGAAAATCAACAAAAGTGCCCTCCTACATACAATTTTTTTGCAATAGCTGTATTGCGTTTTGTCCTGAGAGGTTGGATTTATTAGCGTGAACGAGAAGTGTGAGCGTCGATGTGTAAATGGTAATAGAGGCATATCGAGTACTGCATCACCCATTTGATTATGTATTTTAAATAAGAATAAATATATTTAAGAATTAATGAAACTGTGCTAGTGTTAAAAATCTGCCTGCGTTGAAGTCTTAAATGACCTAGTTGCTAAAGATCATGGAGCCTAACATCGGTGCAACAAGATCAAGTACTGACCCGAGACTGCCAACAACATGAAAGTAGGTGATTCTCATGATATCCTAACCCTAAATATAATATGATTTTTTTCAATAAGTAAGTTCTTACCTAAGTATCACGTATTTCACTAAATCGAACAATTTCATATTTCTGTATGCTCATTTACTTATACATTACTTAATGAATTGTAAATTAACTCACAATAAGATTAATAACAAGAAAAACGAATGAGCTTAGCGTCCTAAATATGTGTTGGCACATTATTGACATTTAGTAAGAAACATTTATTACTAGCAATTCGACAAATTATGAAACAACCGGTCACTAAGAAACTCACTTATGTACCCGAGAGGAACAACATAAAAAACATGGGTTTTACGAACATCATTCTTCACCGCTCCTCACGAATTCGACAAATTAGAAAACAACCGGTCACTATGAAACTCACTTATGTACCCGAGAGGAACAACATAAAAAATATGGGTTTTTACGAACATCATTCTTGACCGTTCCTAACGAATTCGACAAATTAGAAAACAACAGTTCACTACTAGCAATATAAATTTGTCGTCAGTCATATTGTGCACTCATTAAGGTCAAAATATAGATGTACATATATATAGAGAGAGAGGGTATGGATGTGTGTGTCAATCACTTCTAATTAACTTTTTTAACGATTAGTTGTTATAAGGATGTTGTGTTTCCAACGTTTATATCTAAAGAAAACGTTACCGAAAATGGATTCCGTTGCCGTGGAGTAGGTAGATGCCGGGAAACCTTTGAACAGGGACTGAATAAGAACCGTATGTTTTCATTAAAAACAGTATAGTCAAGTTCAAAGGGAGAAACGGTTTTTTTTTTTTTTTTCAGAAAAACTTACTTCCTAGGACTCACATCTATCGCAAACAGTCGTCTGTTAATCGTCCGAGAATATTAATGTGTACGGTTACCCATGCACTCTTGACTTGTAGGCATTGAATCAATCCCAGGCACAGGGAGAGCAGTAAATTCGCAATGACAGGCTGGAATTGACGCTAGTGACATGTATTGTGTACTCTGAAATTCGCCAATAAACATCTGGGATATTATACTTCTGTGGAAAGCAATTTCAGGGAACGTTGCCACCCGGGATAAGGTAAGGATTGCGGGGATTGGACGCGAATCGTTAGCCGAGGTGTGAAAAGTTTATTCCTCAAATTTTGTTCTCGATGAGCCCGCCTGCTTTTTGAGTAAAATTTATTTTTATATATATTATTCTTGACACTGCCAAGTATGATGACATCATAAAACATAAGGGACGACTTTTGTCATCTTCATCTTCTTCAAATATCATGCACAGGAGCAATGAAAAACAAATGAATATAAAAAAAAAATAATTTGGTTACTTCATTTCAAATTTCGCTTCAATTCATCTAATTTTGAAACGGCAACATGAATAAGCAAAAAAAGCTAACTGAATAACAATGCAGTATATAAATTTAAAGCGAAAAATATATACATTAATTATTCTTTATGCAAGGTATTGGTTCAGATAAAAGAGCCATTGCCACGAGCGGGATTCGAACCCACGACCTTCAGCTAGATACGCCGCTGCTCTACCAGTTGAGCTATCGTGGGAACCAAGGCATGACAAGCTTCTATTATGACACATCGAGCAACCTTTCTCTTCACAATGGGCACCTGCTCGGGCTTTGGCTCAGTAGCGGGTTTCCGTTTGTACACCGCGTATGACCTATTCTTAATTGGCTAAGAACGATTCCTCGCGTAGGTTCTCGGGGGGGGGGGGGGGGTTGTACAGGTCGTTGAGTCCCCGTATCAGGTTATATAAAACTTCGCATAATTGTTATAATTTTTTTTTTAATTGTTTAAAGAATTATTTGTAATTATCTTAAGAACTTGTACCACTAATACAACAATGTATATATTTATTAGATTTCGTGGTCCGATCGACCAAATAACTCCTTTCAATTAATTAATCTTTCTGCAAGGTATTGGTTGAGGTAAAAAAGTCAGTGTCACGAGCGGGATTCGAACCCACGACCTTCGGCTAAATACACCGCTGCTCACTTGAGCTATCCACTCGTACACCAACTTACCATTTCAACCCCACCTTTTGAATTTTCCCTCCTTTTTGCCATTTTTCGAATGTCGTGTAATGTAGCAAAACCGTACTGGACTTTAACAGACTATGAAGAAGTAGCTTTCAAGTTGATATTCAAGATATTCGGTTGTGCCATAGAAAAGCTTAAAACAGGTTACACTGGCAAAAATATCCTCATAAGATCAGATAGCTAAAAGCTTTATCGTGTAAAAATAACACAACAAAACTAGTCATCCGAAAACTTCGAAACATTAGCAACAAGTCCAACAACAACTTGAGCGCTAGGGCATACAAAAGTTTGAGAATTTAGCACACGTAAGGCCAGAAGAGAATATGAAATACCTGTGATGATAAAAAAGATCAAACATAAACTGCGTCAATGGGCCCATACAAAAGAAAAGTACAAATAGACGAACTCTAGAGGTGACAGAGTAAAAACATGGTCAAAGTTTACAAATTTTAAAATGCTTTACAAAATCATAAAGGAGTTACGATGACAAAAAAATCCACATAACGTCAGACAGTCAAGCACCGGTTAAAGCTTTAGCATGTAAAAAAATTACATCAAAAATAGCTAGTGTCATCAAAAATCTCCAAAACCTAGAGACACATTACATTAACCTGATGATCTTGAGTGTCAGGACCCAAAGGATTTGGAAAATTCAGTCAAACTAAACAAAGGGGATAAACTGGACTGAGGAGGATCTGCAAGATCATATGTAGGGCTGAATCTATACTTGGGACCACAGATTCCAGATCTCAGTATGGAACCAAAAGAAACAGAAGCGGGCAAACTCAGAGGTGCCAGACACATCGAACTTTTGATCAAAGAACCCTCAACAAAACTGGCACCAAAGCAAAAGTAGAAATGGGCAATTGGTAGATACAATAAACTCAGTGTTTAAGAACAATTACTTGGCAAACATATTGCTACTGCTTAACAGCCTAAAACCCGTGAGTAATAGATAGGGATGACCTTGAGGAATTCTAGCTCCGACTGCCATTAGGTCAATATATTCATCTTCGAATTTCACCCATTATGTTGCGAAGCTTCAAGGAAAACACTTGAGCGACTCATCTTTGCTCTAGAGTTCTCCTTGATATCCGTGATTAGGTGGGCCCGGTATTGTAAAGTGCCAAAGAACTAGTTCTATTCGAAAGTAGACTTTGATCATTTTAGGAAAGATCCTTCTGTTAGCTTTGGTTCAATAGCAGGAACTCCTTAATTATTCCTGAACTCCTTAATTTTTCTTTCTAACTACATGGCAGATAAAAGGAAGTGATTTTGTTCAATAAAAAATGGCCGTCAAGCTTAGCAACAAAGATTGGAAAGCAGAATCCAGCCGATAGTTTGTCGGTGGATTCGGATTTTCGATGATTATTTCTTTGATGATACTTGAAAAGGAGTACAGTTCTTGGCAGCGAATTCGTTAGTACGAATCGTTATCCTTAACAGGCCATCGCAGATAGTCAAAAGCCGGATTGAAGTGCGGCCTTCTTCACAAAAGTGCTCTTTCTTTGCGCCAGGTTCGTTATGGCTTGAGGAACATGGTCCATTTAGTCTTTTTTCGCCCTTTTCTTTATTCTTTCTTTATAAATATACTGACTAGTCATATTTGTAATATGAACTTTATAGGAAATCAGATTTTCTCAATTGTCTGTATATTAAACATGCTGCTTTTTTGGAACACTCAATACAGAGGCTCGAGAATGATTCGGTATTTTCAAACAAAAAAACGACGTCCACCCTTATTTCTCTCGTCGACCCAAGGATTTACATCTCTTTTGTTGGACAGACGGAATTTATGGTCCTGGATGAAAAACCCTTTGTCAACCAAAGCCTTCGCTAGGCCCGATATATCAAAACGCGCCCAGGATAAAATGTCTCCCAGGTCTCTATTACTGAATTCGCAGTTCAACTTAAAGACCTCACTTCCTTCTGAATTAAAAATATCGCCAATCGATACGAAATACATCTGAAATTTTAATTTTATAATGTAGAAAGGTCTACTTTGCATTTGAGGCATTTAACTTGCTTATTTATTAACAACAATGAAAGTTTAGGGAGGAAGGTCTTAAAAAGTATAATAACGGCTCAATAAATAATTTTACGTTCAAGTCGAATTTATTTTACCCTTTCTGAATTCAGAACCTCTCTATTATTTTTGAAGCAATTAATTAAATTTCAGATAATTTTTGCAATACATTTATCAATTTATCAATCAAAGATACTAAGGGGTTTTCCTATAGCACCGCGGTTTTGCGACTTTTCTATGCAGAATCGAACCTATGACTTCAATCACCCATTCCTGTGTTTTGGTGTTCCGGGGTCAAATTCGGACTTATCATCACCTAAAACGAAGGATTGAGTGGATTGCACTGAACTAAGTAACGAGGAAAAGGACATTAAGCTAGGAGGCTGCGGTGCTTGGGGAACAGAAAACTTCCTAGTCATTTATAAGAACGGCAAACACATTGCTACGTTTCGTCATGAAAAAACTCGGAGGATGATACAAGTGTAAAAGGTCGCTGGCATCTGAGAAATCACGTACACAACATGGGTATATTAATTATGATCTCGATTTGTAGGTTATGAATTGTGGAAGCTGAAACTGCTGAAAAATAAGGTGCCAGGACACAAAGGAGTGCTGAGTACTGAACATCCAGAAAAAACAGACAAAAGGATCGGATTGTCTGATCAAGACCAAATTTTCAAAGCTCTTGACTACTTTATTCACCACACTATCAACAACGACCTCAACATTTCTTTTGTCAACAAACAGAGCCAATCATGATGCGAAAACTTGCACACCAAGATCCATATCTACACTTTCCCAACCCGAGAACCCGCCATATCACCTTAAACTAAGATGGCATCAAAACCTCCTCACGTCTTAATTCCACATATCGCCTGCGTTTGTTGATTTCTCATAACATGAGTCCTCCCGATGCACTCCGGGTCCTTCGACGATAAAATTGCTATAAAAAACATGATTACAAAGAAATGAGAAAGTCGTTGGTCTGGATCCACAAATCAGGTCCCATATATCAACAGCACGGTCACCCCAAGTTGAAGCGCATGTGCCACTCCTTGGCTCCATATAGAGATGGAGTAGTGATTGTACATGGCAGTGATTCTGTTCCCCTGTTTCAATTTTGGAAATAAATACGGGTGACCATCAGTTTTCAATTTTTTGTAATAAATTTATTTTGTGTTACCCAGGGAGATTGTATTTATTAGCGTGAATGAGTAATGTGAGAGAGCTTATTGATAGCTCTGCGTAACCCATTGACCCTCAATTAGTTTAGTTAGACATAGAATCATAGAGGAAAAATACGTTAAGTGATTTAAATGCTTAGATTTAATTGAAATGCGGATGCTTTCCTTGATGTAACTCAAGCCTTTGATAGGGTTGTCATCCGGGTGTGCTGAGGAAGCACAAGAGAATCCTTTCCTTCACCTACTTCCTTATAGTCCGATCATAGCAAAATATTGAATATTGAAGTGAGAATATTGAGTGCTATGCAGAAAAGTAAAGCCCATCGACCGTTATGGCCTTAGCCCGATTACGAGAGACTGGAAGTGCCAATAGGAGGCCTGGTAGTGGATTTCATCGCAATTCGACGCTAAGGGAGGACATATTGTCAGGATATTGTCATTGCTGCAAGATGGTACCCTTTCCATAGTGACCAGATCATAAATAAGTACAAGATGTTTTGGCAAGCCCTTAATCATCAGATGGCCTCACATCATATGCCCCTTTTGAGACGACCTGCAGCAACAGCCCGCCAAAAACCCAGGAGAATATGGTGCAGCGAGCTCCTAAACGAGAACTCCAATTGGAATGCTGTTTGTTTACTGATGGGTCGCGTTTCTGTCTGTATAGTGATAACAGGCGCCGAAGTGTCTACCGAGAACAGGGGATGCGTACAACGCCCCAGTTTGTCCTCCCTTCAGTGCACTTTGTAGGAGGCATCTGGACCGGGATTTACACTGGAAGACGAACTGGACTCAATATTGTTGAAGGCAGCCTCACCGCAGTCTTTTATGTCCAAGAAATTATCGAGGAATACAACTCACATGTGGGATGTTTTACAGAGTAGGCTTTTCGATCACCATCCGCAGCCAGTTGACATGCAACAACTGAGGGCAGCGTTGGAGTGAAATTTCTTATGAAATTAGTGTCAACCTTATTAACAGTACGCCTAACAGGTACACAGAGGTTTTATCTATCAGAGGACATTACTCACGGTATTAATTGTTCAAAAAAATTATTATAATAATAAACAAAATTATGGAATTAAAAGTAAATATTACAAAATTGGCAATTTTCCTATTCATTTTAAAGCAGTTTATTTTGAATAAGACTGAACGTATTTACGAATTCATGAGAGTGTGCTTAGGGTAAAAACTACATGCGTTTGGGGTTTAAATGACCTAGTTGTCAACGCTCCAGGAACCTTACTTCGATGGGCAGGGCAGACCCAAAACTCCTAACACCAAAGTAGGTAATTCTCACACCTTAAACGACTATGACTTTGAAACATTAGCCCCTTAATCACTCACATTTAATGCTAGCGTAGTTTGTTTTAATAAGTGCCCTCCTGGTGCAGATTTGGCCATAGTGCCAGTATTGTAACCGGGAGTAAAAACCATCTACCCACATTTTTGTAATATGTATTTGTGTTCATGCTACAAACGAATTGTTTTAAAAGTCTTAGGATTCGAGCGTTAAAAACCTACTGCAACTTGTACCTCGAGCCCGCGTTTGTTTTGAAGACTTTGTGACCGGCTTGTTGAAAAGGAAGGTCACCAGTGGTAATAATAAGATGCCATCTGTCGCCCTGTCCTTCCGTCTACCCCTGCCGGCTCCTTGATGGATGAGTCCCGGTTATTAAACTAGGCTCCGCCCCGAGTGCCATGTATGGTATAAATCCAGAGAATTGGCGAAAATTCCGCCCTTGAATGGGAAAAATTCATAACGAGTTTATTCGATTCGATTCAAAGCACAAAACGCCCAGCAGGATGGATGTCGAATTAGGCGTCGGGACATGGCTCGAACTGGTGGAAAAATGAAATGTCACTTTCAAATAGGGGCCTTTATTAATTCGATTATAGACGGATAAACAAATTAATCCTCGTTATCCACACCAAAGATTATGTCAACTCCTTGGCGTTCTACTTAATTCTATTGATTCGACTTTTCTTGTAAACACAACTTCGAAATCTCATAAAACAATTAGTCGCAATTCTTAACAGCAATTTATCTACATTTGGCTTTTCTTTTACATCTAAAGGCGTGTGGAACGATATAACAAAATGCCCGATATCGCTTAAAAGGCGAGCAATTAGAACAGCTTTATAAGACTTTCCTCGGCCGACCGACATCCAGTTCTGTCTAAAAAGCTCCTCTTCTCCCAATCCTCTTATAGGAGTACAGTCGCCAGGAGGATTACCTGATGGAAATTCGGCTAAGATATTAGGCCGGCAGCCTCAAAGGCCCATTTTTAATGGGAGATTCCGTTTTATTCGGTGACGTGAACTGTAAAGAAATTCCCAAGGCTTGAAATCACCTCAATTTTTTCTATATGTTATATACGCTGCTTACATGGAATATTAATTTTTTGAATACTCGAGCAAAAAATTTGTTGAGCAGTACTTAACTGTTAAGCCTTGCTATATACCACTTTATTTTCTAATAATTAAAAGTAATTAGTAGTTTTATAAAAATTAATATTAAAAAATATCTGTCTACATATTATAGTCTATATAAAAAACATGAGCTTGTATACTATTTCATACTGAACACAAACTTTTGTCCCTTCTCCCCCCTTCAGTTATAACTCTCGGTTCGTAACTATGGTTTCAGGAGTTTGTATATACAAGGACTTTATAAATCGTTAAAATGTTAGAGTTGAAGTTGTTCGTTTCTATTTTGTATATAACTATGGAGAATTGAAAATATTTATTCGTGACTAGAAGAAGAAAATGTAAGAATAACAAAAACTGGATGAGAAAGTTTAAAAACATGTTGCTTACCTATCATCTGTCAAACCAAAATGATAGTTAACGACTAAATAACACTTCTTAGTGGAGAATTTTTATTTTCCCATTAAAAATTACAGCGAGTTTTGCACATGTACTGATCAAATCATTAAGTAGCAGTCGTGGACTGTCATAAAACAATTTATTATGACGAATTATGATTGCACTTAACAATTTTTTTTTTATTTGTGTACTGTAAATAAGTATGTACTGTAAATATGTAAGTCGTAGAAATTTGGTCTTTTGATTTTCATCGATCAGATCACTGGTCAGCACTGCTCCGAGGAAACGATTTGAGAAACCAGCCTAAGGTACCCTTGCTGCTGAGAGTTAAGGGCGAGTAGGTCTGAGAGTTTATAGGTAGATAGTAGTAGAAAGGACTTGAACGTGAGGTTAGGGTGAGACGAAAGGTTAGAGTGGTATTTCATGAAGCAGGAACAGGTCAAATTTTGAACGAAGGAATTGTTGAGGTCATATGGGTAAGGTTAAAGAAGTAGTGGGATAATTTGTCTGACGGCTGGTTGGACTGCTTGGGTGGGTTGGATATTGGATGGCTTCGGGGTTCTCAACTGTTCTGGTCCTTGTGCCTACTAGATCGAATTATCGTTTTGTATAGTGTTAGTTACAATCATGTCTGATTTTAGTCCTAGCAGTCTTCTTAGTCTCTTGTCGCATCAGACCATTGTGTGGATTCCACGTCAGTCTGCCGACTAAGTACAATCCTCAGTAGTTGCCTTATATGGATGACAGTAATTCCTTGTTGTTGGCGTATAGTCTAGGGCATTTTTTTACGTAAAAGTGTTTTGGGTGCATTTGTCTTGTATAGAAAAAACTGTTAAGTCAGCAGTTATATTCTGTACAGGTAGGGACCAAACTTTTTCTTTTCAGAGACGCTGGTATGGATCTGGTCTCTGAGAACTAGTGACCGCACCTTACTCTGAAGCAGAGATCGTTTAGGTAAAATTTCAGCATTAGGTAATAAGGATTGGGTTGGAAAGGTTGGCACTGCTTTAGTTTGTAATTTCCGCGTGTAAGACTTTATCAAACTTGGGATGATTTCTGAAAATAACCCCAAGAATGTGGTGGATTGAGGATTTGATGGAGTTAGCAGTATAAACGTGGCCAGAACGCTACTCTGAGGAACACCAGTATGGTTAGTGTAATATCCTTTCTCAATGACTTGAAAAGACCGGTCAGTGAGATAATTGTGCAGTATGTATAGGTGGAAAGAAAGATACTGTTGAGTATGAACACCAAACCCGGAACGGAACGCTTTCCATAGTGCCAGCCAGATCCTAAATGAAGTACAAGATGTTTTGGCAAGGCCTTTATCACCAGTTGGCCTCACATCATATGCCCTTATTAGACGACCTGCAGCAACAGCCCGCCATTAGCTACTCAGGAGAATATGGTGCCGCGAGCACCTAGAAGAGAACTCCAATTGGAATGCTGTTTGTTTACTGATGAGTCGCGTTCCTGTCTGTATAGTGGTAGACGCCGAAGAATTTACCAGAACATGGGATGCATGCAATGCCCCAGTTCGTTCTCCCTTTTATGCACTTTGGAGGAGATGGTGTGATGGTCTGGGATTTATACTGAAGGAGGAACTAGACTCTGTATTGTGGAAGGTATCCTCATGGCAGTCTGTTATGTCCAAGTAATTATCAAGGAATACATCACTCAAACCAGGGATCTCATTGACATGGATTTTCGATGTCTGGATTACACTGCCAGACCTAACAGAAGCAAAATTTTTCATAAATGTTTAGAACATCTGCGAATTTCCCATCTGCCTTTGCCCGTTGTCTCCAGACCTCAATCCCACTGAGCACATGTGGGATGTGTTACAGAGAAGGCTTTTCGATCACCATTCGCAGTCAGTTGACCTCCAACAACTGAGATCAGCATTGCAACATCTATGGAGTGAAATTCCTTATGAAATTAATGAAAACCTTATTAACAGTATGATTAACAGGTGCACAGAGGCTTTAGCTAATAGAGGGCATTATGCACGGTATTAACTATTTTAAAAAATTATTTTGTCCAATAAACAAAATTATGGAATTAAAACCTTTTATTTCGTTATTTGTCAAAACCCCTTAAATTTTCCTTCAGTAAATACCTGAAAGTGTCTAATAAATTTTAATGCAATGTATAGTAAAAATGCTAGAGTAAGTAAATACTACAAAACTGGCCATGTCCCTATTCATTTTTGTGCAGTTTATATGACCAAATTCAGTCTTGACTGTCAACACGAAACAACCTAAAAAACTTTACTGCGACCACTTTGGACACGGAGTGGAACTGTGGGGTTCATCCAACATCTAGCGCGTCCAATCCTTCCAATCAAAAGTGCTCAGACAAATGGACAAAGCTCCTTACGACGTTACTAACCTCCCTATCCACAACGACCGCAACATTAATTTTGTCAATGAATGGATCCGTTCCCGATTCCTGTTTCACATTTTCACCCGAAGAACCCGACCTGTCGCCTTAACCGAATATGACCTCTAGACCTCCACGCTCCTTAACACTTCACACTGAGTGCTGTTATTGGCCCGTTTCTCATGGCCTGTTTACCAGCTTTTAATTCTGGGTTTTTCTTCTATTTCCATTTATTTATTTTTTTAATTGGCTATTCAATTTTCAAAGTATTTATGATAAAAATCTACTAAACATACTGTGTACATAAATCTTTCCTGTGAAAACCATGAAACCCAACTGTACGATTTTTTTTTAATTAGCTTTAATTAAACTTAGTTTGTTTTGAAAATTTAAACTGATGTGTTTTGTTTTCATGAAACGTATTTTAGTCAAGATAAAAACATTGACGGTCTGCTTGAAACTCCAAATCCCATGTCATTGTTCATGCCGAGTAACCTTTTATTATCTTCCATTCCCACGTTTTAACCAAATCGTTGTGTTTTTTTTTCGTTTTTTTTACTCGGAACGGACACGGACAATCGTGCTGATCTCGATTGGTATCAAACGTATTTTCATCCTTGTTGTGTTGTAGAGAAAACGAACCGAAATAGGAATTTCTCACGTCTCCTTGGTCTGTTATTCTCCGTTTCCTCTTTTCGGACCGAGGCTAAATCGTCCCCTGTTGCCAAATATTGAGCAACTTCGAAAACTTTGATAATACGATTTTACAATTTTTCTTTCTGCCATTTCCCATGCGAATAAGATGATAGAAAAAGAGAATAGACTTTTATGTCGTTAAAAAATATCTGAATGCGTTAATCTTTCTGATCCTTCCTTCTTTTTAATATAACGTCTTTAGTATTTTATCAGGCAGATTCTCTACTTCTTCCTACAATGAGATGCGATCGAACTACTTTCAGCGAATTGAAATTGTATAATGTTGAAGAGAAGCAAGGCAAAAGAGAGACAATCGAACATCTGTCAAAACAAAGGTACGAAACTCCCTTTTCCAAACTTCGAAACTGGTCATTTTCATACGAGAGATCAATACAACGGCTTTTACAAAAGAAAATAGAACGACAGGGACTTTTCTTAGAATAACAATAGTTCCTGGTGTAACAACGGGAGCACAACTATTCTCTAACTTGTAAGTTATGTAAATATTTTAACTTCACCTTTTCAAAGTCTTGAAACATACGGTCTAGAAGTTGATATATTCAGTCTATTAAGCGGGATATCATCTACATCGATAGAGTATGTTGAACAAGAAAATGGAAAAAAAGTTAAGCTGAAAGCTCGTATCGGTCTGAGCTGAGGATGAAAATGAATCGGGGTCAGAAGACCTTGGCAGTCCTTCACTATAAAACGCGATAGATCAAGGCTCAGAAGATCCTGGCAGCTATGGTTAAGGTCAAGGGACGGCAGTAGCCTAGTAGTTAAGTCGACTAGTAGATACCGCGGTCGTGGTTTCGATACCCACCGTCGCTTATGGACTTTTTTTCTGACGCCTGAGGCGACCGGTAGAAATGATGAATGGCGGAGTGAGTGCGGTGTTCAATCCTTTTTAAAAAGATAGTTTCTACTCAGAGAAAGTTGTTTTGCACGATCCGGATTTCGAGCTTTTAGCTCATCATCAGGTTGTAGAACCCTTTCAACCTGATGATGAGCTAAAAGCTCGAAATCCGGATCGTTGCAAAACAACTTACTGTGAGTAGGAACTATCTAGGTGACCGGCGGGATCGGATCTGCTAGAACTTGAATTTGGTCCCGACCACTTTCATAAATGAGTTTCTTCGATGTTAGATCACCGGTACACCGGTGGATCAAATTCAAACGCGTGTTGCAAGCCCAAAAAATGTATACAGGAAGGAAGAACAATATCCTGTATACTACATCAGCAGTGCTCAGGGGGAACTCCTCTCGATCCTGGTATCCATTAAAAAAATGGGTAAGGTCAAGTTATAGGAGGTTTGTGTCAGCATTATGTGGCATCGGACAGACAGGATGTAAAATAAAGGACAAACAAAGATTTAAGAACGACGATGGAAAATCAACCTCTGCTTATTTATATAAAGTAAGAAGTTTAGGTTATGATATACATCTGAGGTCATCACCGGCCCTCTGCGTCTTTTCCTTATTTTCCTTTCTTTCAGGCGTACTTTGGTCTAAACTGCAGCCATTTGAGCGTCTCGATCTGGCTACTGATCTGCTTTTATCTGCATACCATGTCGACATCCTAAAGTGCCAGCCTCACGTTTATGCCTCAGGTTGTCAACCACAGAATAGACACAAATCTCACACGATACACACATATGTACATTACCACAAACATAGAAATCTGGTCACATTCACTCCCCAGAGTACTCGATATTCCAAGGGGCGGGGTTGAACCCACTCCACCCTCGCTCATATTTCACTTTTACCCTCCAGGCGTCACTCCCCCCTAGTACTCGATATTCCTCGAGGCTCGGCTAATTTAAAACAACAGACACATTGAAGACGACGAATCGCCAAAACCCATCAAGGAAACGCAAACCAAAATTACTTTTGTTTATAATAGACAGTGATATTAATTTGCAGGTTTTTTAGTTTAGCGTACCACAAGTTTAGATGTTCTTTCTTTTTTTCCTTTATGTGTTTTCTTAATGGGAATTTTATTCCTGATTCATTTATCAACTATTTCAAGGTATTATACCAGCCCACGTCTGTTTTTTACAGTCTGAGATTTTTGGATATTTTGAAGCTAGTCCCTGGATATAGTCAAATGTACTTTTGTTTGTTTGCAAATGTCCTAGTGGTTCTCAATTGAATAGATGGCAGCCGATTACGATGTTTTATCAAAAATCTTAGGACCAGTTGTGCCTCATCTAATTTGTCATTTCCTCGTAACTGCGCATTGGTTAATTTTAAGTTTGCCATATTTTGGATACTAGGTAAAAATTCAGTAATCAGCACAGTACTCATTCTGAGATTGAACTAGGCGTATATCTAAAAGGAAGGAACTTTTTTAAGTAATGTTTTTAATTTACGAGTTTAATCGTTAATAAGATAAACTCACCAACTCTTCGACAGGCACTATAACCTTATAAAGTACATGTACGTTTAACATAACCAGGGAAAGTGCTCGACGACAATGGCGAATAAATTCGTTACGGGACTAAACTAGTTAGTGAAAGAGCAAAACTCCATAACAATCAATCTCAATACTCTAGAGTCTAGACCGTAACATTGCTCCGTGATCAGAGTCAATTTGAAAGACTCCGGAGTTGAAGAACCCAACACGAACCCAACATCTGACTACTTCTGTTAAGAATTTCAATCTTATTGGGTTGTCCGGAAAATAATGCAGGATTTTAAGTTTTCATTAAAAAAAATCTATATAAAATATTCTGTTTACGTTTACAGGATTACTCATTNAATTATTTTGATTAAAGAACATTGCTTTAAAGTAACTAGTTTCTTTTTTTTTGTTTAATACCAAAATCCTGCATTATTTTCCGGACAACCCAATAAAAGATCTTACGCCAACATCATGCCATGGTATTTAACTTCTTTAAAAATTACTTAATTTAACGATATATTGTTTATATTTCGAACGAATAGTTCGATGTCGGCCGTGCTGGGTCATAGCTGTCATGACAGGATATACTCGGGGCTATCGGTCATTTCAGTTTCGAACACGAACATGTTATGTACTTGATGCAATAAGTCCCACGGGTCGTCTTAAAAACACAAATATTTAACTTAACACGTTAAACTACTACGATTTTGGTGATACTTGTTGGTCTTTTCTGTGGAGGCGAAAGCATCAGAATACACCGAGTGTGGCTTGTTCTGAGTCACGCTATTTCTTCTCCAGTTTAAATCGACGAAGAGATTTCCCTGACACTTAAAAAAGCGGGTACAAAGCATAATCCAGCTTTTACTATCGTTAAATTGAAATTTTTAACATCAAGACTGGATATTAATTTTTTCGGCCACTTAGCTCACACCATTTCCGGCTCTTCACATTTTGTCTATTTTTTATTACCATTACAACCCTTCCACATTTGATTATTACGTAATCTAACAATAAGCCCTCAAGGTTTCTAGATATACTGCTTAGCCCAACAACTACGGTAAAATTATGTATAACCTAAACCTAAGGTTGGATGACGAGACGTTTTTCATTCACGCAAATAAATGCACTCATGCAGAGTAAAAATTGACTCGACGGGTGGGGCGGGTGACTCCATCGACCAGATCTCGTGTCCATGCTTAAACCACTCACGCAAATAAATACATTTAAACAATCGTCACTAGGGTTTTTGTAGTAAGCCAGTGACTAGTTGAACATTGCAAATATATACAGGGTGTCTTGTGAACAGAAGTCTATAATTAGATTATACTTCATTCATTGGACTAAAAAGTCCCTATTGTTTAAAGTCTAATTCTCAATTGTATTCGAGATGTTTCACTTTTCAACTTTTCACGACTTTATTCCATAAAGTCCGCCGTTTCTCGTAAAATCCTTCTGTATGCTTGATTATGGAAAAAATCAATGGAAAAAGCATTGGAAAAGGCTGTGCAATTCATTTTCTTTGTTATCTTAAGGAGAAAACACTTCTTTAAGAAGGTGTACATTTTGAATGTTTAACTTAATTTTTAGAAGTTTTTCTTTATTATGTTCCATTTTGTACCAAACTCTCGTCGTTTACTTTGTATTATTTTCATTATTTTTAATAGAAGTTTCAAAATTTCAATGAGCCATTTTTTTGAACGTTTGCAGCCAAAATATCCAAATTTTAGAATTAAATTTTAATTTTAAACTACAAAAAACCTGACATTTGAATAATTAAGTACACGCTTAAAGCTCATTAGTAGAGGCAATCTTTTTGTAACCACCATATCTGCCAGTATTCACTCTTTTTTTTTCGGACAATGAAGTCACATCAGCTTCCACTTTGGGGGAAAATCTCACTAAAAAAATAGTCCCACCGAGTTCTCAATGCTCTTTTTATTGGTGCAATCAAATTTACAGTAAGATTGAAAAATTTTTGAGATACGTTGGATTTTATGAAAAATACTTGTGAAAGGTTGAAGTAATCTGAAAATTGAAATATCTACAATACAATCGAGATCATACTTTGAGCGTATAACCTAGACTACTTTGGAGTATCTGTGGACATTCGATATCCTATGACAAAAATGTCCAAACATACATCAACGTTCACGCTAATAAATACATTCGTCCAAAATGAAAATATTATTTAAACCAACGTATGAAAGGCGTATGGGGCCATATATGTTTAACTATATTCATTATTGTTGAATATTATAGATATATTTATACAAGCTTCCTTTTTGATATAACACGGCGTGATCAATATCTATGGAAAGTCAATGACAGCTTTCTAACCAATTTGAGCTTCTACTAAGGCGATATCGCATCGCATCGTGTGTAAACGAGCTCTTAATCTTTATAAGCTCAGCTTTTGTAAAGTGTATATTAAATTTTGAAATATGTCGGATACAAAAGTTCTTTCCCTGCTATATTTTTTGTATACAAAAAGTGTCATAACAAAAGTTGTAATTTATTTTCGAAAGTTAGTCGAACAATTATTTGACATTTTAATAACGGGGTTGAGCTTTACAGGAAAGTTTATGAAAATTCATTTTACCGTTTCATTGTTTTAACAGAGGCGATCCAATTTTCTCTCATACGGCCAAAATATCTTACTGAACAACTTGATGATGTGATTTTTAAATGTAAAACTAATTATCAGTAAATTCACTAATTTCGTGGTCCGCTTGACCAATTAAACATTACAATTTTTCATCTCAACTAAGAGCCTTAATTAATTCTAATTATCAGTGTTTATCAAGCGAAAACGTACTAAATACTGGACCAAGAAAACCCATCGCTCGCTCAAAAAATTAACGTTTTGCACCTTGAAAAAAGACCTATGAAGGACCGAAACTTAGATCAAATTTATGGATTTTTATTTGTTTCTCTACTAGAAAATAAACGACACTGATGGACAAATTTAACACACCACTCAATTTATTTAGTTTAAAATTAACTCCATTATCTTTCCACATTAGTAAGAGTAATTAGGAGCTAGCGTTATCAAAATAAACAGTAAATAATGCTTTGTTTACTTCCTTTATTTATTTTTGTACTGATTAATCCCATTTGGATAAAAAGTAGCATTATGCCTTTCTAGTCTGCTAAGCTTAAAGATCGCTTTCAATTAATCTTTTTCCTTCATTGATTTCATTTGATATAATTCTTATTCTTAAGCCTTTTTCTCTGGCTCCAGTCAGGCATTTAAGTGAGTATGGCAGTGTCAGGGTCATAGCATTATTAGAGTGAAGATACAGCCAGCGCGAAGTCACCAGGAGTAAATCTGCAATAGGGAGGGTTCTTCGGAGCTTCAGAAAGCAAGGCTTCACATTATAAAGACAGGACAGGCCTACAGATGAGAGGGACGATAAATTCATCCACCATCAGGCTCTACGAAAGCGCTACAGAAAATAAGATAAGGAATCTGATAAGACAAGTTCGAAATGTTTCCATTTCTTCCAGCACTGTAAGATGCTCTTCTTTCCACAGCTCAGAAAATGGCCAGCTCCAGTTCGCACGTGAATTGGACATTGGAAGATTGGGGTCGAGTCCTCTTTACAAATGAGATCAGAGTTGGCCTCAAATCTTCAGATGGGCGTAATTTCATATGGAGACGCTTAGGAGATACAAGAAGCACCATGCTGTAAGGTTCCTCAGGTGGCATTCCACGGTGGATTATTGATGTTCTGGGGTGGCATTTCCTTGGATATCCGACCGAATTTGTTACGTACTCAAAACAAATCTAACTTTACACTGGTATTTGCAAGGCATAATCGAAGAACCTTTGCCCCCAAAGTCAGTGAGAAGTTCTTGCTACCGCAGGATAATGCCAGACCCCGAAAAGCACGTATGTCCACTGAATGAGGTTGAAATTTAGGAATTGGTGTGGCAGCTCGAAGTCCAGATTTGAATCCAATTTGGGATCAACTTACGAGACGAGTTCGATTTCGAAACCCAAGACGAATGGGAAAGATCGTCAGGATTTTATCAAAAATCTTTTCCAAGGAATCCAAGGCTTTTAACAAACGTGATTCGTGCCAGAGGACACTTTTCGTATTAAAGAGGACAAAACTTATTTGTTATTGAATTTTCTCTTCCTTTAAATGTCTTATTTTTATAACCAAACTTGGTATGACAATATGAATAAACCTAAATATGTACATCAAAATTTAAAGGTGGTGCGTTAATTTTGTCCGTCAGTGTATATATTCACTATAAGAAAAATGTCTTGATTGCTCAAGAATGTAAAATTTGACCTAAATTTCAGGCATATAGAGAGAATTTTTTCATGGAAAAAACGTTTATTTTTAAGCAAGAGAAGTGTTTTCTTGTCTGAAATATCTTTCAACCACTTAGAATAGAATTAAATTGCTCAAATCCCAATTTGTCAAACACAAACTCAATTTCAATTATTGTCGGCTGTGATTATATTAAACTGGGTTATTGGTGAGTACTTCAGCCAAGTTTTCTTAGCCAATATAAAAAAGGCCCGATCAGACCTGAAACTTAGGTCAAATTTTAAATTTTTGAGCAATCAGAGCATTTTCTTGGCAGCTCTTTTAATCACTTGGTATAGATTAGAGTGAACGTTTATTTTCTTGTAGAGAAAAAATGGAAATGGATTATTTGACATAAGTTTTGTGTCTATATGGGCCTTTTTTCAAGATACAAAACGATAATTTTTGAGAAAGCGATGTATTTTCTTGGCTGCAGTACCCATCAACAACTCAAACTGATACAATTGAAATTGTATTTTTGATTTGAAAATGCATTGAATTTGAACAATTGAATTCTATTCTAAGTGATCGAAGGATATTGCAGACAAGAAAACACTTTGCATGTTAAAATAATTAAGAATACTGGCCTGAAACTTAAATCAAAGTTTACATTTTTCAGCCAAAAAAATACTCTGACCGCTCAAAAACGTAAAATTTGACCTAAGTTTTTTTCGGGCCTGTGTGCCTTTTTTAAGTTATAAAACTTTTTAAGCCAGCTGCAGTATCCACCAACCACTAATTTTTAAATAATCTCAGCCATTAACAGTTGAAATTGAGTTTTTGTTTCAAAAATCTGTCTGTAATGTGAGCAAAAACAAGTTGAACGAATTTATTTTCAAACTAAAATCTCTTTCAAAACAAAACAAAAAATCACACCTGATCAAATTTTATTTCCAATTCAAGGTTTATTAACTAATTTTCCAGACGGGAAACGTATTAAAGATTGTAGAGACAATTTAATTCTCTCAAAACCAACAAAACTCTAGATAACGAGAACCAATTCAAAAATAAATTAAACACTTTTCTAATAGAATCTTTGCATAATACAGGAAAATGCCTAGCAGGCTATTTATCTGAGAAACTATTACATTTTTATAGAGAACGGTCACAATTTTACGTCATCTGGTGAAAACGCAGTACCCAAAGTTTCCAAATTTTAGTGTAAATTTAAAAAAAGCATACGCCCCTTTTTGTAAGTATAGGAATTTAATTGGCACAACCTTTAGTTTCGATGTTTTATTATATAAAAGATGTTGAGAAATGATTCATCGTGATAAAATTCCAAGTTATAATTTTTTTAGAAAATATGAATTCTAAGTTTAAATATTTAATTATCATAATGTTAATTAGTTTAGTTTTAAAAAATTTGATTGCTTAGACTCTATGTTTATTTTAAGTGAATTCCGTTCAATTGGTATACTTTATGCAAAAGAGAAGCCGAATTTCTAAGATATCCAAAATAAAATTTGAATTTTTTGAGGGCAAAAAGTCCAAGTTTGATCGAACCAAGAGGCCAGTTCGAATTTGTCAATTTTTTTCCAAAACTTTCCACTTACGTGTTTGTTTGTTTTGTTTTATTATCAATTTATCCAGGAGCGTTGGCGGAGCGAGAATCCATGGAACTCGGTGCCCGGGGCATGACTGAGTGGTGGAAGCCCGGCACCGGCAGCGACTTGCGTCCGGCCATCTGTCGGCTCGGCCTGCGAACTAGCCTCATCGATTTCCAGCTCGCACCTCCGTTTTTCCAGGTGATCTGCAAACCGAAGATACCGAGAAGTCCTCTCACGGGCGGATGAAGAGACTGCGGAAGAGGAGGAAGTCTTCCGTCTGGCAGACGACAGACTGCTCATGCCTCCACACTCGCCTTTTCTGTTTAACTCATTATCAACACGGTCTAAAGATTAATTAAATTGGAATAATTTAATCATCTATTGGGTAACCACATATGAAATGTTAGCTAAAGACTGAGTCAAACTTTTTCATTTTTACTGATTCCTCATCAATCAAACACCCAAAATAAGCTGCTCAAAAATGAATAGCAATATGTTTAATTAAGTGATTTTGAAAAATAAAATAAAAGGTTTTAATTACATAATTTTGTTTATTGAACACAAGAATGGAGAATTAATACTGTATACAATGTCCTCTGTTAGCTAAAACCTCTGAGCACCTGTTAGACAAACTGTTAATGAAGTTGCCACTAATTTCATAAAGAATTTCACTCCATAAATGCTGCACTCAGTTATTGCAGGTCAACGGGCTGTGGATAGTCATCGAAAAGCGTTCTCTGAGACGCATCCCGCATGTGTTCAATGGAATTGACCTCTGGAGACAATGTGCAGAGGGGCAGATGGGAAATTCCCAGGTTTTCTAAACACTGATGAACAATTCTGCCTCTATTACTTCTGGCACTGTCATCAATAAATAGAAAATCCCTGGTTTGAGGGATTTTTTCCTCTCATGATTTCTTGGTCGTAACGGTCTGCGGTGAGGTTGCCTTCAATAATATTGAGTCCAGTTACTCCTGTGTAAATCCAGACCAGAGCATTGCACGCCTCCTCCAAACTGCACGGAAACTGCACGAACTGGGACATTGCACGCATCCCCTGTCCTGGGTAAACTCTTGGGCGTCTGCTATCACTATACAGACAGAAATGCGACTCTTCGGTAAACAAAACGGCATTACAATTGATGTTCTCTTTTAGGAGCTCGCTGCACCATATTCTTATTCCATGTTTTATGCATACGGGCGCAAGCATCTTTCCAGCCCAAATGCTTGAAATTGCAGTTGGATTCGTAGTGGTACGTGGTGAGACCCCTGGCGGGTACTCGGAGAGAGACTGCTATCCGTTGTTCTGGTAATCGCAGCACATACTGGGTAGCCGCACTCATCTGGGGGTGGTTGGCATTTCCACTTAAAACCAAAGCCATCGTCTGAACGCATCCGGAAGTTCCTCCACTCGGGGGAGATAGAGTCGCCTTCTCTATCTACGGGAGTACGGCAGAGGTTAGGATCGAATTCGTTCGGCCCTCGAACCAAGCGCTGTGCGGCACACGGTCAGGTGCATTGTTTGGCTGACCCTCCCCCTCGGACAGGGCAAGTGGGGAAGAAGGCCGTTTCGGTCCCTAGGGGCCTGGGCGGTTTTTCTACACCAAGCTCGCGGGCATGGCACTAATCGCCCGTGAGCAGAGGTGCGTCGCCTCCCACCTTGAGCAACAAACGTCTGATAAGGCCTTGTGCCAGGTGCGGACGATAAAGAACCTCATTGTCTTTCTAAAGACGATGCGACCCGAAAGAGAACTTCATGCACCATATTCTGCTGAGTTGCTGGTGCCGGGCTGTTGCTGCAGGTCGTCTCAAAGGGGCATACGATGTGAGGCCAACTGATGATAAAAGGCTTGCCAAAACATCTTGTATGTACTTTATTTATGATCTGGTCGGCACTATGGAAAGGGTTCCGACTTGCAGCAATGACAATATTTCTGTCCTCCCTTAGCGTCGAATTGCGCCGATATCCACTATCAGGCCTCTTATTGGCACTTCCAGTCTCTTGTAATACGGCTAAAGCCTTTAGGGTCGATGGGCTACTCAATAATCCGCTTTGATCGGAGTTTAAGGAAGTAAAGGAAGGAAAGGATTCTTGAGTTTAAATGTACCTTTAAAAATAATTTACATGCCAAAAAGAATCAGTAGTAATCTTAAGTTGACACACATTTAAAATTGACTCTCGGTATAGAACCAAACTCACAAGTGAGTATTCTGTACCAACTTTAATCAAATAAAATCAGGAAAAAATCAGAAGACTTTTATCCTTGGATAAAGTTTTCCCTTAGATCCGGAACAGCTTGCAGTAGACCAGGGGAATAAGGAGAATCTGGTACGGTTTCAGACTCGAGCTCCTTTAGCTGAAAGTCCAATGATGTTGGTAGTCTTCCTCATGTTGGTTTCGAACAAAAGTTGCCGAACTATTAACGAACAGTAAAGAATATTTCGTTCAGTTAATGTTTTATTGGGAATCAACAGAAAACTTTTTAATCTTGTGAGGCAACTCAATACTATTCTAATGTCTATCTGCTTTAAAACCAAAAATTGACCAAGTCAAAATATTTTAAATAGTTTTGAAAACTTCAATCACTTTTCCACTATTTTAAGCGTTTCCATACGGAAGAATAATTGTGAGGCGAAATGTGACGCGAATCAAATTTAAAAAATAAACAAAAATTGTTATCACGGCAAACATTAATAAAACAACGTTTTCGTAAATTATTCGTACACAGTTTACACTTCCTATGCCCAGTGTATATTTGCCAGCAACGGTTATGCATATGCCGTCACTTTAATGGTTATTTGAAAAGTACGCCTAAATAAAGACGACGGAAATATTATTAAAATTCCCTTTTTTTAAATAACACTTTACGAATTAAAATAAACTGTTGTCTGTTTAATATTAAAATATTATAATAATAATAATAAGTAATAATTTTGCAGCAGGTGCCCATTATGTAGAGAAAGGTTGCTCGTTGTGTTCCACATAATAGAGGCGTGTCATGCCTTGGCTCCGTACAGAGAGCGCGTAGGCATGCCGCTTGATTTAATAATGGTTCTTGAGCAGTCGGCATCTGAGTGCCCCGTTTTTTTAGAGGACATGGGGGTATTTTACTGTATAGTTATATTCTATTGGTTTTGTATGAATGCGTGTATTTATTAGCGTGAGTGGTGGGGGGTGGTGGTGAAATATATTGCCATCATCCCCCCTAGCAGTGTGTGGGCTTAGGGTCGATGGTGGTATAATTATAAAAGTAGCTCATCGACCATAATTTAGGTTAGATTATTAATACTGCGCATAGGTCGATGGAGGATTATCCACTCTACTGACTAATCAGAATGAGTGTATGCATGAATGTATTTATTTGTGCGACTGATTTATCCAATTAAGTAGAATTAAACTGGATTATAGTTTGCAAGCGTTTGAGGCTGAAATGACCTAGCTGTCGATAGCCATCGTCGGAGCCTTACCTCGTTGGTAGGGAAGCGACGACCTCCTGGCCATTTGGCTTAAGGGAGATATTAGCGACTCAGACACATAACGGGAAAGGTGAAGTCCCTAATGTATAAACACTAAGCTCAACATATCAGGGAATGGCAACCCTTGGGGGTCAAAGTAGTTAGTAATAGTTCGTTTGTCCGTTATTTCGTAAATTGTGTCTTTTATAATGCCCCCCTCAGAAGTAGTCATTAAAATGGAGAATAGACGAACCAAAATGAAAATTGTATTTTTAATATGTTTCTCAGACAAAAGAATAATCAACCGACTAACTAGAAAAACTGCCTAAAGAATTAAACAATTATTTCAAAACAATCGTTATTCCACATAGAAGAGACATCATTAAGGATTGCGACTAAGAAAATACTAAAATACAAAAACACGTCTCACCCTCTACAGCAAACAGACAGATCATGGGCTAAATCCGACGAGGATAAAGCCCAACTTCAAACACAGTAATTCACTACTTTCGTGGTCCGCTTGACCAATTAATACATGACAATTAATTAAGGTTTTTAGTTGAGATGAAAAAAAGCTAATGGCACGAGAGGGATTCGAACCCACGAACTTCGGCTCGATACGCCGCTGCTCTACCACCTGAGCTATCGTGACCTCGACCACTCGAACATCAACTCCCCATCTCAGCCCCACCTTATGAGTTTTCCCTCCTTTTGCCATTTTTCAAATGTTGCGTAATCGGTTTGGATTCTCGACGACAATTGAAATGGCGACGGAGAGCTTTAGTGAAATGTACTTCATTTTTAAATCATTAATTCACTACTTTCGTGGTCCGCTTGACCAATTAATACATGACAATTAATTAAGGTTTTTAGTTGAGATGAAAAAAAATGGCAAAAGGAGGGAAAACTCATAAGGTGGGGTTGAAATGGGGAGTTGATGTCCGAGTGGATCGAGGTCACGATAGCTCAGGTGGTAGAGCAGCGGCGTATCTAGCCGAAGGTCGTGGGTTCGAATCCCTCTCGTGCCATTAGCTTTTTTTCATCTCAACTAAAAACTTCAAACACAGTATTAATCAAGCACATTCACCCACAGATATACATCGAGTACATATTACCAACATTCTCGACGGACTTCAAGAACCCCCATTCGTCCCAAAGCAGTCATGCATGTGACCTCCGGAAAAGAAACGAAAAGTCCTGGTTAGCACGTAATAACACCTACAATAGTATCCCAACTGAACTGAAAAAGCAATAATTCTCATAAACCCACTCACTTTTCTAGTTCTTATTGACCATCTTTTGCCTATAATCGGGAAAATTCTCGAAAAGCCTATTGTTACTCTGCCTGTATAATTCCTTCCTAAATTACTACTAATCAATAATTGGGCTTTCAGAGTTGCCACTCGACTATCATATCATTGCGTTGTAGGCACCATTGCCACTGCCCTCGAATTGAACAAGTATTGCCCTGGTGTCTTACTGGGCTATGCCAGGCACCTTATGCCGAAGCTCAAGGGCATCCCACCATCTACTATATTCCTGATACTAAAATCATACCTTACCGACCTTTTTTACAATGAGGCGACATTTCTTAACTTGGCATAAAATGGAGAATAGACGAACGAGAATGAAAATTGTATTTTAAATGGGAAATAAACCCTGAGATAGGTGAGAAAGAGAGGTTCGATCCATTTGCAATAGTTGGTCTGTGCGTTATTTCGTAAACTATGTCCTTTTATAATGTGTCGCCCCCTCAGAAGTAGTCATTAAAATGGAGAATAGACGAAACAGAAAGGTCTTTCTATAACGTGTTTCTATTTCAAAAGTTTGCTGATATTATCAATGTCATAATCAGCGAGAATAGGAAGACTAAGATAATGTTTGGCCAAACGACAGGTTCATCAACTCGTTGTCCTCAACACAACATCTTCAGAACAAAACAGTTACAATCGTTTGAAATCACTGTTGGCTGTCTTCTCGCCAAATTCATTGAAACAATTGTAAACGACCAAACTACAGATTCATCATAGAAGTGAATATCACATTAAATTCCACCCCATTCAAAAGAATAAATTGGTTCTTTCAATTTCGTGAGCATTTGATAAAATTCCCTTGCGTTAAGTTATTGTGAAACAGGCGGAATAATACATATTGGTTTTTTGTTCTGTGGCCGAATTAAAACATTCAAGCAGATGTGATAATCAGCCCAGGTTCGGGATTGTCACAGCCTTTAAATAAAAAGGAAAGCAAGGAATAAAACACGATTTCAATAAATTACGGTCGGGTGCAAAGACAGAACCCTTCATTAATGAGATGCACAAAAAGAGGGTAAAAGAGGGTCCTCCGAACGACTATTCCTCCATCTGAGCCGAAAACGTTACATTTTCTAAACTGAAAATATCACGCTTTTCCACAAAGCCGCAGTATCAGCGAAAAAGGGTTTTCCGGTGATTATTGAACTCGACAAACTCATTTCTGTTCAAAAAGCATTGCCGGACGATGAAGCTCATAATCATTCAAGCTTTACGCAGCTTGGTCTTCTCCACTCATCCTGATCTGCTGAGACCTCGTTTTGTTTTAGACGTTTCGGCACTTCGATTTTAAATACAATGGAATCCTTTTTCCTGTATACATCAACCGTGTACCACTAACTATGACAAACTGTGTTCGCTTTTTAGGACTTTGCATCGACATACGAATACGAGACTTAAACAAGTACTCAATAGACGATACAAATTTCTTTCTAGACTTTTAGACAGACGATCTATCCGTTAACGATAAAAGATAACCTACAACACATTACTCAAACCGACATGGACTTACTGTTTGGAAATATTCCCAGCCAAAGCATCCTATCGAATCCAGTCCTTCCAGTCCAAAACCCTCCGTTGCAAATGGTCCTTTCTATGGGTCCAGTCCACTCACCATGACCTCAACATTAACATCTCAAGATACAACAAATTCCATTCTTTACTCACTGGTCAATCGCTTAATAACACAACTTTCCTCTACTACAATTCCCGATACTCCATACCGCTGACTGAAACGATGGCCATGTAATCTCAATTCGAGTGATAGTGAGTGACAAGTGTTTACCTTACGTTACCTATATCGGAGTGTCACATGACTCTCCACTACGAACAAGTCAATTCTCTATCATCATTGTAATTGCTTATTGAAGTAATTCTACAGTTATAACACGAAAAAACTACAACCGTGTCCTTATTGACTATGTCCACTTATATAGCAGTCTTAAATCTATTAAAGAACTCTGGCAGAACGGACATTTGCTATGTACACACCGAGTAGAAAAGATTTTTTTTAAATATTCCTACAGCGGAAAGTAAGAGGCAAATCCTGAAGAAACGCTCCACCGCATATCTGATGGATCGTGTTTCGTATGGGCCCCCGGGGGTACGATCCTCTCGAAATTTAACCCTTGGCATCAAGATCCAGGCAGTGGTTTGCAAGGAAAAAACGATGTCGCAAAAATTCCGTCAACAATTCAGGCTGTAACACGATTTGAAACCATTGCCTCGTAACCTGGCTTACGGCAGCTACGGCTTCCGTCTTATTCAATAAAGAAAGCAATGCCGTGCTTAATAATTTTACAACGGCATAAAAGTAACGGGGAACTCAGGAAAGCCTGCTAGTCTCTCGAGATCGGCCTATTCGGCTAATAAATGTCTCGTTTAATGCAACTATTGGCTTAGAGTTTATGGATTGTTCAAACTATAAAGCCGCGTAGACGACAGTCACGAGACGTAATACAGCTGAAGGAGCGATTCAATGACCCTGTATCTGGACATTGTAGTCCAACCATAAAAAGGAAAAGGTTTTGCTAAAGAAATCAGCCCTGTCCGTTGAAAATTGCCCTTTGTACTTGGCAGTACTTACTACTGATGATTAAGAACAGGAAACCTAAATTTGGCTTAGAAATTTATTTCCAAGAAATATGATCTGTTAAGATAATTTTTTCTCGAATAGTTAAACTTTGAGATGGGATAGTTAAACCTGCCGAGTTTAAAGGATTTTTTATTCTTGATGGAGCGAAGATTTCAAAATCGAAAACAATCCATATATGTATTTAGTAGTTATAATCGACTGTATTAATTATTAAATCCATTATATTTTATAGTCCGATTGGCCAAATAACTTCTTTCAATTAATTAATCTTTATGTAAGGTATTGGTTGAAATCAAAAAGCTAGTGTCACGAGCGGGATTCGAACCCACGCCGCTGCTCAAACCACTTGAGCTATCGTGGCATGTATGTATTAATTATTTTATTATCTACTTTTTATCTACAAAGCTAGTGTCACGAGAGGATGTCATGAGGAGTTGGATGTCTGGGTGGATCGAAGTCACTATAGCCCAAGTGATTAGAGGCGTATTGAGCGGAAGGTCGTGGGTTCGAATCCCGTTCGTAACACCAGCTTTTTCATCTCAACCACGGCCTTAGGTAACAAGTATAATTAATTAAAATCCAAAACAGCTCGCTGGAATGTTTATGAGCATATTGATATTGTAATACAATTCTATACCGAATGTCCTTTTTAGATGGCCCGGCTGAAAATTTTATATATATACTTTTATTGTATTAATTTTTTTTGCATAGCTGAATTAACAAGGTAGACCTATTTTGTTTCTTTATGTTTTTCAAAAGTCAAGTAGTTTGCTTTAACCCCTAGTCAGATAGGTTGAAATATAGATATATTTGGAAAAATATATAGGCAAACAGGTACACAAACGTTTGTACGGAAGGATGAATAAATGGCTGGGCAGATATATTCATAGATTTTTTTCCTAGTCAAAATAAATAGATGTTTAGAAAAATATTTTAACACACGGTTGAAAAAATAGGCGAAGATACAGCTAAGTACATGGGTGGAAAAAATAGATTAGTAAATATGTAAATACATAATACATTGAGAAAATCTGCCTATTTTGATTTTTTAATATATATTCTTATAAGATTTTTTTATTACAAATTGTTAATTAATCCAACATTTATTAATATCATACAAACTATTAACATATTAATAATAATCCAATATATTTCGTGGTCCGATTGACCAAATAACTTCTTTCAATTAATTAATCTTTGTGTAAGGTATTGGCTGAAATAAAAAAGCTAGTGTCACAAGCGGGATTCGAACCCTCGACCCTCGGCTCAATACGCCGCTGCTCAAGCCACTTGAGCTATCGTGGCATGTATGTTAATTATTTTATTATTTACTTTTTATCAAAAAGGTAGTGTCACGAGGGGATGTCATGTTGGATGTCTGGGTGGATCGAAGTCACTATAGCTCAAGTGGTTAGAGGCGTATTGAGCGGAAGGTCGTGGGTTCGAATCCCGTTCGTAACACCAGCTTTTTCATCTCAACCATAGCCTTAGGTAAAAAGTATAATTAATTAAAATCCAAAACAGCTCGCCTGAATGTTAATGAGCACATTGATATGTTAATACAATTCTATACCGAGTGTCCTTTTTAGATGGCCCGGCTGAATTTCTCTTGAACCAATGACGCTATTAAAAAGCAATTCGTGTTTAATATTTTTTAGTCTAGGTTCAAATTTTTTGAAATCATGAGAAGCGCTCAAGACTTCAATAAATTATGAAACAACAGGTCACTAACAAACACACTAGTTTCAAATTTTTACCTTTTTTTGGAGAAAAATTATACACAACAATTATACACCTCAGGCCCATTTCAACTTCAAAAATTTCAAATGGGACCCTTTATATTATTTTCCGCAGAAAACAATGGACTTTAAATCGGTCAAAAAATTGCCAAGTTATGGCAAAAAGTTTGTAAAAACGCATTTCGTTTGTTTCGTTGTTAATTCCAATAATTTCCTTCTTCGCTAAAGTAAACATTAATTGTCTTTATTGTTTACATTATGTCGTTGTTTTGCAAACTCGCATTATGAAAGCAAATCTTAATTCCTGGGAGTAAATAAATTTTACAATAGTACCTGTTCGATACGTTCAGTTTTCCATTCAAAATTAATCGAAGAGCATATTTTTCCGATCAACAGTCCGATCAACAGAGAGTTGATATATACGACTGCTTTATTGATTGATAGTGGTCGTATTGCGCGTCGTGCAGTCGAGCCGTACTCCCAGAAATTTACTGATCTCCCCAGACTAAACCACAAAACGTTTATTCGTGTTCCTCGCAATATGAGGAGATACGGATGCTGTTCCATCACCAAGAAACCGGCAGCGTAATTTCGACGAGGAGCTTAATATTTTACTGCATATTCGCGAAAATCCGAATTCCTCTCACCGAAATGTTAGAATGGTGTTAAGTTTTTCAAAAAAATAAAATTAGATATGTACTCCGACTTACAATTTTAAGCCGTATCGCTCTCATCTTGTCCAGGGACTTCGGGACTCTGGTGCGTCTAATGGTCCTTGCATAAAATTCGATTGAAGAATTAATTTATTTAGAAGAAATTATTTTTTGTAATTTCTAAGAACTTTTTTAATTTACCTTTTTTTAAGCATATACATTTTGCAATAAAAGTAATGTTTTAAAAAGTGAAAAGTATTAAAAAACTAATTTTTAATATTTTACAGTAATTTTGATATTTTTTCATTGAATTTTGCTGGTACCAAAGTGTTAGAAGTGCCAGATTTAATCCTTTTTTTATTTTCCAATATTATTGATTTTTTTATTTTACCATATATAACAGTTAATAACAAAAGAAATCATTCAAAACTATAAAAATTTGAAAATAGCGAAAAATCAGAAGTGGATAATTTACGCCTTTTCTACCGTTTTTCCATTATTATTAACGTTTTTTTTTTTGCAATTTCTGATGATTTTGTAATAAACCCATTACAGTTCATGGTCCTATTGACCAACTAACATTTTTCAATTGATTAATATTTATGAAAGGTATTGATTAAGATAAAAAAGTCAGTGTCACGAGCGGGATTCGAACCCACGACCTTTGGCTAAATACGCCGCTACTCTACCACTTGAGCTATCATCTTGTCTTCTATCTTCTTCTTTGTAATAAACATTTTATAACAAAAGAAATGGAATAACATAAGAAATTTGCAGATATCAACGAGTCAGAATAGGCTGCTTTACTATTTTTGCGATTTTCCATTGTTATTTTTTTTTTTTTTTAATATAATTTTGAAGGCATTGTTATTGGATTAATAAACAAACAGTGTGCAATAAAATAGACCTCAGCAAATGGAAACAGAAGAAACTTGCAGATATCAAAAAGCCAGAAGTGGCAGATTTACTCCTTTTTTTTGATATTTTACATTATTAATTATATATTTTTATAATTTCCATATTTTTATTAAAATTAGCTTAAATAAACAGTTTATAACAAAAGAAATCGTTTACAAATGGAATAAGCAGTGGTCGATTTACTTTTTTTTTTTTTTTTTTTTTTGCTATTATTCATTATTATTGTATTATTATTGATGTTTTTGGTAATTTTTGTAATTTTTTTTATTAAACATAAGATTAATAAATAGTTTATAAAAAAAGAAATGGAAATTTGTGGCAATGTCAGAAATGGCCGATTCACTACTTTTGCTCTATTTTTCAATATTATTAATGGAGGTTGAGATAGGGAGTGTCCGAGTGGATCGAAGTCACGATAGCTCAAGTGGTAAGAACGGCGTATTGAGCCGAAGGTCGTGGGTTCGAATCCCGCTCGTGACACTGGCTTTTTTATCTCAACCATCCTCATACATAAAGATTAATTAATTGAAAGAAATTATTTTGTCAATCGGACCACGAAATATAATGGATTATTATTAATATGTTAATAGTTTTTATGATATTAATAAATGTTGGATTAATTAACAGTTTGTAATAAAAAAATTCTCATAAAAATATATATAAAAAAGTCAAAATAGGCAGATTTTCTCAATTTATACATATTTAGTAATCTATTATTTCCACCTACGTACTTAACTATATTTTCGCCTATTTTTTCAACCGTATGTTAAAACATTTTTCTAAACATCTATTTATTTTGACTAGGAAAAACATCTATGAATATATCTGCCCAGCCATTTATTCATTCTTCTGTACAAACGTTTGTGTACCTGTTTGCCTATTTTTCCAAATATATCTACAATTCAACCTATCTGACTAGGGGCTAAAGTAAACTACTTGACTTTTGAAAAACATAAAGAAATAGGACTACCTTGTTAATTCAGCTATGCAAAAAAAATTAATACAATAAAAGTATATATATAAAATTTACATTTTTTTTCTGCAAGTCACTCTGGGTGGAATAATCGCCCATCAAGACGTATATTTCCTATTTTCAGCCTATAACTGTTAGAAAAGCAGGATTTTTCTTAAAATAAGAAACCACGTCAGTCAATGAACACTGTCCCGTTTATTTTCAATTTCAATTGTTGAGCCTGTCCACACTGGATATTTTCCTTTTAGATTTACGATCCTGAACCAGGACACGTGCTTTTCTCATCCCCCTCTCAAGAGTTAACAGGCTCTCTCCGATGGTACGACTTCAGTTTTTTCTTGGGACCCTTTTCGGCCTGAACGCCCAGCCAAGGTTCTTGTAAGTATTTTTGAATTTAATGGATATTTGGGGTTTTTTTTTGTTAGAATCGGTGTATATCGAATTATTAACCTGCTGCCTAACTCGTACTGGAAATGTTTTCGCTTTACGCTAATCCTGCTCCCATAAAAAGAGTTAATATGTTTAATTATAGCCAATTCAATGATGATTAGATGTCTAAAACATACACTGGCAGGCAAAAAATTCCATCCACTTGTAATATAACTTGATTTGTATATATTTTTATATATTAATCAGACTTTCACGTTTTTAACGTTCAATAATTGAGTCTTTGTCTAAAAAAGTTTTAAAAAACCTAACTTGCTAAGGAAAAAAAAAGACTGTCAGATAAAATTTGTTTTAGATTTTTAATTAATATTTCAATGTCGTGTATTTCCTCCTCTTGCCTTAATTACATCTCGAAGATGCCTCAGCAACTTTCAAGAGAACTTTCAAGATCGTGGAGTGTATCAGGAAGTGATGGACGTCCTCTTGTTTGTCTTTTGAGGTTATCCCATAAATGTGCGATGGGGTTCAAATCTGGAGAACGGGCTGCCAGGCTAAGACCCTGATGTTATGCTGTTAAAAGGAGCGACATGTGGACGGGCATTATTATCATTAGCATGATGTTCCAAAATTTCATCCCTATAGCGAGTGGCCGTCAAAGACCTTCCACGAACGATAACCAACTCTGTGCGACTCTCCATTCCCGCCCACACCATCACTGAGCTACGTTGAAAAGGCTGGCTCTGGGAAAAATTACAGGCTTCGTACCTTCATTTTTCATTTCGCCTTCTCCACACTATTTCACTCGTTCACGCCCACCTGGAGATCGTAGAGCAAACCTACACTCATCTGTAAAAAGTACAGCAGACCAATCGTCCAAAAACCGATGGCTGTGTTCACGAGCAAATGCGAGCCGTGCAAATCCGTGTGTTCTGGTCAATTCTTGTCCTCTTACGGGGCAAAAAGACATCAGTACTGGTTTAATCTTCTTCAAGCAGTGCGTTCAATAATTTGGACACCTCGAACTTCCTGGAGCTGATGAATCGCTCGAACAGTAAGGTGGTGGTTTCGCAAAATTCTTAAAATAAAAAAAACGGTCATCTTGTGGTACTGTTACCCTAGAGCGTCCAAAACCGGGCCTTCTTTGGTAGTAGGACCCAGTTTCTGGAAAACGTCTAACGGCTTCTCGCAGAGTTTCGTAGGGAACCCCGATGGCAACAGCCGCATACCTGATGGAACGTCCATCATCAATAACTGCTACACAGCGCGCAACATCCTCAGCACTAAGTGGCATTTTTAAGTTTAAAAATTGAAATTAAGAAAACACAGATGAAAACTAAACAGGTTATTCCTTCAGAATTCAAATGAGACTGAATAAACATTTTAAACCCCGCAAAAAGTAAATATTGAAAAATCCTTTATCCCTGTTTTGTATTAAGGATTAAGTGTGTTCACCTCTAATTGATATTCGCAATTTAAAACATAGCATAAACAAATAATTATTGATAAAAATAATGAGACCAATTTTCTTTTATCGAGAAAAAATCAATTGGGTGGAATTTTTAACCTTTCAGTGTATTTTTATGAGTTTTTTTTATGACCGCCATTCAAGTTAAAACGACAAGGATTTTAGAAAAAACACCGTCTCTTATATTATTTATCTGCATTTTTACGATTATTAAATATCTATAAAATTGGTTCAATCCTGTCGAACTATATAGTTGAAAAATGCAAAATCCTTCATGCATGGTTGTGTTGGATTCTTCTCGCTCCTTTAGATTGAGATATACAGTTTTTTAATGAATTTTTCTTTCTTTTAATAATAAACTTTAGTTAATAATTAATTGGCAATATAAGAAGTCATGTAAGCATACAACATCTTAACACCTTTTAGAGTTTTAGTTTTGACAATGTTGAGTGATGATGTAGCCTTTAATAATCCATGAAAAGTACCTATGAGATTTTTTTTTGAGTCCTGTTTTTAAACTCAAGGTACAAAACAAAAGGTTCAATTCAAAAGTCAACAAATGCTGTTCAATATATAGATGTTTACGGAACGGAGGGACGTTGTGTTTATTTATGCTGGGACCTTTGGGCCACGTGTCTGTGTTGTGCTGGAGAGAATGTTTTCTTCGTTCGATCGTTATCCCGTTATTTGACATGTTACTGGCCATCCTTCATAAAAACAATAAAACTTTTGAACTTAATGTATTTTAAAGTTGATCATTTGAGTCGACAGTTTGTTTTGAATATTTGATTCATTGACAAATTGTATTATGAAGAATTATTAAAAAAGTCCTTTAGTAAGTTCTTCCCGTTTTAAAGAAGTCGAGACGCCATTTTACGAAGCACCGACGTCATTGTTACATTTACTCAGCAGTTAGTCAATATTGACAGGTCAATTTAATTCGAAACTGTAAGAAGTAATACAAGTTTGTTTTTTTTTTTTTTTTTTTTTACGAGGGTTCGCAACAGCAGAGGTCATATAAACCCTCAGGTTGCCGGTGATTTTTGAAAAAAAGCCCATTTGTAAGTATGTCGCGTTCGAATGCAGGGCCGCTGGATTCGAACCCGGGACCTTTACCTTACAGTGACGAGCGCCGTGTCAACGCCTAAACCGTTGCGGCCACCGACGCCCCTAATACAAGTTTTTTTTCTTTTTTTCCCCTAATACAAGTTTAAAACACTAATAATAGAAATTTGTGGTGATTAGTGACCGTTAATCGATAATTATTCAGAAATCGTGAGATGCGGTCTGGTGTGATGTAGGTTTCAGAAAAACATTTTCTTTATCGTGCCAACGTTTCGATCTTTATTGAGATCATCTTCAGGGCTCAATGTGTTTGTCTTCTATGTAATTGTGCCATTCTTGCGTGTCGTGTTGAGAGTGCCCTGGCCCCGAAGATGATCTCAATAAAGATCGAAACGTTGGCACGATAAAGAAAATGATTTTCTGAAACCTACATCGCACCAGACCGCATCTTACGATTTCTGAATAACTAATAATAGACCAGTTGATGTTTTTATTTGCGGTTTTTCGTTTGTTATTGTTTTAGGAGGATTGCATAAATTGCATCCCACAGTATAACCCAGAGGATAATGCGTCAATTCACAAAGAAAAAATTTATTTGAACAGTTCACTGTAAATTATACCTCTACCTGATCCTTCATCCCTACTTAGCCAAAATCATTCTGCCAGGAGTCTGCCAAGGATCAGCCTACTCTTACTATTATCCTCTGGGAGCTGGAGTACCTCAGGAGATCCTTTATCTCCTATACACCGCTGATAATCCAACTTCACCCACCAGCTTGCATCCTTTTTAATTGCTTTGGAGGATCTCCCTGCAAACAGCCAAATGGAGCAAACACTTACATGTAAATTGTAATGAAAGCACCCATGTATCATTCACCCTTTAAAGTAAAACCTCTCATATAATATTCCTAAATATCCTATCCCAAAAACAGACTGGGTACCTTGAGTTCCATCTAGAATCAAGACTAAGATGGAACCAATACACCCAACTAAAATGGCAAATGACTACTACATACACTATCATGCAAACCTGACGTTTAAACAAAAACAAAAAATTGACAATCTACGAAACAACACCAAAACCGATCTGTCATAAGGCCTAGAACTGTGGGACACTGCTAAACCTTCCATCCAAAGAAGTTCTTCCAACCTAAAATCCTCAGAACATCAGAAAGTCAATGCTTCTTACCACTAATGACTTCAAAATTCCTCTCTTGCCAAATATAATCCCCAAAACATTTTCCACTTTCCACAATAAACTTTTTTACCACAATTGAGTTGCCCAATCCTTATCCAATAGAAACCACCCTTATAATCCCACCAGACAACTGAAAAGGAGAGCCTCAGGCCTATTAGAGACCTACTAAACGAGGATTAGGCCTCTCATAGTTAAGAGAACGACAATGGTTGTTAAATTCCCCTCACGACACATGATCGGTCACTTATAAATTCAGCCCAATGCATAATATAAATAAAGTTACAGATTGTAATAAATAAGTGAAACCTTCAAAAAAACTATTGCCTTGAAGGCAATTTAAGGCGTTCAGACGATGAAGCTTGTTACCGTCAGTCAACTTATGAAGAACCCATTTGCCCAGCTTCCACTTCTTCACAAGTTGATGTAAGTTAGAATGAATGGTTTCATACTTACATTGGTTGTTGTTGTTGGCAAGCTCCCGATGGCATGTTTGACTCGAAGTTCTAAAGCTTCCCTCAATTCATCGTCTTTCAAGACCGTCTACCAGACCTTCATACATCTTCAATCCCCTCATTCTCAGAAGGAAATTTTTTGAACCACTTTGGGCAGTGTGCTCACTTACTATTTCATCACTGAACACAGTGCAAATTCTACAAGCTGCCTCAGTCTCTGGTATTGTGCATACAATAAGACACAAGAAATATGGATTGTGAAATTAGAAAGAAAATATTTTATAATTTACTGTGAATTGTAAAGAAATGAAATATCTAAGTTTGATTGACTAAAGACTTTTTTGAATTAGCAACTAAATAAAATTGCCATTGGCAGATGTAAACGCCATGTGGGATAAACTGGAGGAATTAATTATAAATCTGATGTCCCTATGGGCATACACTGCGGTTGCTAGACCTATGATAGCATACACGTCGGTTATTTGATGAACAAAAAATTATAGCTGAGGATAGTTTGGATACTGCCTGGGCATTACTCGGCAATGAGAACGACTCTCACTGCTGCCCTGGAAGTCCTGAATCTACGACCTCTACATGTCTTCATCCAGGGAGAGGCTAGAGCCACAATTCACAGGCAGATGCAAGGACAGGCTCCAACAGCCTACTCGCATAAAAAGGAAATTAAAGTTTAAGGTTGAGACTGGCTATTGAACACTGCCAAGGAAATCAAAAGGCTGGGTATAAAAAACTAGCCATATTCTCAGATAGCCAGGGGGCATTAAAGGTAACCTAAAAGGTCTAGGGCTGTTTAGTATTACATCAAGGTTATGTCAGATATTGGGGACAACAAAATTACCCTAGTTTGGGTACCCAGGCATTCAGGGCAGAACGGCATTGAAGAGGCCGATAAATTGGCCAAGGAAAGTTCAGTCAGAACACGTCTCAGCCCTGAACCCTTTTGTGGCTACCAAATTTTTGAAAACAAGTACATCGGACAATAGGTTAAGAATAAGTCATCAGTTCAATGGGAATTTATTCCAAGACAGAGGTTTGTGCAAAAGTTTACAAATATGATGGAAGAACTGCTAAACATATGACTTGTTAAGGCTGGAATGATAAATACTGCAAACTGGAGACTGTGTAAACTTGGAGCAGCAGAAACTGCCCTTTGCAGATATTGCCAGGAAGAAAAAGAAACAATGGAACCCTTTGGTGGCTACCAAATTTTTGAAAACAGGTACATCAGACAATATGATGACAAGTATTGTCAGGAAGAAGAAACAATGGAACATGTCCTCAGTTGGTGCAAAGGCTTATCCAGGTGAGTTTTCTACTCCCAGGAGAGGAAAACCAAAGCCTGAAGGATCTTTTATTAATCCTTGAAATCTGGTCAAAAACGTAACGAGCTTTAGAAATTAGAGGTTGCACAGTAGACAATTGGTCACAGTGCATGTGGCAGTACAGAGGCTGATAACTTAACCTAACAATGTGGTCTGCAAGGTGATGAAACTGTAATTTGGTCATTACCGATTTTTGGTCTACCTAACCTCGCTGATTTGGTGTCAGATGCGTTTCAACATTTCACCACCATCTTTATTGGGTCTGATGATGCATATGTAATGACCAATTTACAAAATCATTACCATTATATTAAGAACCTTTGTCACAATGTTTGCTATTTTAGTCAACATCGTCTCTGATCCCCGTGGTCTGCTTATTTTCGCTGGTTCCGTCTGTCAAATGTGTTTCATCTTCTGTGGTTGTTCAATGTGTTATTTTGAATTTTGTCCTGTTATTAGCACACAAACATTACTGACATTATTTATGTCTATTAAGCTAAATAAATAATTAATTTTAATTTAAAAAGCTACAAACTTAAATGTGATTTTGATTTTAGATGATCATCCTAAATGTTGTTATATATTATAATAATCGCCTGTTTTAAACTAGATTTAATTTGTTCAAAAAGAACAGGCCATGACGTTGCAACTGGTAGTGAGTGTACATACAGTTTTACATGTTGAATTTATTTATTTATTTATTTTTAAACTTTGTGTAGATTTGCAGTCAAAAAATATTTTGGATTCCAATGTAATCACAAAAATCGTTCCTTCAAAACCGATTACACTCACTTGTACGAGACCTGGAAAAAATTCGACCGCGGTCGAAGTCGTTTGGTATTATCAAGTAAGTTAGCATGAAATCGTTTAATGTCCCATCTTATAAGTGTGTTTTGTAGAATTGCATAACGCCCGTCTGCAATTCAACGCTTAAAGAATCCAACGGATATAAAATCTGTAGCGTACCGTCAAAGCCTGCGTGCTCGACAAGGATGCTGGTCGAAAAACCGCTGCCAGGATTGTACAAATGTTTCAAAATTGAGAAAAAAATCGGCTACGTTTCTTCAGCGACGCCGATAATCACATACAATCTTAAAATTTTAGGTAAAATGTATTCAATCTGTATTATTTGTATTATTTACTGTAATCTTTTTTTTTTTTTAGAAAGAGACCTAGAGCCTGTGTTTCTAGAAGAGCCAGAAGATATTGAAACGTACGTAGGTATGAATGTTTTATTCAAATGTAAAATAAAAAGTTCGCTTCCTCTACATGTCAAATGGTATAAAAGAGTCAATAAGTCACCGGGAGCTTTTCAATACGAAAATAAATTCTACCAGGTAAATACGCAAGCTTTATAATAAATTACAAACTTATAGTTGAATTTTTTTTTTAGCTTTTAAACACCACCGAAGTGTCTAAACACAAGGATGTCTTTTTGAGCAAGCTTCATCTGAAAAAAGTTACAATTCGGGATGCCGGAACATACGCTTGCGGTGGAATAAACGAAGCTGGAATACGTTACAACGAAGCGAATCTTACCATAGCAGAATTTCAAAGTAGCAACACGCTTACTATACCAGAGCCTAATATAACATCAAATTATGGTTGTAAATTTATTTTCAGATGATTTTCATGAACCGGACACTCTCCTGAAGGCTCACTGGAAAATAATTCTGTTTACAACTGCCACAATTTTTCTTGTGTTTGTTGTGAAATGTGTGGCTTGTATACACTTCATAAAAAGTTCTTCTAATTCCCAGGCGGATACAAGGAGGAGGAGAAGACCATGGCCACCTCAGCGGAGCGACAATAAAGATCTTGATACTTCAGATTATGAGCATGTCAATTTGTGACTTATTTTGACCTAGAACAAATAATGCAAGTTCTCACCTATTTTATTTTTATTCACAATATCAATTTTAATTTGGAATTGCTGAAACTTTTTTTTTCACTTAGTTGTTTTAACGACAGCAAGGTGAAGAATTTGTAAGTCAATGGTCACCACGCCATAGTCTGCTTATTTTCGCTGGTTTTGTCTGTCAAGCTCAAATTCTCAAGTAGTTGGTCCGTGTAATTTTAGAGTCTGCGTCCTTTTATAAGGTGCCAAAACTGCAGAAGAATTAAACTCATATAGCAGACCAAACTACTGAGAATAGGCGAACCTGAATGACCAGAGACAATTGAGTTCAACCTATATACTTTTTTAAAAAATCACACAGTAAAACAAAAACAATGTAGCTTTGACATCATCCATCATCTTAAGCCTTGTTGATTTTGTTTGACATCAGGACTGTTTTCTGACTATACTCAAAACTCAAAGAACAGAATCATTAAGAATAGGCAGACTGGATTTAAATTGTTATACATTAAATGGTGTAAAACAGTCATAAATTTTTGATCCGTCTTCAGTGGTTGGTCTGTGTGTTCTTTTGGCAGCCACGTCCTATTAGGTGTCGACAAATCAAACCATAGACTAACCACCGAAGAAGACACAATGTCAGACTTAAAAAACCGGCGATAAAATCCAAACGGGGAACCAGAGACAATCTACAGGTTAGTTATTTTGACAAATACAACTCAAATTTCATAATGAATTTCGGTAGGTAAAACATAAAAAAGGGGCACATTTTGGAAATTAAAAACAGCATGGTTCATTCTAATTTTATTTCAACAGATAAAAACATTTTTACTATGTTGTTAAGAAAAAAATAATCAATGGCTCTGAAATTGAACAAAAAATTAATTATCAAAAACCTGACAAATACTGATGACTCGGTTATGAACCTCGATGAAATACAGCATAGTGGACACTTGTAAACTTTGAACAATACCTTACAATGAATAACACACTTCATATTCTTCATATAATTCATTAGTTGGGGGGGGGGGGGATTTTAATTTGAAATAAATATATCAACGGATGTTCAAATGAATATGAAATAAACAAAACAAAAACAATCCAACCTTGATTAAACTTCTATCCAAAAATTCATCTAATAAATTGTTATTCCCTAATAAAATAAATAATTCACTTTTAAGACGATAAAAATTGTTTTTCCTACTTGCGCCTACGAAACCAGACAAATGTACGCATTTTCTTCCTCTCCGTCGGATGAGTAAAGAAAATTATACATATCGAAAAATAATAATGGCGAAAAATTTATTTCTTTAGCGGATTAAACAAAGCCAAAAATTAACTAATTCACCTTTTTAATATTTACGTTTGACTAACAAATTGTATTGAGCAGGTTATGGAGTGAACAAGAATTTGATTCGTGATTTAATAACATGGCAATAAAGGACAACAAATAAAATAAAAATAAGCAAAAAAAAGAAAAGGTGAAGAATTTACAAAAAAGAAACAATGCTAGAAGTAGAATTTACTCGCTCAAATATCAATTTGTTAATACAAGTCTATTTTATTTACAATATTTTTTTTAATGATAACTAGTACAAGTAAAAAAACCCTTTAGGGTGTGTAAATATTTTTTGTTATTTGATTCATTTATTAAAGGCTAGTATTTTCAATAAAGCCTTTCAATGAAATTGGTAAGATTTATATTCTATTTATTTTATTTAATACAAATTTTTAAAACTGTTGAGCTTATTATTCAGTGAAGCTTGTTTTATTGCATTCTCTTCTATGTTTAACAATTTGTATAATTTCTATGACACTAGACAAATTTGTTAATATATATTCTGTGTGATTAGCCTCTTAAAAAAAAATCATATTTGTAAATAAATGGTGAAAACAACTTTCAGCTTAAACTTACCCTTTTATATTTTCTATACACACATATGTAACATATATGTATATATAAAATGATTGGCAGTATTAAAAGCTTTCACATGTACAATAGCATAAACAACAATGTTATAAAAAATGATGATTAAAGAGGCAAATAAGAAAGAGAAACCGATGTATCCTCTTTAGATGAGATATCACAGTTTTTAGTAATTTTTTTGTTTGCTTTTTTTCCCATATTTGTATTTTGCTAGGTTGTTACTTTGATTACTTCTTTTAGAGAGCCTTGTCCTCTTCTTCTGTGAGATATTAAGGTCATTCATCATCCGTGTCACCGTCACTCGAAAAATCCTGTGTTGGGATTGTCCGACTGTAGGGCGTTCCTGACATTTGACTGGAAAAACGTATTTGAAAAATTTATATGTACAATTGTATGTTGGTTATTTAGTATGATGAAACATACGCCAGACTTTTATAGTGATTAAGCCACTCCTGAAGCATTTGAGCAACAAGCAAAGGTCTACCGTGAACCCTTTGTTGAGCAACAAGGAGACCGCCGTTTGTGATATTGACATCTAACCACCTCCTTAATAATCTTTCTTCGCTTCCAGTCTGAAATAAAAATACATTCATCAAACTGTACATATTTTATTTGCACAAAAAAAATACGCACTTCTGATTTTGTGAGAAAATGAATTGGGAGGATTTTTCTGTCTCTGTCGACGAGGGGTAAGTAACAGACTTGTTCTCCTCGATTGTCCTCGACAATTCCTGACGAGCCGAGATCAGAATGTGTGTGGGTTGAGTAACACTCCATCGGTACGAGGGCGGAAAAATGACCACGGGTATAGCCGAGAGCCACTGGAGACGTACTGCAAAAACTCGGTTCCCAAAGCAATGGAAGGTAAACACCTAAATCATAAGTGGTTAATAAAATTACTTTTTTTTATTAAAATACAATTAAATTACCTTCAAAACCGGCATAATCAAGCGCCTCCCCCCTGAAGCTTTTAACAAACTTAACTCCGTATACGAGAACTGGCCTTCTTAGAACGTGAGCCAATGCGAAAACGTGAAGTTGCTGGAGCGACGCGCCAGGCTGCGTCGCTCGTTTCACCAATGCCGACCAGTCCTCAGCCCATTGCGAATCACTCAATGTGAAATCCAGTTGACGGGCTTGATTGGCTTCCGATTCCAACCAACGAGGATATAGTCTATAAAATATAATCATTCTTATAGCATTGAGTTTATAGAAAGTTTTTCAAATGACCTACAGATGTGCTCCATGGCAGAGGGAGTCAGCAAGAGCCCTTCTTAGCAGGGAATCCCTGTCGAAAACTCCCCAGGTCGCCTGCATCAGAGAATCCAAAAGGCAATCACCTTGAGACCTAGAAAAACCATAATAATATCACAATAAATAATATATTGTGTAATATATACAGTAATCCCTTAACATTCGCGGTTTTGACATTTGCGGGTTTCACGTATGAAAAAATGAGGAGTTTTGACATTTGCATCAGTTCGATGTCTTTATTCGCGGAAAAAAAAAACTGTTGCGTAAACAATTTTATTTTCATATCGAAAATTATTCCTTAAAAAATGCTCAGAAAACTTTTGCCTTCTTCGTTCTTCTCAGTTTGTTTTATTCTCTTGTTGAAGTTGAGTTGCAAATTGCCTTCTCTTCCAAAATAGAAAAAATGGTCCTGGCCCTTGGTGAAAGAAGAATAAAAATTTTGGACATATTACGTTTTTTACATTTTTAATGCAGGCTAAAGTTAGTCTTCAAAACAGCTCAGGGAAATTTTAACCTTGAGGGGCAAAAGCAATGGATTTCAATCCATCTTTAAATTGAAGTTTTAAGTTTAAAGGGCATGTCGAGGCCACTTATTAATCCTTATGTGGAAATTCTTAAAGAAATTAATTATTTGGCAAAACAGTGAACAATTAGTAGTTATTTCTTTCCTTGCAAATCAAAAAATACAAACAATGAAAACAATTAACGTGTTCACACTGTTGTGTCTTCTATTATGTCTATTCTGAATCAACTGGTTTTTTTTAGTTCTGAATTGAATCTCAATTTTTGACGTCATGGAACATAGCCCTCCTTACAGCATATGAAAATAGACAACATTCGTGGATTAAACATTTACATCAGTTTTCTGGAACTTAACACCCGCAAATGTTAAGGGATTGCTGTTCATTGGGCTGGTGCAAAAATAATGCAGGTTTTAAAAAGGCAGTCAAAACTATTTTTCATTTTTATAAAATAAATATTCGAAATATTTTCTATCACAATCTATACATCTTAGCCAACGTGTAACAAGTGCTTTTATTCTTCTGTCATAAAAATCTTTATTTCACCTCACAATAAAGTCTTGGAAGGCTTGTTCGGCTTCATCACGTTCTCTAAAAAATTTATCCCTCAAAAAAAGATCAAAATGCCTAAAAAAGTGGAAGTCTGTAGGCGATAGGTTGGGAGTAGATGGAGAGTGTGGTAAGGTTTTATATCCTAAGTCATTAAGTTTCCTTAGGGTTGGCATGTGATATGTGGCCCGGCATTGTCATAAAGAAGAAACGGCCCTTTATGGTTACCAATGCTGGACAAAGACATTGCAGTTTTGCAATTTCTCTTCTGTGATAGTTTCACTATAATTCAGGAAATTATAGTGAACAACCCAAGCAGTAAACCACCAAACAGTTACCACAACCTGTTTTGGGGGCAGATTTGGTTTTGGTGCTTCATCCTTGTCCAACCACTGACCTGTACGCCTCCTGTTTCGTACAGAATCCATATCTCATCGCACATGTGGATGGGCTTGTAGTGAAATGTTGAGTACCCCACAGATCCATCAAAGTAGGGTAGGATTTTTTTTTTGCATATTTTGTTACTGAATGATTGTATTTATTAGTGTGAACAGTTGAGTATGTGTGGGTGGGCTTGTGGTGAAATATCATGTACCCCACGGATCCATTAAACTAGGATAGGATATTTCTGTGAATGTTTTGGTTATTGAATGAATATATTTATTAGCGTGAACAGTTGAGTATGTGTGGGTGGGCTTGTGGTGAAATATCATGTACCCCACGGATCCATTAAACTAGGACAGAATTTTTCTGTTAATGTTTTGCAAGCTACTTCTTTAAAAATTATTTGTTTAAAATAAAGATTTGTGTTTTTATTGTTTAGGTATTGTAAGTACGTCCATTATGAAACTAGATATTTTTAAACTTGTCATTTTTAATATTAACTGCTGAATTCAAAAACCATAATAATAAAACATACAGATATTTTATTTAGCTTTCGTTCCCTTTTTAAACTCACCGATTCCAAAGAGCGTGGAGCCTTGAGCCTAACTGAACTGTAATTTCGACAGACCAATTAATTACAGCCGGTTCGCTTTCTAACTGTTGTTGTACATCTTTGTCCAAGAGTTCATCGAAAAGTTGTTCTTGAACTGAAGCAGGGAGATCTTCTATATCTAAAGAACAACAATATTGAAACGCTTCAAAAAAATAAATAAATAAATGATATAGAGTTATTTTACCTGCGGGCAAAACAAATGTTGTGAATTCAGTTATAAAAGGAAAAGGGATTGACCGTGAATGTTTCGTGTTGAAAATGGTAGCTGCGTGTCTACGAATCGCTGAAGCGAGCTCGGGAGCGATGTAAGAAGGGACTCTTTTCAATCCGGAACCGCCTCCGTCTATTGACGAGACCAACATTGCTAGCATCTCTTCCCTGTGAAACCTAAACAGGGGAGAATCCTATTAGAAAATCAATTTTACGGGATAATACGATGATAAATACCTTATAGCTAGATGGACCAAAGTGTGCCCGATATCGAAAGCCGATGGTCTGTTCAAAAGGGAGACTTCGGCGGGCAATAGCTGTCTAGTCGGGTCGCCCCCAGTGCTGAGGAATTTGGCGACTGGATTCGGATCACCTTCCACGACTCCCAGGCAAGCGTTGAGCCATGTCCAATCCGCCTCTCGTCTTCGACGATCGAACTCATAATTATTCGTCATGCTAGTTTGACTAGCTCCAATGTCTTCCCGCCTTGAATTAGACCTAGGTAAGGCAGAAATATTTTTGTTTTTTTTTTCAAATATGTAGGACAAAATTATTTTTATATTCTTATATTATTCATCCACAACCTCAAAAATTGGTTGTTGGATCTTAAACCATTACGTGTAATAGAAATTACTTCACCATTTGTTTAGTGGGTTATTTTTATAAACTACTTTTACTTTTTGTTAATCTATTGACCAGTTTTTTTTTGTTTTTTTTTTTAAATAAAGTGATAATATTGAAGATTGATATTCGCACAACTTTTCTCTATTGGAGGACTAATTGTCTGCTCCTCACGTTTTGTCTCTAACATTTTTTTTTAATTTTTTTTATATTATCATCTTTGATATTTAACCCTTCCACACATGATTAAAATGGCCTAAGTCAATTAAAATACACATTCATACTATTTAAAAGATTATCTAGCCTAAGGTCTCAAGAGTTTTCGATATACTGTTGAGAGCCCACCCCTACAACTAAAATGTACATCCTAAACCTACAGTTGGAAGCCTGACACCTTGACACCCCCTCCATTCACACCAATAAATACATTCACACAGAAAAAATCATGCATTCACTACCCTAAGTTAATTGGTTCGATAGGTTTATGGCCATTCGATATTCCACACAGACCATGTACTTAATGCACACTTAACCATTCATGCAAATAAATACATTCACACAATTGGGTAGACACCAGTGTTTTTGGTATTATTCCAGTGACTACACCCTTACCCCCATCCCTATCACACTGCAAATATATATAAAACTAAAAGTGTTTGTAGGTACTTGATATTACATCATCCAAACATACTATAAAATTCACGCTAATAAATACATTCACTCATATAAGAATATTATTTCAAACACGTATGAAAGGACTCCCTTTATTCGACCATGTATGTTTTTCTGCTTCAAATATCAAACCAATAACCATTACTTAAAGTTAAAAGTTGTTTAAAGTCTGCAGGCAGGCCACATCTTATTCTTTGCAGTGCTAATTTTTCGTATTCTGTTAATGTGTGCTTTAAAGCTTCTTTATTGTTGTCTTTTACATTTTGAACAAATTATACTTTTTCAGAGTAAAGTAATTACCAGGAGCATTGAGTAAAATAAATAAATTCATTTGTCTCGGCTGCTTACCTTTTCATGGTATTATCCTCATTAATGGTAGCATCTTTTTCAGGAGATGGTGAAGTGAGTCTCACTGAAGTGTTGTTCGGAGACGCCTGGTTTTGCAGTGGCAGTTGTCCGGAGGTAGGGGAGGTGTTGGATGCCGATGCCGATGTTCCGCACATAATACATTTCCTAGATTTTGGCCAGTTTTCGTAAGTACATATTTTACACGACCATTTAACGGCAGTACTAACACGAGAAGTTGCACTTGCGGTATTTTCACTGCAATCACTTATCCTCAGGGGTTTTAACTGTTCATGTAAAAAATCTGCATTAACACTACGAGGCACTGAAGACGAAGTTTCGGGTTTTACAAAGCCGGAATCTTCGTCGGCTCTAAGCCGATATATGTTTTTTGAGAGCAAAGGTTTTGGACCCTGACACATGGTGCACTTGGACGCGTTTGGAAAATTCTCATAGGTGCAATATTCACATGTCCATTTCACCTCCCGGCTCATAACTGAGTATAAGTCGAGGCCTTAGGCAATAATACATAAACTCCACCCTTGTCGTTCTTTATTTTCTTATCTGACTATAGAATGGAACTTGAGAAAACTGACACTTTTTATTTGGCCCACTTTATCCCAAATTCCAGTTTTCATTATTCTAATTGACTATCACAAGACTAAAAACAGGGAAAGCGATTTAATATAAATCTCAAGGATATTAGACAAAAAATCTTTCACTTTTCTTTTTGCCACTCTGGAAAATATATAAATAAATTAAAACCGAATAAAGTAACTTGCTCTTGGTATCTTGTGGAGTTATTTCATTTTGACTAGCTCTCCACCACTCCAGCTGATCCCTCTACACTGTAACATGTGACACACATCTTAAATTAGTAAAAATTCACAAAATAAAATTATCTTTTTTTTATGTAAAAAATAAAAGTAAACCATTAATCGTAAAATATTCTTTTAACCCAATAAGAAAAGTTTTAAGAGCGAGATATTTGGATTTTAGACAGCACTGGCAATAAATTCATCAATAAAATCAACATGACTGGATTTATTTGAAGTTTAAAAAAAATTCATTTGCTTATATTCAAGTGGTTGTAATTTATTCTGTCCATAGGAAAATTCAGAAACTTTTTACAAACAGAAACAAAGAAAACTACCAATCCCTGCACGAGATACATAAGGGTTTTAAGTAAGTTTTTCAACTACTTTTTCATCATACAAGGAGAACCATATCAAAAAATATAACAAAATGTTCCAGACCTTCTAATATATCATAAAAATAACGATAAAAATTGTTAAGGACGGTTAATCATTTGGATGGTTGAGCATTTTGTTTTGACAAAGTCTTTTATTTTAATTGTTGCGACTAATTGGCATTATAATTGATTAAATGTTTGGCAGGTAGGGTTGGGATAATGTCTTATTTATTTATTTTGTGAAAACAAATGTCATTATCCTTTTTTCGTTGATTTTGTCTGATGCATTTCTGCATATTGGTATGCAAATGTTGTTCTTTTATTAGCTACAAGCATATAAGGATGATCAGAATGAAAGGTTCTTTGCCTCACAGGCTTAAATGATTAAGAATAATGTATTTAAAAAATAAAAATAAAAAAATATAAAAAAATAAAAAAAGTAACTTTCAACATATTTTAAGTTTCTAAGTGTTGCTTGAGTGTGATGTCAAAACATACATTATTTAAATAAAATTGGTCTGTCAATTAAGACAAGTTAGTTATATCAAATTCTTCATTTATATTTGAAAACCCCAGAGGTATTTGGGGATTCCATCAACCATGTTCCTAAAGGCTAGGACACTCGTAAACAAAATCGCATGACTCTCTATAGATAAATGACTGATTTTGTCTGCAGGGTGTTGTAGAACAAATCCTAGATGATCTAGAATCTTTGTAATGCATCCACACCTGAACAACTCAATTATAGTTTCTACAATAACATGACCAGTGAAATAGCGGCCTCCGGCTTTGCTGCTTTAATTTTTTTTTTTTAATCAAAAAAGGAAAATTAATCGTAATCATTGGTGGACAAGGAACATTTTAGCAGACGGTCCTACATTTGGACTGATTCTTCTGGAAAAATTAAAGGCAGTTCAGGTTTCAGAAAATTCATCCAGCCAATCACCAAGGATTTTGAAAAGTGCTAATTATGGTTGGAAATAAAATATGCAAGCAAGAAACAAGGATTCAGGGCAACCAATCCAGCCACCACACTACAAAATGTTGTGCAATATGTCTCAAGTTATCCATCCAAGCTGGGAGATCATAGACTTGCGATTTTTGTCTATAGGTAGTTGCATGACAAGCGATTTGTACCTGATTTGTCTATAGACAATCGCAGAACTTTTTCTATAGACACGAGTTTTGAGATTGTGTACTTAAAGATGAATTTACTAACTACTAATTTATTAACCATAAAGTCTGTCCCCTGTAAGCGTGTTGAAGCCTGAAGGTGTTGAACATTGGGTTTTTTATTACAATGAAATAGTAAAACTTTTCTCAAAGAAGACACCATGAAAATGTTTTCCGTAGAAAAATAGATCAGAAATCAATTTCAACGCAGAATATGACAATCACTTATCAAAACTATCAGACATTACTGCTGGGTAGAGAATTTCACTATAATCTGGAATATAATTATGTTTATGCATAGACATCAAGTTATAATGTAGAATTGTTTTATCGAACTGAGTGACCTTCATTGTGCGATTTCCTCCTGGAGTATGCACGACGTAGTTTAAGTCAAATACACCTTAATCTGATGGCAAGAAATAGAAATGTTTAACAACTCAAATGATCAGAAACAATCAAATGATTGGTGATTTTTGCTGATTGCACAAAATAAAAGGAACTGACATGTTGTTTGTAACAATATACTCTATACTTTACATTTTCTCCTGGGATATAAAAGGTGTAGTTTACGAATATGTTAGACCCAACGAACCCAGCGCTGAAGACAGCACGAAGTAGAAATGGATATAGACTGACCTATGAACACTTGACAACAACTATAGTCACATAAAGTAAGAGGAAAGACAATGAACGTATTGTTCTTTTATGTAACAATATGGAGAAAACAAATACAATATTTTATTTTAACTGAATATTTTTTGTACCTCAAGAAGCTACCTCCATTCATCTTACACCAAACCACAAAAAAGGCACATGAAATATTTGACAACACTGAAAAAACTAAACTAACTCGTTCTTGCCGGGGCACTGTTCATTTTGATTATTAAATTATTAAATTAATTACTTATGACGGAAGATGGTGTAGTGCTGAAACATGTCCAATTTACAAAATCAGACAGAAATGGGTAAACTAGGATAATCAGGGACAATCAGGGTTTGCAATTGTTATCTCGACAAAATTACATTTTAGAAATCACCATATGAACAATTATAACTTTAAGATGTAAATTTAGATATGAGTATGACCTTCAAGTTGGGAGTTCCTCCTGCTGTACGCAGGATGAGTTTATATCAAACAAACCTAAAGCTGAAGATAACGAAAAGTAGAAATGAGTATGACAGACCAAAATTATATTTGATAGAACACATCTGACATACAAAACCGGTTAGAATGAGTGAACCATGATGATCAGGGACAATCAGGGTTTGCAACTGTTATCTCGACAAAATTACATGTTAGAAATGATCATATGAATAATTATTACTTTAAGATGTAGACTTAGATATGAGTATGACCTTCAAGTTTGGATTTCCTCCTGGTGTAAGCAGGATGAGTTTATATCAAACAAACCTAAAGCTGAAGATAACGAAAAGTAGAAATGAGTATGACAGACCAAAATGATATTTGACATAAGAACATATCTGACATACAGAACCAGCTAAAATGAGTGAACCATGATGATCAGGGACAAGTTATCTCGACAAAATTACATTTTAGAAATGACCATATGAACAATTATTATTTTAAGATGTAGATTTAGATATGAGTATGACCTTCAAGTTGGGATTTTCTCCCGATATAAGCAGGATGAGTTTATATCAAACATACCCAAAGCTGAAGATGGCAAAAAGTAGAAATGAGTATGATAGACCAAAATGATATTTGACATAAGAACATATCTGACATACAAAACCAGCTAAAATGAGTTAACCATGATGATCAGGGACAATCAGGGTTTGCGATTGTTATCTCGACAAAATTACATTTTAGAAATCACCATATGAACAATTATAACTTTAAGATGTAAATTTAGATATGAGTATGACCTTCAAGTTGGGAGTTCCTCCTGCTGTACGCAGGATGAGTTTATATCAAACAAACCTAAAGCTGAAGATAACGAAAAGTAGAAATGAGTATGACAGAACAAAATTATATTTGATAGAACACATCTGACATACAAAATCGGCTAGAATAAGTGAACCATGATGATCAGGGACAATCAGGGTTTGCAACTGTTATCTCGACAAAATTACATGTTGGAAATGATCATATGAATAATTATTACTTTAAGATGTAGATTTAGATATGAGTATGACCTTCAAGTTGGGATTTCCTCCTGGTATAAGCAGGATGAGTTTATATCAAACAAGCTGAAAGCTGAAGATGGCAAGAAGTAGAAATGAGTATGACAGACCAAAATGATATTTGACATAAGAACATATCTGACATACAAAACCGGCTAGAATGAGCGAACCATGATGATCAGGGCCGATCAGAGGTTGCGATTGTTATGTCGAAGAAGTAATTCCTCAAAAATGACAATAGTTACAATTATTACCGTTAATTTGTACATGAAAATGTCAAATGTCGATAAAACTTGAGGCATACTGAAAGCGATGAAATATAGCCTGTATGCGTTATGTGTATAAGTAAAAGGGATTTTATATACTTTTAACTTTAGGACAAGAACAGTACTGCTTAATTTATGGTATTACTGTCAACCTAAAGTCAATAAACCGTAGTAGGACCGATGACAAATAATTAATAACTTTTTGTTACAACAGTACAAAATAACTCCTTCAAGATTACAAATTTTAAGGATAAAACTAATCAAATAAGCATGAATGTCAAACGGAACAGGCGATAAATCGCATTTTAACATAAATAAAATATATTTTTAGCATAAATAGGGCATTATTATTACCTATGTTAACTGATGGTTATGTCCTTTGGATTCATTCTTCGCTATTTTTACCATACACTCCGAAGGATTGTAAAATTGACAATTTTATTTTATAAACACCCCTCAAGGCGATTCTTAGGGGAAAATGTCGAGAAACATATCTTGTCCTGAATTTGACAAATAAATTTCGAATGTGTAATAAAAAAAAAATCTTTTAGGTTTCCTTCTCCTTCTCAAAATAAGAAACCTTTACGTCACTCGGAATTCATAGCCATAGGCGCGCTGATCCAGGACTTGAATGGTCAAAACTGACTTTGAATTTAATTTCGAGGATTTGATTTAATGCCATCGACGATTTTGATATTTTTTATTATTAAATTTTATGTTTCATCGGTGAAAATCTATAATAAAACAAATCACGGCGAAGTAACGACCGATCAAGGATGACATCGAACATTTCGCGCTCTCCAACACCAACATTCGAATATTTACTTTCTCCATTTTGACTTATTTTAAAACTTAAAATTAAGAAGTCCCACTTTTGGCAATGTAAATGGGAACTAACAAGCGACAATAAATTACAGGAAATAAAAGAACTTGGAAATAGATATCATTGTACTACATGAAAAGGAGTTGCGAAACAGCTCCACTCAGACATACAATACTGACACTTGACCGTCCTTCTAAAACTACTTCTAAAAACTTTAGTATTATTTTTGAATACAAATTAAATTTGAGAAACGGTTAATATTCAGTCTCCAATTCTTTCAATTTAAACTTCTCAAATCACTTTTGAATGTTCTATATTATGTTTCCAATACTACGCTCCACAACGACCTTAAATTCCCATTTATCAAAAATATAATCCCTAAAAAATTTACCAAGTTTCATAATAATCTCTCCCATCAGTCCTAATAGTCTCGCCCAAGCCTTGTATAACAGAACCCATCCGTACAATTCCATAAGGTGTCTCAAGAGGAAATGACCTCCTGAGGAGAAGTTTGCATACAACTTTTTACATTTTTGTTTAATTATTACCTTAAAATTAATTTGTTTAATATTTCCCTACTAAAATCTTCATTTTTCCATCCAAACAGAAGAAACTTTTCTATATTTAATATATATTAAATCCTGGTATGTTGAGTGATAAGTTTTATGTTTGAATTTAGTGCAGTGATAGTATGGCTCCATGTGCTGAATCAGGGTAAAATCTTTATACTCTTTCTACATTATCTGGTACATATAACTTCATAGCATATGGTGGAACTGAGTTTTAAACAATTATATAAAAAAATAAATAAATAAAAAGAACATTTTGGAGTTTTAAATTTGAAAGTTTTGTCTTGCAAAAAGTTTTTTAATTAAGTCCCTTTTATCTGAACACTTTCAATGAATATGTGAGTCTACTTTCTTTACTTTTTTCTGTATCATTACAGCATGGATGAACTAATTGAAATTTGGATCTGGCAGGTCAACTCAGAATTGCAATGTTTCTGCTGTTTGAAATGTTGACCACCTGGTCTGATTTAACGTGATTAAACAAAGAAATAACCCTCGTAAGACCTTTGCTGAACTGAAAGTTATGTTAGTTAAATTTGGAATGAAATTACTCAAGAAGTGGTTAAAAGCTTAATTATGAGCATGCTGACAAGTTTAGAGTCTGTAATAAGACCAGGAGGATTCACCATATAAACATTGTTAAGTTTGTTTTATAACGTTTTATGTTCATATACAAAAAACTTTTGTTTTTGGTTTTGAGAGATATTTTTATTTTTTCACTAACCAAATGTTTTAATAAATACTTTGCATTATAAAAAATAGGAGTGTTAATAAGTGCATAAAAAGCATTTTTTTTTTTTTTTTTTTGAAACAAGACCATAGTTTTTTCTCAGAAACCACAAGCAAAAATTGTTTTACACATTTACACAACACACACACACACACAAAAGGAAAGTTGAGGTGCACATAGGTATACAGGGTGTCCCAGTTCCTTCTGACGAAACTCAGGGAATCGATTCTACTCATCGTTTGGAGCAAAAAATGCTCAGGAGAAAATTTCTGAAAATTCTCTATTTTGAAGATATTCATCAATTTAGGTTTTTTCAACTTTTCACTACCTTACCACATAAAAACGCTTACAACTTCCAAAATGTTGAGACTACAACAAATCCAATTACACCATTTGAAAGAATGCTAAATTTTCTGTAAGATACTTCTTTGCAATAATCTGAATGACATAAAATGTTAACCAATATCAGTTGGAACATGTCAAAAGTACAAAATTTAAAATTTTGGTCATGATTTCATGTCCTACTGAGGTTACAAAAAAATACCTACAAATTTGTCAAATTTTACAAAAACTTCTTCATCTAATATGCTTTACGTTGATATATCCAGGTTTTTAAATAACACTCTAGTAGAGTTGAAAAATAACAATTGAATGTTCGAAAACGTGAGCTAAGGTAAATTTGAAGGGGGGTAGAAATAAATCAATTAGAACTCGCTTTGTAAAATAAAAATGACACATCTGTGATATAGTAAATCTTGGTACGTTTAGTGGTAAGCCTTTTCTTTGATTTAGTGCAGTGAGACTGCACAGAGTGTTAAGTTTGTTTTATATTTTATGTTCATATACAAAAATGTTTTAATAAATACTTACCAATAACTTACCATACCAATGAATATGGGTCTACTTTCTTTACTTTTTTCTGTATCGTTACAGCACGGATGAACCAACTGAAATTCTGAACGGACAAGGGTCAACTCAGAATTGGAATTGTTTCTGCTGTTTGAAATATTGACCATCTAGTCTGATTACGCCACTTTATGCCAGATAGCGCTACAGTCTTTTGCCGACCAGTCCGACCACGGACCGGCATCTCTGCTTTGTAGTTTGTAGTTCTGCATCCTGCGGTACTGCGCCACAGCCGCCAATTGACGTCCGGCGTTCAGCTTGGTACTCGACCTTATCAACGCCAAATGTGCATATGCCAATTGAACTCGACCGTGGAAAAATGCAGTAGCGTCAGAAAAGGATTTGATCCGATTGGTTGGCGTTGATTTTTTCACTCAAAAGACCGGCTCGAAATTTATTTGTCAGGTTAGTGCCATGCTTTTGATCCTGATGGACAAAGTCCTATAATTTAATTAAATTCTTTCCGACTCGATTGATTTTTTTTGTACAAATTTTTTTTTTTAAATTCAAAGGAAAAATTTATTGATTTTTTATTCGCGAATCGATTTGCCAATTTAAAATTGGCCTTCCCGCCAATTTAATTGTTGCGTTAACATGAGTCATGCAATTTCCGTTAAACTTGCAACGTGTAACGACAGAATTAAATGTTAATTAATTCAGATTAAATTTAAAAAAAATTAAATGAAAAAAAAATTAAATTTTATCTTATAACAATCGAAATGTCTTTTAATGGGACAGTTTAACAAAACCTATTAAAATACAAACGACACTCATTTGTACTTTTTAAGGGAACACTTAAACTATACAAACAATTACAATTTTTTATGAGCTGTAATTAAACTGTTAAGCATCCTGAAAAAGAGCCTAGAAATTGTTTGATGTCAGTAATTTGTTGGGTTTTTAAACAAATTTTGATACATATATTTATTTAGTAGTAATAAGCCAATGTATTAATTATTTTAATTAATTAAACTTTTTTTATGTAAGATCTTGGTTGACATGGAAAAAGCCATTGTCATGAGAGGGATTTGAAACCACTGTCAGCTGAAAGGTCATGGTTAATCCCACACGTGTCACTGGCTTTTCATCTCAGATTTGAGATAAAAAAAAGTATAATTAATTAAAATAAATTTGGATGTTATTAGAAATCCTCCAAAATGGTTTTCAATTGATCTACATAAAAACCCCTAATTAATTGAATTTCAACATAATGATTTAGATTAAGATACAATTTGAACTTTGGCCTAGGTTGTAAATAGAAAATACCAAGTTGTTGACTTGATTAGACTGCTTGTCAAGTCAAGACATTATCAAACAATCGTTATTGAGATTGAGCAACCCTAGGGGCAAAACTGGATAAGTAAAAAAAAAACCGACTTTTACCGATTGTGATATTTAAATTTTAGACCTTCAATAGAGATTCAGTTTTTGTATAACATTTTTTTTCTGAATATTTCCGTATCCATGCTGGTGTTCCTCAGGGTAGTGTCCTGAACATACCAGGGTCATACAGTTGAAACCATACGACCACACTCACATTTGCAGATGGTACAGCAGTTCTTTCTGGTAACTCCAATCCTGTCATTTTCACTCGAAACCTTCAACACTTCACGCTAGTAGAGTCTCGGTGTGAAAAGAACAGCATCGGATTTTTACTCAGACTAATTCACACACATTAAATTCAAACAATCCCCCTCTTATTCTACTTAAATAATATTAAATTCACTAATTTCGTGGTCCGCTTGACCAATTAATATATTACAATTAATTAAGGTTTTTAGTTGAGATAAAAACCTTACACATTTGAAAAATGGCAAAAAGGAGGGAAAATTCAAAAGGTGTGGTTGAGATGGGAAGTTAGTGTCCGAGTGGAAAACAAACACTTTGAGTGAGTACAAATACTTTGATTGAATCTAAAATTTTCTAGTATTGTATAAATTCATTTTTTTTCACATCCTACATGTATTTGTTAAATTTAAACAATGTTTAAATCCCAGTGAATGAGATCATCCAACCCCAGGCCTGAAGAAGATCTCAATAATGCTTGAAACGTTGGCACAATAAATAAAATGTTTTTCTGAAACCTACATCACACCAGACCGCATCTCACGATTTTCGAATAATTATCGACAAACGGTCACTAATCACCACACATTTCTATTTAACAATATGGTGTCAACTTGGTTGTTACAATTTTGAATAGGAAGAATGAAAGTTAAGTCACTGGTGTTCCTTCTTGCTTCCAGAGATAACATGGAAAATTTGGTCTGTAGCACAGGAATAGTAACAGTGTCATCTATGGTTAAACGGACTTTAAATGTACAGTATTTTATGATTTTATTCTGCATTTTTTCAATGTCATGAATTGATTTTTTATATTGGGGTGACCATTCTGGGAGTTGTACTCAAGTACAGATCTAACCAAAGAAAAATAAAACACTTTTAAACAACTTATGTTAGTGAAGTCAGATGTATTTCTCCTTAGAAAACCCAATAGTTTAAATTCTTTATTGACTATCACATTGATATGTAAGTTAAATTAAAGTTTGTGGTGAAATACAACACCTAAGTCCTTTGTACTATCAAGTGAACTTAATTTCACATCATTTATACGATAAGAATAATTAATAGAATTTTTTAGTAAATAAAATTTAAAGGAATAACATTTCTTTCTATTGAGCACCAAGTAATTTCTATTAATAAGATTATTAATACCACATTGCAAATTATCAGTCTAGACTAGAATCTATCACGTTGAAAAATTTCAGGTCATCAGCAAATAGTTTATATTTTATGAATTCAAAGCATTTTGAGATGTCGTTAATGAACAAATATTGTATATTAAACAAAGAAAGAGAATATTTGAATTAATCAAAAGTACTAATTTGTTTTAAAAAATCAATTTCCTTCTGTCTCTTGTGTCACTTACATAATAGGATCACATGAAGGAGAAAGATCATTGGATTTGGGCAAATGATAGGACTTTTAACAAACATAAATAAAAAGGTAAGTCTTTTCATGTCAATTATGTCACGAAAGGGTAGAAATTATATAAATGTCTTTATATCTGTGACAAAATCTTGATATCGTATAGTTTCGTACGCGATTGTTATATTTTACATTCAATAGAATTGTCCACTACAGTCCTTGATTGTATCCTGCTTTGTAAAGTGTTATCAAGTCTTTAGGGCATTATCGTGTTTAGTGAGATGTCATTCTAAGTGGATCAAATAAAATTCTTTTTATCATTTACAATCCCCTTGTTTTACGATCGCATGAAGCGATTTTTTTTTCACTGTTAGCACAAATTTAAAGCATGTTGTAAAATTGTAAAACATATCTTTCTAAATGCAAAATATTTACAATGGGGTAGATAAGTTTTATTTATTCGCTTTAAGATAGCGGTGTCCTGTTTCAAAAATTTAAATTAAATTGCTAGAGATTTTTTTTATCCTTCGCCTGTGTTCCATTTAGGCGACGTTTATGAAATGGTGAGTGTTTCACACCGTTACTTTTTTTTCCCTTCTCTCTAGGCTTTATCGCAAATACAACACTCGACCTGATTTCCAATATTAGTTTTTCTACCTAATGGCTCGATTCGTATGGGATTTGTGTGAAGACCAATTGAAATAAAGTGTCTAGATATATTTATAATCATTGCACAGCTTTTTCCTTTCAAAGGGAAATAAGTCGTGAATTTATTGTAAGTTATCATTTGATATTGCATACGATAAATGAATTCATTATAAATATTCCAATTTAGATAGCTTCAGGCGAAGTGATATGAATTAAGATTTATAGTAATGGCATTTATCTTCTTAATGGATTGCTTAAAAAAATTACAAGATTAATTTAAATACAGAGAAATGTGTCTATAATTAAATATAAATTGATTACACAAGGTTACTGTTTATCAGATATCGTTAATTTAAAACCCTTAATACGGAGATAAATCGTACAATCTCACTGTAAAATTAAAAAAACTCAATTTAATCAAAATAAATGCGCATACAAGTGTGCATTCTGATTTGGGTAGCGAGACACAAAGGGTTGAATCAACGAGGTAGACTTATTTCAATTTTTATGATGTATTTTATCTATAAAAGACTAAATTAATTGTTAATAGGTCTTTTTTAAATTCTTTGCTTATATATTCAAACGAGACAAAAAAATGCCAAAATAGAATTCAGTCTAAATGTAGTTTGGTTTATCAGAAACATTTTGGCTTTTTGCCATCTTCAGTGGTTGGTTGTGTACTTGTAAATTGAACTGGGCAAAGTTTGATAGTTTTTAACTCAATGATGTTTAATCTCAACAGTCGGTTTAATGTTATTGCTTTATTTAAGGCCTTTGGGTTGACTGTCGACAGCTGTTCAGTACAGTTAGTAGTAAAATAATTCTTGCCGTACAGGAGGGCTTAACGTCAAATTACCAGTGTGTTGTGGATAAGGGGTCAAACCACTTTACAATACTTCTTTCGTGCTATTCTCAATTGAAAAGCCATGTCAGATGCCGTGTTTTGAACCCAAGACCGTTAACATAGTAAATACGAGTTGGACGCCCTAACTAGCCACCGCGGTTCATGGGATATGCCAATATTCAAATCCAGCTTGAATGGGAAATAGATTATTTTATCGCCTTTATGTAATCAGGGCTGTGATTTGCCATTTCCCATCAACTTGTCCATGCTGGATAAATATAGAGCTATTATCAAGAAAAACAAACGACAAAAATTAAAATTTTTGCAAAGCACTTAAGATACAGATTTGGCCTCGGTGGTTGAGGTCTAGATGTCTGACTATTCCGAGACCAATCTTTACTTTCCACGCCAGCTTGAACGTTCTTCCCTTTTCTTCTTTAATTGACGAGTAATTCACGCTAAGCTAAACAAAATCAAACAAATCCTTGAAGATAGCAAAACGTGTAAATTTGCCCTGCAGATCGAAACCGTTTGAATAAAACAGACCAGGATGGATCAGAAACCACCCAACCACAGAAAGAAGCCCAAATTACATATCAAATTTGTTTACCTAATAATAAATTTAATAAATTGTAATGCTTATGTTTCAGGATGAACACCCCGAGTAATAAGAGAGGGCACAACGTGATGCCCGAGGAACAACTACTCCTCACAGATCATTCAAAGGCTAATATAATAAACACATCTGCCAATGGTAAAATAGGTATGTTATTAAAACGTAAAATTAATTTTATAATTAATATGTTTGTGTGTGTATTTTTTTATTTATTGTTCATAATGAAAGGCTAAAAATGAAGTGGTAGTGAGGTATATATATATTATGCAGGGCGGGCGACCAGGACCCAAGGGGTTAAAAGCGTAGGTAGGCCCGTACCCCATCCCTACAAGGTCCGGGACCTGGTCGGCTCACGAGTCCTGCATAAACCTTTTGGACCTATTCACAAACCCCAGGATTGTGGACCATTTTATCCCGGGGAGTGTTTTGGTTATGTCCTTTCCTTCGAAAGTATCAAATCTTTCCCTAGCATACCTATCGCATTCTGCAAGGTAGTGTCGAGCCGTTTCTTCTTTTGTTTCGCAGAAGCGGCAGAAGGGGTCTGGTAGAGTACCCATTATGAAGAGGTGTCTTCTCAAGGAGCAATGGCCCGTTAGGATACCTATCAACCTCCTTATTCCCCTCCTAGAGTTAGAGAGTAACCATTTCGCTTCTTTAGGTTTGATTTCCTTCAGAAACTCCTTCGATTGCCTGCATCCGGGGACATATTCCATTCTTTAAGGAATTGTTTCATGCCCCAGCAACTTATACTCTCTTTCGCTGTGCTTAGATAGTGGGGTAATACCGGTTGTGGCCCGACAAACACAGTATTTAATCCTTCTTTGGCCAGGCTGTCCGCCTCCTCATTGCCATAGTGCCCCTTATGAGCAGGTATCCATATGAGGGTTACCCTATTCTCGTACCTGGTAGGAATCCTATTAATGAGTTCAACGGTTTCCTCTACCAGCCTAGATGTTGATAACTCTTTTTGTAAAGATTTAAGACTAGCCTGACTGTCGGAAAAAAATTTAATATCTTTTCCCTTAATCTTGTTATCCATGAGTGTTCTGCAGCAAACATTGATGGCCCAGACCTCTGCCTGAAAGACCGAGGTGTTAGGTATTGAAGGTAAAGAGAGAATGAATAATTGTAAAAAGGATTGAAACTTGATTGACTTGAGATGTTTTATTAACAAAACATCAATATTTAATCCATTTGGGTTAAACCTGTTTGTTTATTTATTATGTCATCAGCCAGTTCTTTGAATTGTATTTAATTTTTTTTTCTGAAATATTCCATGCTAGGCAATTTTCTAAATTGCTTACTGAAATAATAAAATGGTCCCGGCTTTCTAAAATGCCCACTTGCAAAAGTTTATGGAAAATGATTTAACTTTTGTTTTGTTTGTTGTTTACTCAGTCTTTTCATTTTGATCCTGTTTACCTTCAGACTTTCTATATCTTAAGTGAATGAAAAACATTCTTGATTGTTTTGTTTTTGTTTTTTTTATGACAGGTGAAAAACAGGCTTTTCTTGCGCCCGAGCCGGTCAGACTCACTCCAGCCTGGGAGGAGACGAATCTAACCAACGATGAGCTGAATTTCAAAGGGGTCACAATGGAGCAGGCCCAGCTCGAGACAAATCCTCCCAAAGATCGGTATGTCAATTATTTTAATTGGTTTATTTACTTTTTAAGTAATATTTCAATATTTTCAGGTTTAATATTGTTTATTTGATTTTACTACTTCATGGGATTGGGACACTCCTACCATGGAATATGTACATAAATGCAAAAAATGTAAAGACCTTAAATTTTGCTTGTTTTCAAATATTGCCGTCTCTTATTCGACTCATCTCATATGCTTAATTTTTAGTACTTCGTTGAATATAAGTTGAGCTATGAATATACAGGGGAGAATACGACGTATGCGGGGAATTTCCTCCCTTATGTCGGAATCGCTGCTCAAGGGCCGAACCTTATCGTGAACTGGTTGAATGTGTTCATACAAATTGGGTATGCTTTGAAAAAAAAAAATTGAAAAAATAAAATAAACATTTTTTATGCATTAAAAAAAATTGTTTAATATTTAAAGAGGAAAACTTACTACGAGAATTGTATGGAGTATTGTCGTCGAAGTTATCGCATTTATCGTGACTGTCGTTTTCGCCATGATCGACACTTCATCATGGGTCGGCATTTTCTTTTGGAGTACGATGGGAATCGTAGTCGTACTGAACAGTAAGCTCATATTTGAAATGTGTTTTGTTCAGGTGATAAAAGTTTGTTTTTCAGTGGCGAACGGTATTTACCAGAACACGTTTTACGGTCTGGCGGCTAAGCTGCCTCCAAAGTACACAGGCGTAATTGTTTTAGGCTCGGTATGTTGAATAATTCTGTGTTGAAACTTTTGATATTTATGATTTAATTATTTTGCAGAATGTCAGCGGCACTTTGTCTTCGGTCATGAGTATAATATCGATCGCGATCGCTCCGAACGCAAAAACAGCCGCGATGTATTATTTCATTTGCGCACTTTTCATCCTGTCCCTTTGTTTCGATACATATTTCGCTCTTCCTCTAAACGTAAGTCAGAACTTGTTTTATAATTTTTACAGCTTTTTTGTTTTATATATATATTTTTTTTCCCCAGCGTTTTTATAAATATCATGAGCTGATGAGTCAGAAAGAGATCCAGAAGCGGCTTAAGGACAACTCGAACAAAACAGAGAGTATCCCTTACTGGAAAATATTCAAACAGGCGTATCCCCAGTGCCTGAATGTTTTTTTGGTCTTCTTCTTGACCCTCGCTCTATTCCCGACTGTTGATTCAGGTTGTCATTATAAACCAGCAATATTTCAATTTATATAAAAATATAACAGAATTTTTTTTACAATAAAATACAATAGATGAGATAAAAACATATCTAATGTTAATTTGTTTCAGATGTTAAAAAATCTGACCCGGATTTTATTATTCCGGATAAGTATTATGTCGATGTTATGTGCTTTTTGACGTTCAATTTTTCTGCCATGGTCGGGAGTTTCTTGCCGAGGTTCGGCTGTTGGGTAAATACACTGTACAAGTTGATTTAACATAGAATAATCTTTTGGAGATCATGAGGTGCAGTCTGGTGTGACATAGGTTTCAGAAAAACATTTTCTTTATCGTGCCAACGTTTCGATATTTATTGAGATCATCTTCAGAGCCTGGGATTTACAAACATTGTTTAAATTTAACAAATACATGTAAGATGTGGACAAAAAGTGAATTTATACAATGCAAAAAATATTTACTTTTTTATATTCAATCAAATTATTTCTACTCACTCAAAGTGTTTGCTTTCTGCGTAATTGTGCCATTCTTGCGTGTCGTGTTGAGAGTGCCAGTGAGATATTGGTGTCACTGGCACTCTCAACACGACATGCAAGAATGACACATCTACACGGAAAACAAACACTTTGAGAGAGTACAAATACTTCGATTGAATCTAAAATTTTCTAGCACTGTGCTTAATATTTCCGAACTCTACCGGTTGCCAGACACAGTTTCGATTTTCACTGCCGAACTATATGCCATAATTAAAGCTCTAGACCACTTAAGTAAAGTAGACAGTTCTACATTTTGCCTTATCACGGACAGCAAAAGCACCATAGCACAAATTGAAAACTTCAGTACAAATTCAAAAAGTGACTATATTTTGAGTGAATTAATAAAGAAGACACATGACCTAAAGAGTAGCAAACAAAACTGTCATCTTCTGCTGGAGTAGAGCACACATTAGCATAAAAGGAAATGAAACGGTTCATCAGGCTTCCAAGACTGGATGCCAAGCGTTTGCTGAGCTCCGTGTGGAACAACAAATGGATTGCCTGGTATAACAGGAGTAAAGGAGGAGCATCCTACCGATCAATATTTAATAGTCCTACCACTGTTCGTTGGTTCAAGAGGTTTAAATCTAAAATATTCTAGCATTGTATATACGCTTTTTTTAATCTAAAATCTACACAGAAAACAAACACTGAGAGAGTACAAATACTTTGATTGAGTCTAAAATTTTCTAGCATTGTATAAATTCATTTTTTTAATCTAAAATCTAAAATTTTCTAGCATTGCATAAATTATGATAAATTATTATTATTTTTTTTAATCTAAAATATTCTAGCATTGTATTTTTTTTTTTTTTAATCTAAAATCTACACAGAAAACAAACACTGAGTGAGTACAAATACTTTGATTGAGTCTAAAATTTTCTAGCATTGTATAAATTCATTTTTTCAATCTAAAATTTTCTAGCATTGCATAATTTTTTTTTTAAATCTAAAGTTCTCTAGCATTGTATAAATTAATTTTTTTAAAATCTAAAATATTCTAGCATTGTATATACTTTTTTTTTTTTTAAATCTAAAATCTACACAGAAAACAAACACTGAGAGAGTACAAATACTTTGATTGAATCTAAAATTTTCTAGCATTGTATAAATTCATTTTTCTAATCTAAAAATTTCTAGCATTGCATATTTTTTTTTTTAATCTAAAGTTCTCTAGCATTGTATAAATTAATTTTTTTAAATCTAAAATATTCTAGCATTGTATATACGTTTTTTTAAATCTAAAATCTACACAGAAAACAAACACTGAGAGAGTACAAATACTTTGATTGAGTCTAAAATTTTCTAGCATTGTATATATTCATTTTTTTAATCTAAAATTTTCTAGCATTGCATAATTTTTTTTTTTAAATCTAAAGTTCTCTAGCATTGTATAAATTAATTTTTTTTTAAATTTAAAATATTCTAGCATTTTTTTTTAAATCTAAAATCTACACAGAAAACAAACACTGAGAGAGTACAAATACTTTGATTGAATCTAAAATTTTCTAGCATTGTATAAATTAATTTTTTTAATCTAAAATTTTCTAGCATTGCATAAATTAATAGCTAGAAAACAAACACTTTGAGTGAGTACAAATACTTTGATTGAATCTAAAATTTTCTTGCATAAATTCATTTTTTGCACATCCTACATGTATTTGTAAAATTTAAACAATGTTTATAAATCCCAGGCCCTGAAGATGATCTCAATGAATATCGAAATGTTGGCACGATAAAGAAAATGTTTTTCTGAAACCTACCAAACCACACCAGACCACACCTCACGATCTCCAAATAATCATTGGCTAACCGTCACTAAACACCACACATTATTTTTAATAATCAATAAAATCTTTATTGCAATAATTAATTTTGTGTAATTGATTTTCAAATCTGGCATTATAGTTATAATGTCTAAAAATTATAATTACCGATCTCAATAACACATAGAATAATATGATTGCTGGTTTCTTTTTTTTTTTTAGCCAGGACCGAAACGACTTTGGATTCCAGTTGTTTTGAGATACATGTTGATCCCATTGTTCCTATTGTGCAACTACCGCCCGCTTGGTGTGGAAAGGAGCATTCCCGTGGTTATAAATAACGACTGGGCTTATTTGTCACTAGGTATTATTTTGGGAATATCCAACGGTTACTTTTCTGCAGTTGCAATGATGTATTGCCCAGGGTGTGTATTATATTATTTAAATTATATATTATTTAAAGTTGATTGCATTTGATTGTCTGATTTGCCTTCTGGTCTATCAGATAATCAATTTAACATGTTGACTGTGGCCTAAGCTTGACCATTTTGGCACAGAGGAACCCAATTTATAACATGAATTAGCTCTCTAATACTTTAAAATAATGATTTTTTAAATTTACTTTTATCTAGATAATATAAATTACTGTGCCCCCCTCCAATAACAGTGCTAAGTAAATGAAATAGGCAACCCAGAGAACATTTATTTATCCATCCCTAACCATCCAGCTTCATTCGTGGGTATGTTGAACTGTTCAAATGCGTTTTGGCATTGCGCCATCTTCAGTGAGGAACTCTTGTTGAACCCGTGAAACTGGATAACTTATTCGTCGATATTTACAGGCGAAGTTACTCATATGCCTTTGAGCTTTACAGGGAACTGAAAAAAAGAAGTATCTAGTTCCTCACAATGCCGAAATATTTTTTAAATAGTTTACAAACCCGCGAGTAAATACGGACCCAAAGGAATTCAGCATGGAACTTTGCAGACCATCAACTGTGAATAGCAGTCGTTTTAACTTCCTACAATTTTTCTTTTTTTTTACATAATCATATAAAATGGGTAAATAATTAATTAAAATACTAAACACATACACAGAAAAGAAAATTAAGTGGTTTTCACAAATAAAAAATAAATAAATAAAAAATCCCTTCTACATTGCTCAATAAAAAAAAAGTGACCACCTGAGTTTTGCATGAAAAATGGCCAACTTTGAAAATGCATATCAGCCTTTTAAGTCTCAGACCTGCCCTGAACAAGATGGCTTTTTAAATGTTTTCTTAGCTTCAGTCATTCATCAGTAAATTCAAAAATTCGGAAACGTTAATTTTTGCACTTTTTACGAAAAGTTCAAATTGGGCTGGGAAGCCAGGAAATCGTCCTTCGAGCAGCGCCCTATAGCAATTGATGGGAAATTTTAATTAAAAAACAATCACTATCTCTCCCGATTTCTGAGAACGCATAAATTTTGAACAGTCATGTTTTCACAAATTTTAGCTCTACAATTTTTGTTCTGAGGACTTATTCAAAAACATGAACAGGGAATCGACAACCCTTACTTTTTCTTACTTTGAACTTTTGGGATGCAGAATGATTCTGCTATCGATAACCATTTTTTTACCTCATCACGGAAATTCAACTTTTCCTTCCCATTTCAAAGGTGTTGCGGCTGTTCTACTGTTCGAATGAAATATTGGAACAGTAAATTTATATATAGTAAAATCAGGAGAGGGAGTGAATGGTTTTTTCCATGAGTGTAAAAAAAATGTTTTTTGCCCAAAAATTGCGAATAACTCGAAAACGGTTGAGAAATCGGGCAAAGTGGAAGGAGACCAATTGAAAGTTTATTAAAATTTTCTATTGATTACTATAGGGCGCCGCTCAAAATATGATTTCCTGGTTCCACAGCTCAATTTGAAGTTTTTGTAAAAATTAACATGTTACTGAATTTTTGAATTTATTGGTGAATGATTGAAGCTAGGAAAACATTTAAAAAGGTATCTTTTTTAATGGGCAGTGTAGTTGGGGGAAAAAATGAAACGACTATAGCCAGTTTTCCCTTTCTAAGGCACCCCTTGGCATTCAGAACAGAATTATGTAGGTACAAAAAAGACTCAGATCAAGTGTCCAACTCACCCAGGAATGTTAGCATGATGCAGTCAACATGTTAATGTTAAAATGGCAAGAGGAGATCGTGACTGTGCATTTCTCACTATTTACAACCATCAATGTCAAGAAAATATTCTTTAATTATTTTTTTTTAGGTCTGTAGGCGCAGAACATTCTTATGTGGCAAGCATGTTCGGCGCTGCGAGTCTCATAACTGGCATCGCCTCGGGGATCGTTGCAAGTATGGTTTTCCCATGGATCGTGAGCAACATAACCATACCAAGTTTTTAATTTTTCTTACGATTTAAAAACCAACCTTCGTACTTCCACAATGCTAAACAATGGGATTCCATTTCTTCTGTGGCCTTTCCTTTTTATCGAAGCAATTTAATTTTATTGTCTACTCCTTTTTATTGTTATTATTTTTTTTTTTTTTTTTTTTATAAAGGTAAAACAAACAGGGTTTTTTAATATGGTAAGACAGGAGTTTAAGCCTTCTACCTTAAGCTATGTTTTCAGATCTGTAAATGTCCTTTTTTTTATGGTAAAATCAGATAGTTTTTTTTTTTTAATGTTTTATAGATAATAAGATAGTATTGCTAAACACTCTTTGATAGTATTCCTCACTGAAATACTTAACAAAGGTTCAAACAAGTCGACTGAAAATTTGTGTGATTTATATTTTATGTACACTAGTTGAACATGAAAATTTTCACCACACGTGAGTGTTTATAAGTTTATAAAATTACATTTATATATTATGACAAAATAATCTTTGAATTCATCCATTTCTCAAGTAAAGAAGTAGAAAAATAACCTAAATATTTTTTTAAAAAGTTAATAAATTGACAATAATTGATTGAGTCCTCATTAGCTTTTTATTACTTTTTTTTTTTTTTAATTTTTAAGGTAAACTGTTGTGATAAATGTTGTTGATGTGATATTAAAGCGGGCGAACCTCAACACTTTTAACACATTCAACTGTTATTTTATACAATAGAAGTTATGACTGTATTTTTTTTTTTTTTCAAATATGAATGCCAGTTTTTGCAACTAGTCTTGTTATGTTGAAGAGGGATTTATTTAAGGAATTGTGGTAATTTTTGTATGCCGCTCGTTTTTATAATTAAGCCGGTATCGATTGAAAATATTAAAAGGAATGAGTCAGAATTGAAACTTTTAAATAATGCTATGTTTAAAAAAAAATCTAAACCTTACAATTCATACTCATTATGAATCATTATCCCTTTTTTTTCTTACTATGGATAAGAACTGGAGGAGTTCCTTCTGAGCTCTGCAGATGTATACTACAGCTCATTGTTCTACATTCTTGGCTCCAATTTTTTTTTTTTTTGGGGGGGGGGGGCTTGCAATACACGTCACGTGTGCCTTTGAGCCCCTCAGTGTGCAGCATTCTTCCATCAAAGAGACTCATTTTTCAAGGGGGTTGGGACCAAATTCAGGGTCGCTCAGGTCCGATCCCGCCCCAGACCTGATGAGTGCCACGCCACTTTCTTTCAATTGCGGCCACCATCATCTTAGGCATTAAAAAAAAGTCCAGATCAGTGGTGGGAATCGAACCCACAACTGCAGGATCTACTAGCTGAGAGTCTTGACGCCTTAACCACTCGGCTACCGCAGCCCCCCCCCCCCAAGTTATGTATTAATTTGTAAAGTGCCAGCAGACCCAACTGAACCCTCATCCTCATACCTCTATGGTTCTAGGGATTTCTCTACAGCCAGGAACTGATAAGATTTCTTTGACTTCTTTTATTTGTTTTAATTGTTATTTGAAAGCTAATTTATTTCATTTAAGAACCTTTTTGCTATTAATTATTAATTTTTGGACCGTGATTCGTACAACCTTTTTTTTGCAAGATGGACTTGCTTGGCACTAGGAGAAAGAACATTTAAAAAACCCACCCCTCATGCCATAGCGGTGCTGGGTCTGCTAACATTTTTTGAATGATTGGTACTGCAGTTTAAAAAAAAAAGTTTTGTTCATATTCATCCTAAGATACTAAAAAACCAAAAATCTCATTTTGGCCTGTGGATGAGGGCTTTCTTAAATATAATTATGTTGACTCGTCTAAAAAACGTTGAAATTTTCATAACTATAATGGTCATTTTAAAGTTTTATTTTAAATGGAATGCATTAAATGTAAAAAAATGAAATGTAAAAAAAAAAAACTTCCAAAGACTGTTTTAATTTTCTTAACTTTTAATTTTTATTTTTTAAAAATTCCTATTGGAAGTATCCTGGAGAACAGGTTGTTGTAGTTGGTGAAGTAAATAACAAAAATGAACTCTTTCTATCAGATCAGATTTATTATCTTCATTTAGTGATTCTTGTTAGTAGTAAAATAACCTCATTGCTTTTACAATCATCAAACTAAGACTTCTAGCAATTTATTCTTTCAAATGTTCCTTGTATTTTTGTATAATGAGAAAGAAAGAGTGAGAGAAACTTGTTTTTTAATGGATCGTAGGTAGTTAACTATTTAGCTTTTCTTTTTTCTTTTTTTTAAAAATAAATCAGTTGTATTTATCAGTGATGTCGGAATTTAAAAATAAATAAATAAAATGAAAAGATTCTCTAATTATTTCTTTGTTTAGAGTGTGTTCTGCATTTATAGTTTTTTTATAAAGCTTGAAAATTTATTGAAATTCTTCACTCAATTTTTTATTTTTTAACTAAGTGAAATTAGAATAAAATGTAACCTTGTCATTAAAAATTAAAAAAACAAAAAAAACATGCACAAACCAATTGATTCCACACGAAGAATTGTCACTTGTACATATACAGAGATTACAGAGACCAAAGGCCTTTTTTTTTTTTTTTTTTTTTTTTTTTTTTCAAATTCCAGTCGTAAAAATAATGCACTAAAATAAATATTCAACGATTAAAAAAAGAAATATTTCTACAATTTTTACACATTTTATCTGTACAAATTTTGGTTCTAAAGGCACTGACTTTTGTAGAATTAGTACAAAATTATACTTAAAAAGTTAACATCGCAATGTTAAAAGAATGTTTTATTTCAACATCTTCGTCGAAAAATGAGAGAACTAACAGGATTTCATTGTCGATAGTATTATTGTATTTATATTATGCTTTTATGTTTTAAAAAGTTTTTACTTTGTGTAATCAAAATTTAAATATACTTTTTTTTCTTAACTCTTTTATATTTGTTTTTGTTTATTTATAAGATTTTAAAGAAAAATGTGTTTACATATCAATGCCAAAAGAATGTAATTGATTCTTTAATTATTAAAAATGATGAATCTCAATTGCTTTATATTACAAAGTTTGACATTGTGTAATGAAAATTAAATATACTTTTTTTAATATATAACAATTGTTTTGTTTTTCAGCAACATCTTAAAAAGAATGAAATTAGTTTCTACTATAAATGTAAATTGTTAACTGTCAATTAATTAAGGTTTTTAGTTGAGATAAAAAAGTCAATGGCATGAGCGGAACGTTTGAAAAATGCCAAAAAGGAGGGAAAATTCAAAAGTTGGGTTGAGAATAGGAAGTTAGTGTCCAAGTGGATCGAAGTCACGATAGCTCAAGTGGTAGAGCAGCGGCGTGGGTTCGAATCCCGCTCATGACACTGACTTTTTATCTCAACTAAAAACCTTAATTAATTGAAAGATATTAATTGGTCAAGCAGTCCACGAAAACTAGTAAATTGTTAACTGTATCAATGTTAACCTCAATCATGATTTGCCAATGTATAGCAGAAGCACGTCCACTTCAGTGTGTACTCGGCAGAGCAGTTCACGATTTGGCAGGGTGATTCATGATCCCCATCTTGTCTGTACCGATTCTTTGAGCGCGTTTCGGCTATTCATAACAGATTCTCTGCAAACTTGCCGAGTTCTTATTAGATAAATGTACTGTGGAGCACTTCTGAAAAAAAAGATGGTAGTTGTCATCAGTGTGTAGATGAGGCATGAAAGACATTTGCCCTCCAGACAGAGGTATACCACGATCTGGCCTGGTGATGCTGTACAAGCAGTAAAGGACATAAAATAACATTGGCAGCATCAATGAGCCAGGTTGCCCAAGCTTAGCCAATGGCCCACCGAAGGTTTGAAAAACGGGGTAATGCTCACCCACCCGTTTGATGGAGGCCATACCCAATACACATACACGTTTTTGGGGCAAATCCTGTGCAGGATTTGCCACACTTTGGCACCTTACAGGGAGCGAGCAGGTATGGCACCTGACAAAGGCAGTACTTGGGCCCAAGAGTGGTTGTTGTGTCCCCTGTCCTGATTTTTAAGGGAAATTGGGTGTATTTTCCCATCTGGAAATATACATTATTATTGTGTACCACTACAGTGTGTACGTATGTACTTATTGTTTATATAGATGATATCATGTTTGCTTGTATGAATGAGAAAGTAGGAGGGCAGATGGCAGAATATTGAGTATCCAATACCCTCAGTGTGTTGGAGGCTGATGACTGCTATTATATAGTTAAAAAAAAGAAATGTAAACAAAATTGAATGTCGTTCTTTAGTTTTTAGTGTCTCCAAAAAAACACCTGAATACAAATTTTTGAAAACAGTTTTCAAATCTTTTTTTTTTTAATGAGAAAAATACTGAAAACTTTGCAACCGCTCCACCAATCTATAGAATCGTTATAGTGGTTTCAAGCCCTAAAGTAGCGTCTTAAAAAAAAAAAAAAAAAAAAAATTGTTACAGTATTGATAGGAACAGCCAACAGTTGTAATTGTAATGATATGTTTGATAAGTTTAAAGTATACAAAATGCATCAAAAATACTCGTTTGTATTATTTTATTAAAATTTAAGAAGCTAATTTTGAGAGGAAAAAAAATATATATATATGGCATACTAAGCAACCTGGGTTTAGTATAGATATCTAGAGTGCAAGTAATTTATTAGCATGAAAGGAACGATTTCGTCCCTACAATGAAGAATATTAAGTACTTATTCAGAAATCATGATATGCGGTCTGGTGTAATGTAGGTTTCAGAAAAACATTTTCTTTATCGTGCCAACGTTTCGATCTTTATTGAGATCATCTTCAGGGCCTGGGATTATTACAAATGTTTATCAAGATTATTAATAGACCTTTTCTGGCAAAAATGAAATTTTTGGGTCCGTGCTTTTTCGCTTTTCACCATATTGTGCGCGTTTTGTTCGACAAAAATCTTTTACGAATGAAGTATGAATGAACGGATCAGATCTTCCTTGTTTCGGTGTTGCTGATGAATCAAAGTGTTTTGTCTTCTGTGTAATTGTGCCATTCTTGCGTGTCGTGTTGAGAGTGCCCTCCCAATCTCACTATTTCTGAATAATTATCGATTAACGGTCACTACTCACCACATAATATTAAGTACTTTGGAATAAGTGTCCTTAAGGTTAATAAGCATCACGGGATAAGTGTAGTCTTTGAGAAATGGAAGGAATAAGATTGCCTTCATCCTTCTCATTCAGCCATCATCAAGTACCCTTGGGGGTGAAAGGAAGGCTAGGTACCATCCCAAGGAATGCTAACTACCCTGAATTGAGTATACCTTAGGAGCACAAGCAATTTATTATCATGACAGGAAAGTCCATCCCCGCCTTGAAGAATATTAACCAAGATGGATGTTTCATACTGAGAGGGAAAAATATTTGGCTGCCATGTTAAGCAACATGGAATGAGTGCAAAGTATCAGGAAGTGAAAAGAAGAGGCCTTCAACTCTGGATTGATTAAGTATGCAAGAGGGGTGAAAATATGTTGGGAGTGAAAAGAAGTTAGTCCCTGTATCAAGGAATTTTAAGTAAAAACCTTGCAATGAATGTGCAATACCATGAGGGTAAAAAAGAGATGGCCTTTATCCTCGAAAATTTTAAGTACCGTACCTGTAATACTGTAAGATTTTTAGGGATAGGTTGCTAATCCCGAGGAATTTTATTCATACTAAGATGAGTATTTGTAGAATAAAAGTAAGTTACTAGCTAGCAAGAGAGGAAGGAGATGGAACCAGGCTATCCTCATCTCAAGTGATATTAAGTACCTGGGGGTGAGTATACAGTATCTAAGGAGTGAAAAGAAGAGTGGTTATTCCCAACCTGAGAACTATTAAGTACCTTGGAATGTGATACCTAGAATGGCAGGAAGGAGCTGGCTGTTATAAGTACCGTAGAATAGTGTAAGATATTTTGGGAGTTAAAGAAAATTGGTGGTGTTGGTGATCACAACGGTTTAGCCATGCGGCGCTCATCGCTGTAAGGTGAAGTTCTTGAGTTCGAAACCAGCAGCCCGCCCGGCATACTTCCACCGTGAGGGTTCATATGTTCTCTTAGTTGAAAAAAAAGTACGATATTTGACACAAGTTGAGAATTTTCTTTCATAGCCAGTAGTAGTGTATGCTTTTTAACACAATTTCTTATATATGTTTAGGTTAATTCCAAAAATTGGATTATACAGATGAGAAACATAACCAGCATAAATGTATTTTTAAAAATAACACTTTTATAAAAAATATAATCCGATAAAATTGTGGCACATCACTCCTGAATCAACAGTCTTTACAGTTTTTTTATATCTGTAATTTATAATTTCTCAACCATGATCGACGAAGCACCACCGCCACCATTGCAAATCGAAGCGACTCCTTTTTGTCCGGGTTTCAAAGCGTAGCATAAATGTAGGACGATTCGTGCTCCGGACATTCTAAATTCGAATTTTTAAATTAAAACATTTTTAAAATTGTGTTTTTATTGAAACTTACCCAATGGGATGTCCTAAACTGACTGCTCCTCCGTGGACGTTGACTTTTGAAGGGTCCAAATCTAAGAGTTTCATATTAGCGACGACTACAACACTGAAAGCCTCGTTTATCTCCCAAAGAGCGACATCATCTTTATTAACGCCGGTGTTTTTTAATAACTAAAATAAATCAAAAGTTATTTTAAGTACTGGAATTAATCTTTTTTTTTTTTCACCTTTGGAATGGCAAAAGCAGGGGCGATGGGAAAATCGATCGGTTTTGTCGCCCCGTCAGCAAATCCTACGATTCGTGCAAGAGGCTTGACTCCGAATTCTTTTACGGCCTGTTCGCTCATTAAAACCATAGCTGCACCGCCGTCGTTCAAGGTGGACGCATTCCCTGCAGTGACAGTGCCGCCTTCTTTCTACAAATAGACGAGCGATAAACACGATTGTGTGTTAATTTCGGGGTAAAATTGACCAACCTTGAAGACGGTCGCAAGTGTACCAAATTTATCGAAGTTAACTCGCTTATATTCTTCATCTTCAGAAACGGTTACATCAGGCTTTCCTAAAAAAGAAATTAAAATAATGAAAAAATGTGTGGTGTTTAGTGACTGTTAGTTAATTATTTGGAGATCGTGAGATACGGCTTGTGTGATGTAAGTTTAAAAAAACATTTTCTTTATCGTGCCAATGTTTCGGTCTTTACTGAGATCATCTTCAGGGCCTGGGATTTATAAACATTGTTTAAATTATACAAATACATGTAGGATGTGAAAAAATGAATTTATACTATGCTAGAAATTTTAGATTCAATCAAAGTATTCGTATTCACTCAGTGTTTGTTTTCTGTGTACAGAGTCCTGCCATAAGTTCTGTTACAAGAAAAAGGGCCATTAGGGAATAGAGAAACTTGATTATTTTAAAAAATCCAATATTTTTTAAGATTGAAATAAAATAATATTACTCGAAATAACCACCTTTTGCCTTCACACAAGCTTTTAGTCTTCGGGGCCAATCATCTATGGCAGTACGCAACACGCCTTGAGGAAATTTCTCAACTGCTTTTAGCAGAGCGGACTTGAGGCTCTCTAAATTGGCGTGTTTCCTGTGGCAAGCCATAAGCTCAAGATGGGACCACACCTTGTAGTCCAGAGGATTCAAATCCCCACTTGGTGTGGTGGGAAGTTTGCTACGATGGCACCACAAAACTCCATTTTTGTGAGCAAGGAGTCAAAACAAGGGCGAAAAATTACCAAGAAGACATCCTTGAGAAAGTAGTAAAGCCCTTAAATACTACTCTTTTTTCCGGAACTCATTGGGTCTTCCAACAGGACTCAGCTCCTGCGCACAAGGCCCGAACAACTCAGCAGTGGCTAGAAGAGAATGTTCCAGAATTCATTAAGGCTTCAGATTGGCCCTCGGGACTACAAGGTGTGGTCCCATCTTGAGCTTATGGCTTGCCACAGGAAACACGCCAATTGAGAGAGCCTCAAGATAAGCAATAGATAAGCAATGATTGACATAATGAAAAATAAACTATCCGTGGGGCCTCTAAATTCAATATTGTCTCAACTGTTTGAACTTGTAGGAGCTTTCTAATTTTTTTGGTCAGACTAGAGATGTGCAATTCGAATTAATTTTTTGTTAAAAAAAAAAAAAAAATGCAATATCGATAACATACATAAATCATCACATCACACAAAACATAACATATAAAACAAGGTGTTTAATGACTGTTAGACAATGATTATTTGGAGATCGTGAGGTGTGGTCTGGTCAGAAAAACATTTTCTTTATCGTGCCAATGTTTCCACCTTTATTGAGATCATCTACAGGGCTCAAAGTGTTTGTATATATTTGTCATTTTTGTGTGTCAGCACTCTCAACACAACAGAGAAGAATGACACATCTACACGGAAAACAAACACTTTGAGCCCTGAAGATAATCTCAATAAAGGTGGAAACGTTGGCACTATAAAGAAAATTATTTTCTAAAACCTACGCCACACCAGACTGCACCTCACGATCTCCAAATAATATAAAACAATCATTACATTCCTCGCATCAAACATTTCTACATAGTATTTGGCTTTCCTTTTCCATAATTATCCCCGTCTACATAATCCTGAAAGGATAATCAGGCCTAACATTACCCATTCTTTCCCATTGGCGGTTCCGTTCACCTCAAAGAAGCCGACTCCTCATATAAAGTCTTTCTACCCCTACTTCCTTCTCCACTCCTTCAAAATACAACGTATGTAAACATAAAACATCACTATCTCACTGCCTGTGTGTTGTTTTGTAGGTTGGATCCTGTTTATAAGATTAATAAATGCACTGAGCATAGACTAACCAGGATGATCAGAAATGCAGGTCAAGATGCAGAATATGCAGAAGAACGCATAGATCAAAGAAGCAAAATTATTGCTAAATTCTTCATTGCAACGATATGAAATGAGTACTTTTACTTTTAAAAAAATTAAAATTATTTTGTTTCATTATTTTTTTTAGTTTTCCAACCAAGTTTAATAAGATTATTAGAATATTTCAATTTCAAACTAACTTTTAACTATTTTATTCAAACTAAATTAATTTAAAAAAGTGATATATTTTGATAATTTTCCTGACCTTTTTTCTGGGGAATATTGACAGGTACAATTTCTTGAGCTAACACCCCCGATTTAACCGCTTCTGCACTCCTTTTATAACTATTCATCGCAAAGTTGTCCTGTTCTTCTCTGCTTATCTTTTGAACCATCGCTGTATTTTCTGCACAGTTGCCCATGTGGAATTTGTTGTACACGTCCATAAGACCGTCGACGAGGATCGCATCCTTCAAAAATTAAAAAAAAAAATATGTTAAAACCGTTATTAAAACATCTCGTCAGTTTGTATTCACCTGGAGTTGGACGCTTCCGTAGGGTGTGTCGCCCCTTGTCATGTAATAAGGTGTGTTGGACATAGATTCCATGCCACCGGCGATGATGACTCTTTGATGCGAGAGCATAAGGCTTTGCGCACCGAGCATCACGGCTTTCATTCCGGAAGAGCACACTTTGTTGACTGTCGTGCAAATGACGCTCTCATTGAGACCTGCAAACAGTGAAGACTGTCTGGCTGGCGCTTGACCGGTACCGCCCTGGCATACATGTCCCATGAAAACTTCATCGACGCATTCCTTTGGAATCCCTGCTCTTTCGACAGCACCCTGAAATATTGAATAAAGTAAAACGCTTTTTAAACGAACTCGGCTTAACCAAAGAGATTTCAGTAACAAAAACAGCTGATTTATATAAAGAAAAAACTGTGAATATAAGGACAATACTGACGCAGTTACTGCGACCACCTGGCATAGATGCATATAATGCATAAAGAAGCATGTAATCGTTGTGAAGGGGGAAAAAGAAATTACAAACTGTTTCATGTGATCCAATTTTAATATAGGTTACCAAAACTTGTGGGTCTGCTGCAAACTTTCAGAAAAATTAATAATTACAAACATATACATATGTAACCCTGGGATCCTGGAAGAATGATTCTGGGGCTAAATGAATCTCGCTAATATCCTAAGGCTACGCACTGACGTCCGATACCGTACTGGCGTATCCCGACTTCAACAAGCCATTTATACTGGCCACGGACGCAACTGGCATGTTGTTGGGCGCTGTCTTGTCTCAACAACAGCACGGCCGAGAACGGCCAATCGCGTTTGCCAGTCGCCAATTAAACAAATCAGAAGCTCATTATTCAGTCATGGAGCAAGAACTACTCGCAGTAATATGGGCTACGAAATTGTTCCGCTGTTATCTTCTGGGGCGCCAGTTCACTGATCACCGATCACGCGGCTCTCAGGTGAATGCTCAGCCTTCGAGACCCGTCTTCCCGGCTGACGCGCTGGGCTCTCCGACTGTCTGAGTTCAAATACAAAGTAGAGCATAAACTGGGGAAAGATCATCGTAACGCGGACGCCTTGAGTCGAGCGGTAGCCCAGGTCGTGAAATATAACAGCCTCACCACAGAAAGAACCGCATTCCGACGGGAACAGGAGAAAGAAGAGTGAATCGTGGCTGCTCAGAATGACGAGGCCCAACAGGAACCCGAGAACTCTGGTACCGAGTTGAGAAAAACCACAGACATGGGGAACATTGGCGACTATTTGTGCCGACCAGCCGGGTGAGAGATATCCTGATTGAATGTCACACTACACCCTGGGCGGGGCACCCAGGAATCGAACGAACTGAAGCTAAGGTAGCCGCCAGGTAATATTGGCCTGGAGGTGACATCGAAGAAGCTGTGAAGGGGTGTTTATCTTGTGCAAAAAGGAAGTCGCCAACTGGTTTACGAGTTCTGCTCGAACAACCATTCTTACCCACCCGGCCATTCGAACAGGTCGCGCTAGACATTGTGGGCCCGTTGAGCACGACCAAAGAAGGACATCGATATCTGCTGACCTTTATAGATCATTTCTCTAGAAACGCCGAAGCCATTCCTTTGAGGGGCCAAACTGCAGAGGAGGTTGCAGGTGCCTTCGTAAAAGACATCGTGACCCGCCATGGTGCGCCCCAACGACTTTTGACCGATCAGGGGCGAAATTTTGTGTCCCAGCTTTTTAAGGAGACATGTCAGCTACTGAGAGTGCGGAAGCTACAAACAACGCCGTACCACCCGGAGTCCAATGGAATAATCGAACGCCTTCACTGAACGTTGATCACCTCTATCTCCTATTTTGTGGTTCAAGATGGGACAGACTGGGATAGGTGGGTACCTTTCGTGGTGATGGCGTATAGATCGATCCCACATGCGAGCACGGGCTTCACACCCAACTGAATCTGGGTGCTGTTCAGTAGGGAGCTGGAGGAACCGACCCCGCTCCGGAACGCGCCGGAAGGGATACCCCACACCTGACACCAAATTGTACCCCGGGATCCTAGAAGAATGATTTTGGGGCTAAATGAATCTCGCTAATATCCTAAGGCTACTTTATTTAACAATATTATGCGGTTTACAACTAAGCCTCTACTTACGAACTACTTATATATATATTTAAATCTTGGCAAAGGGCCATGGGTAATGGGGACTCCCCAAACCCCCCCCCCAAAAAAATATAAAAAAATCTTGGCAAAAGGGGGGAAAGCTGGATAGAAACTACTATGAAATTACACATGAAATAATTTGCGCCACAACACTGATCAAAACAGGCACTCACCGATTATTCCTGCCAAGAGGAAAGTTCACCACATTACACAAATTTTATATCAAACTGCTTCCTCTGACTGCTCCGCGTCTACTAACCCTATTGTTTCCGTTCACCCGAGGTCGGGTTGCTGACACAGCACCTAGGTCCCCCTTTTGCCGACACTTTCTTATCCTACTTACAATGTTAAATCCATTTAAACAATATTTTCACAATCCCTTTATATTAAATATTCCCATTACCGGTTACACATAATATGAATAAATAAAATTAAAAAAACTAAGAACAATGAGTACTGAAAACGAAAGTTTGTTATTTTTTTATTTATTCTATGTTCATTTTTGCACATGTCAGAAAAATAGGTATGATAAATGATAAATAATTTGACGGGACTTCGATTGGTTGATCTGTTTCCTAGAGATTTCATTTTTGATACTGGGGTCCTTCATTACCAGGAACTGATGCTTCTGGAACACCCTGGATTTTTCAAATGTTGTATATAAAAAGGTGTTGTTTCTAAAAATTATTATTCAACACTTAATTAAGGTTTTTAGTTGAGATGAAAAAAAAGTCAATGGCACGAGCGGGATTCGAACCAACGATCTTTGGCTAGATACACCACTGCTCTACCACTTGAGCTATCGTGACCTCGATCCATTTTCATCTCAACTAAAAACCTTAATTAATTGTAATGTATTAAATGGTCAAGCAGACCATGAAATTAGTGAATTTAATTAATTAAATGAAGTACACTTCACTAAAGCTCTCTGAGGCCATTTCATTTGTCGTTGAGAATCCAATCCGATTACACGACATTTGAAGGAGGGAAAACTCATAAGGTGTGGTTGAGATAGGAAGTTGATGTCCGAGTGGATCGAGGTCACGATAGCTCAAGTGGTAGGGCAGCAGCGTAATCTAGCCGAAGATCGTGGGTTCGAATCCCGCTCGTGCCATTGACTTTGGCTCGTGCCAACTAAAAACCTTAATTAATTGTAATGTATTAATTGGTCAAGCGGACCACGAAATTAGTGAATTTAAGGAATTATTATTCAACCTCAAATTTCTCTCTTGAGTGTACTTGTGCCATTCTCACTCCAGTATGGAATATGGATCGGTGGTTGAAGTCAGGATCTCTGAGGAAGTATACAGTTTCTCCTTCGCATTCACAGCCAGGAAAGCTCCGAATTGTAATTTATAAGGTGGAAGGACAACCTTCCAATGAGAACATTCCTGACAATCCAAATGAAGAACAGCCTTCAGATGAAGCACCTCAGCAGAATCCAGCCGGTCAAATTTTACAAGTCTCCGAATAGGTCAAACAGCCAGGGGAAGTGTAATATCTAAGAAGTATTAGTACTACGACAGCCAATTAGATTTGTGATTTTTGAAGGCTGATGAGGGTAAATCTCAGCGCGAAAGTCCTTCCAAATTGTTCAATGGTTCCAATTAAATTGTGTCCTGATTTTGAGGTTACACTCCCAGAACTGAGGGAGAAACAGGCTGATTTTTTCATGAGGAAGCACACTGAACTGGCCACTTCTCAAACCTTCATTAAAACTCATGCAAAACCTGTCAATAAAAACTCTATGAAAACGTTTTACTTGATATGTAATCAAGTGGCACAGGCAGGTAAAGCTCATATCGCTGAAACCCTAATAAAACTGTGTGTTAACGGTATTGTATCTTGCATGCTTGATGAAAATCAATGTTTACTATATATACTATATACTACAAGTAACTATCTAATTTTAAATACTGGAATGAGATGGGTCCGCCCTGGATTTTGTTCTGCGAAAGTGGTCTGCAGGCTAAAAAGTTTGGAAAGCCTTGGACTACATTGTATACTGTACTTCATATTTGCACGTAAAATGCATAGATCGTTTAGTTTTAATTGGAATTATATTTTTTGTGCATTTTTTACTCATGCCAACACTATCCATGATTTATCTGAAAATTATGCAAAATGCCTCCATCCCCGTTTTGTTTGGTTAAGAAGGGTACTTTTGTATTTTATATACAGGGTGGTCCAGCACAAACCCAAAAACATTGGGTTGTAGTAAGTACATCCTAAATAGAGTAAAATGCAACCAACCGAACTGTCCTATCTCAATCCGATCAGAAGTTACGACTTTTTTTATTTATTTTTTTAATTAATTTTTTTTTTAAATCCCGACCTTAAGCCATAAATTCTAATTTTTTCAAGATCTAGCATCTGTTCAAATTTTGAACTACAATTTTGAATTCTGCATTACATTTCATATAAGAAGGAGCTATTTTTAATCTCATCAAACGCCAATTTTCTTTATTAATTCAACCCAATATGAAGAATTTTAAAAAAGGAGAAACTTGATAATTTCCAATTTTTTTTTTTTTAATTTTTCAACAAACATAAAAACTTCTTCATTTAATAAACTTTCTTATGGTGTACTCGAAATCCAAAAAACATGATTCAAATGTGAAAATTTAGCGCATACAGAAGAGGAGTGTACTGTACTATTTCAAAATTTTTAAACAGCACTGTTGCTGAAGTGGGATTTAAAAAAGAAATGAATTATGTAACATTATTAAGTCGAGTCCCTTTATTATGAAATAAAATACTTAAAAAAAAAGAAGAGCACAACAAACGTTCAAAATGCCTTACGTGGTGCCTAATGGGCACTCTGCATAATTTTCTCAGTTGTCCAAAGTAACTTTTGTAGTTGATTTGAACTTGAGAAATCGGGCTACGTCTTCAATTCTTGTCCATAATTCATCTGCAGTATTTACTGGTGTTTTCTACCCAATTTCCTTCAGGGGGCCACAAACAAAAAAAAGTCTAGCAGATTGAGATGCGGCGGTTTATACCAATCTATCTCTCTTGTAAATTCAAGGTTAACACTGCTGGAGTTCGAGACATGTTCAATCCTCTCCTATTTTGTATTGGGCAGCACGGAAGGAAATGGCATTATTACCCCAACCCTGTCACGGATAAAAATAAATAATAAAATATTTAAAAATAAATAAATAAAATGTGTTAAATTTACATGTTTGAACCAGGTTTTTTAACATTCCAGGTTGATTTTACCATTGAAGGCTTGACATTTTTGGAACTTCGAGTACACCATAAGAAAGCTTATTAATTGAAGAAGTTTTTATGTTTCGCACCCCTACAAATATGTTTGTTGAAAAATTTAACAACATTTTTGGAAATTGATCAAAAGTTTCTCCTTTTTTGAAAATTTTTCATATAGGGTTGAATTAGTAAAGAACATTGGCGTTTGATAAGATTAAAAATAGCTCCTTCTTATATGAAATTTAATGCAGAATTCAAAAATGTGGTTCAAAAGTGGAACAGATGCTATAGATCGTGAAAAAAAAAAACTATTTATGGCTTAAGGTCGGGATTTTTCAAAAAAAGATGTAAAGTTCATAACTTCCAACTGGACTGAGGTAGTTCTATTCAGGATGTACTATTTTTATTATTTACTATTATTACTATTCTTTTCAGATTTGTGCTGGACCACCCTGTATATTAAAAAAATACAAAAATACACAAGCACCCTTTTTAATCAAACAAAAGGGAACGTAGGCATTTCACGTAATACATTTTTTTTTTTTTTTTTTTTGATAATTCATGGAGGGTTTTGGCATGCGGTAAAAGGTGTAAAAACAAACTATTTTCAATTAAAACTGAACATCCGATGTATTTTACACGCAAATATGAAGTACAGTACCTACCGTAGCCTATTGAACTATGGTAACCCCTGGGGTTGATAATTCTAAGTAGCTGCAAGTGACAATTATCCCTTATGAGACTAGCAAAGGGTCACACATAAGTACATGTATATAAAATACAGTAGAACCCTTTTTAAGGGGGTCTGCGGTAGCCAAGTGGTTAACATGATAGACTCTACTAGACCTTGCGGTCGTGGGTTCGATCCCCATCAACCTTGGCCTTTTTGTTCAAGCAGCCCGCCCCCCACAAAAAAAACTGCATCGCATACATTTATCATCATGTTTCTTGGCTATGCAGCTCTCAAGCCATTATAAAAAAAAATATATAATAATAAATGAATCATTTTTAACCAAACAAAAGGGGACAGAGCTGTTTTAGAAAATGCACTTTTTCATTCAATATTCATAACTTCAGACCAGATTGAGATAGAACAGTTCAGTTGGTTGTATTTCACTTTACTTAGGATGTACTATCTCATTTTTTTTTTTTTTTTTTTTTTTTTTTTTTTTGGAGGGGGGTTTATGCTGGACCACCCTGTATCATGAACTATGTGTGTGATCCTTTGATAATCTCAATAAGGGGTAACTGTCACTTGCAGCTACTTCGGAGTATGGACCCCATGGGTTACCATAGTTCAGTACACCAATGCAAACCACCACCAATGCTTCTGCTTATTCGTGACCACGGTGGCCTTCACTTTACCGCTTTTTAGCATCGATTTCCATCTATAACACGTTTTATCAGTCGCTCGCTGTTTTATTGATGCGACATAAACGCCCACTTCCTTGTCTCCTTTTATCATGATCATGATCATATTCAGTCACAATCAAATTGACAGTTTCGATTTTATAGCAGTCTTTCAAATTAGATTCAGGGCTATGTATGAAAGAATAAAACTTACACGTGAGAAAAAAAAAAATTATGATCAAGGAGGAGGAACCAGTTTATCCAGATTCTTTTGAAGTTGCAATACTGGAATTGTGCCAATATGGTTTTTTTTTTTTTTTTTTTCAATATATTGAATCGTACAAGTGGTTTTTGTTCAATGTTTTAATATGCTTTCCGCTGGTACTTAATATTTTGCTAAAGCAAGTCGAGGCCAATTTTTTTTTTTTTTGGGGGGGGGGGATATTTATGAAAAAACTGTTATGTAATGTAAGGTTCTGGTCAAAGGTTGCTTTTTTTTTTTTAATTTTTTAATTAATTTTGAACCACTTACTTCAATCGCGACGGCGCCAAGTTTTGTGGCTGGCAACGAACTCAAAGTACTTCTGAACGATCCCATGGGCGTCCTGGCACCGCTCACGATGAACACTTCGTTCACACCGGTGCTGTAGGCACGTAGGTACGGCCTGAGAGCAACCTTGGTCTGTAAAATAATAAATTTAATACAATTAAATAGGCGATGAAAAAAACACTGAACGGACCTTTGAAAGCAATCCTCCCGTGGCCATTTGAACGCTTTTACGTCTCGGCCTTAATTAATATAGTGTCGACTGTGTCTATGGACGACTCACGTCCGTTGTAACAAAACCTCGACTGGTTTGACTTTGACTTCTGACGTACGTTGGCAGTTGGGCACTCGGCCGGTTGGCTTTAGGTAGTAGGGAGATCGTACCATCAGTCGGTCACCGTTATCGATAAAAATACGTTTATTTCTCCGGGTGTATCGATCCGTTCAATAGCAGACAAATTAAAAATCTTCTTGAATGAAAAAAAAGTGAAAAAATAAACCACTTATAAAAATAAATGAAGCATACACTCCAAATTGAAAGATCAATTTTGTTTTCAATGCAACACTGAATTCCTAGGGTAATAATACAAGATGACAAACTTACTTCTCTAGAATTTTTGCTGCATGTAAAATTAGAATTTGCCAAGCAGCTTCAAAGCATTATCATGTAAAACCATCATATCAAAATTAGTCAGTGAATCAAAAATCTCCAAACCAGATATCTTGGGTGCCAGGTCACAAAGAAATTTTGGGTATCGAAAAACAGACACTGGCCAGAGGAGGGTCTGCAAGACCAAACATAGGCCCTGAGGCCTGAATGTATATTTGGGATAACAAACACAAATATATAATTCTGCATCACAGAATGCTACCAAATAAAGCAAAAGGAGAAGTACTCTAGGCACGCTAGACACAGTAAACTTACGCTAAAACAATCCTCACCAAGATGAGCAAACTCATTACTGCAGTTGGAGAGAGCCATACTCAGAGGAGTTAAAGGACTATTAACCAGTCACCGACATCTGAGAAAACATCTACACAACATGGACATGTATAATGTAATGAGGAGGAAGAAACAGCCACCCATATCATCTTCGAATGCAAAGCAACGGCTCAATGGAGACATACTCTAGGAAACAAAAAAAAACTGATACTTCTGAAAAGTATCGATTGCACTGAACTAGGGAACTGAAAAGGCGCAATAAGCCAAAGGATGTAGTGCCTGGGGAGCACAAACGCATCCAAGTATCCTCATCACCATCACCATCACCCTAACTTTTCTTTTGTATTCTAATACCAATAAAAAATATTTAGATATTTTGCCGGAATTTTACAGCGAACGGAAATGTACTACATAAAGTTGTTTTAATGTGTTTGGCATTAAGGGGGCATCAAGGCAAAGCGCTGAAATTCTTAGCAGTTTATCTTTAGGATCATAGAATCGGATCGAAAAAGCTCTGTTGGGTGGTATTGGTGAAAAAAGCTTCACACATGAAATCGAAATGACAAAGGAATATAACAAAACAGCAAAGCTTCACTCATTTTCAAGCCATAAAGTTTTTAAAAAGGAACCCGGATTTGATGTTCACAGAGATAGAAAGGTAGAGAGTGAGAGAACAAAAGAAAGAGCAAGAGGGAGAGAGAGAGATAAAGAGAGGGTGTGAGAAAGAAAGAAAGAGAGATTTGATTTAATAAACGATTTATTTTCCCAAATCTCGCAGAATGGATCCAAATAAAACAAAAGGAGAAGTGGATAAACTCTAAGGGCGCTAGAAACGGTAAACTTATGATAAAACAACTCTCACCAAGACTGGCAAATGCATTGCTACAATCGGAAGGGCTAAACTCAAAGGAGTGATAGGACTATTAACCGGTCACTGGCATCTGAGAAAACATCTACATAACATTGGCATATATAATAATGATCCCATCTGCAGATTAATGAGGAAGAAGAAACAGCCACTTATATCATCTTCGAATGCGAAGCAAAGGCTTAACGGAGACATAACCTAGCATAAAGAAAAACCTAGGGAATGAAATTGTAGTGGTGACAGTAGTCAATGACCTGATACTTTTGAAAATAAGGATTGAGCCTATTGCACTGAACAAGGAAACTAGCCAAGGTGCAATAAGCCAGAAGACTGCACTGATGCAGTGCCTGAGTAGCAGAAACTCCGCTTCCAAGTATCTTCTATCCAACAAATCAAGGAAAATAATATAAGAAGACAGCTTGTGCCTCTAGAATTCTTGCTGCATATAGTGTGTGTCTCTGTGTACAGATACCCATCCCATCAATAATAATCAATTACACCCAATGTCTACAGACATCTCGCCCTTAGCTAACTCTTTACAAAATATTGATTAATGGGACACTGGCATCTGTAGGACAAATCAATTCTCACCCAGAAAGTTTCTCGTGTTTTGTTTCATCTAGTTCAAGTTAAATGTTTTATAGTCATTACAGAGCAGGTTCGCTCAACTCAACGAGACGGTGCAGAAAAGAAGAGTTGCCATTAAACCACAATGAAACATGTTAACTTTTCCAAGAAAAGGGTACTAGTAAGATTATGAAGGCATCTAGGCGACGATTGACTTTGATGAGAAGGCTTCTAGGTGTCATCTTTGACCATCAGTAAGGATGTAGTAATTGACCAGCAGCTGTTAATTATAAAAATGGATCAGGGATCTGGTCCAATGAACAAAACTTTTATAAATTGGCTTGTATAAATTTTCAATGTATAAATTTCACCTTCCTCAGGGCAAATTTATGATAAAATAGACATAGAGGCTCCAACAGTCCAGTCGCATAAGGAAATTAAAGTTTTCAGAGGAGCTACAGGCAGACAAGGTTCTGGGAAGCCTGTTGATGCCATGATATCAAAATTCAGATTTGATTAAAAAAACAAAACAAGAAAGCAGACTTAGATAATGGCATCCTGGTTAATGTTGATTACATCTGGTGTACCAATGACTCTAAGTCTGAGTATGATCAGGAGATGGTATCTATGGAAATAAACCAAGTTCATATACATATAAGTCTAGGGCAATATGGCACTATCTTCCTAACAGAGACTGCGGCTATTGCACACTGTGTCAAGAAGATCAAAAGTATGGATATTAAAAACAGAACAACCATTCAATCAAACAGTCAGGCAACATGAAAGGCAACTAACTCATTGGTAGTAAATAATAAAGTCCAGATCTGGTTGGGATTGCATCAAGTCACTATCAGACATTGGGTACCTGGCTGGGTACTCAGGGCAGAGATACAACGAGGTGGCCTATAGGTTTGCCAAGGAAAGTAGGATATCGGTCTTGAACCCTTTTGCGCCATACCAGACTTCATCTAACAGATAAGTCCTCAGTTTAGAGGGAATAAATGGAAGTAGGCAAAAAAGTTAATTAAAGGATAATCGCAGAAATTTATGGAAAACTGTTAAACCTCTAGGATAATTTATATATATATATATATATATATATATATATATATATATATATATAGTAGTTATTGCCAGGAAGAAGAAAGCAGAACATTGTCCTCTGCTGGTGCTGGGATTTCTACTCCGGGGAGGGGAATACCAAAGCCAAAAGGAAACACACCTTAGCCCTGGACAAAGATTTGGGATCTGATAAAAAGCCTTTTAAACTTAACAAAAAGCTCTAGATAATAATGTTGATTGCACAACAGATACAATATACAAGGTCGTAAAAAGCTGACTCCTAACCTAACCAAACTATGTGGTCTGTGGCACACCTGTAATTTTGTCACTACTGATCGATTTTGGTCTGCCTATCTTTAAGGTTTTTTATCAGACCCAGAAAATAGTGAAATGCTGAAACACTGAACAAACCAGTGAGGCCTTTAACAAAAGCTTTGGGTCTGATAAAAAACCTTAAGCTTAACAAAAAAAAAACAACTATATAATGGAAATTGCACAATAGACCAATATTAATCATGGTACGGAAGGTCATAAAGAGGCCTACTTTTTTAACCTTAACCTTAATGACACTTTCATCTAACTTACTAGACGCTTGTGACAAGGGGAGCATGCTGAATTCCAGAAAGACTGAATATCTGAATTTGGGTCGTTCTCAACTCGGATTTTGCTGCATGACTAATGAATTTTTTAGTCTAAAAATAAATCCAGTATATTTAGTGGTTTGGTGGGATAAATTTCATCTAGGTCTCATACAATGACATTGTTGAGAACTCAGCCTCTAGGGTTGTGTTGTACGACCCCTATCTTGGTGAAGGTAAGGATCTGGCCAATAATTCATAGGAAAGAGAAAAAAAAAATTATAAAGGAATATTTATTGTAACTTATTTGAGCTACATTTTTTTTTTTTTTTTTTTTTTGACTAGTCAAATACAATACAATGTAACGTCTTAACTGTAGAATGTAATTTTCAAAGAAAATAATATATTTCATTATATGTTACATAATAAAATATGGATGTTGCAAAATGCAATACATATAAAATATATAATGCTGCATCTTTGGCACTTTGAGCAAAAGAAAAAACAAAACAAAATTAAATAACAAGGTGCTTTTAGCTTTCTAGCAGACTTGGATTTTTTCCATTTACAAAGAACTTCTCAAAGCGTTCTAATAAAGAGAATTTCATAAAGTTCTTCTACAGAAGTATTCTGATTTGATCATAAAACTTATTTACATTTGTTCTAAATTGAGTATATAAATACAAATAAACATTCTAATAACCAACCGATGAAAATCAAACAAAATATCCTCTAGTTTGGTCTCCGATCATTCCAGTCTGTATCCTTGGGGTTTGACTATGTGCTGTCAACTGCGCCCTTTTTATAAGTGCTGAAATTCGCCTGACAGAACAAGGATGATAAACAAACTACGAATTAAAATTAATTTACAAAATTTAAACAACTTTGGGATAAATTAACAAAAAAAAAAAAAAGCGATCTATAGTTTCTACGTCATAATTTATAATTAATAATATTAATTTGTAATATGGGGTGTCAGTGGCCACAACGTAGGCGTTGACATGGCGCTCATCTCTGTAAGGCAAAGGTCCTGCGTCCTTGACAAACTTACAAATGTTTTTTTTCACAAACATATACACCCTGAGGGTTGCTATGACCTTTGTTATTGTGGAAAAAAGCATAATGCTTTGTTTGATTTTCATTTTTACTAAATAAAAAATTCAGGTCAGCTTTGTCAACTGAATTTTCACTGTGCAATACATATAATTTTTTTGTATATGGCATTATATTAGGAACTGTATAAATCATTCTATTGTAATGTTTTATTTAATATCATAAATAATGTTCAAAAATCTTCTCAAAAGCAGAAATGTTTATTTTTTAGACTTGAGAAGATATTAAGATTTTAAAGAGACCTTTAAAAGGCCAAAGTTACAATATATTCCAAGCGGCGACAGGCATACACCTAATTCAAATTTGTTCGAATAAAAGACAAATTTTGTAGTTTAAGAATAATAAAGTGGCTTACAAAAATAAAATTCTTGACAATAAGTCGATAATGATCGTACAATATATTCAAATTTTAGGAAAAAAATTGCTATTAAGATACTAAACTATCACCAGATATCAGATATCAATATCCCATACCATTTTTTTTTTTTTTTTAATAAAAGTTTACCGTTTCAGTCTTATCGACAATCTTCACCTACCGCTATACTGTAGCTTCTTCATGATATGAAATGCCCACATCACATTTATGTTTGATTGTCGTTTTCATCGGAAGTTGTATTCGAAGTCGGCTTAACCGGCCGCTTTGAATTTGGAACGTGAGCGATCCTATTGATACCGAACGGCCTTAAATGGTATATCAGGTAGTCCATAACATACATCATGTTCGGCGGTACATAGTGGAAAGATATTGCAGAATCTGAGCAACATTCGAGTCCCTAAAAATAAGATTAGTGTTTATTATTGTCCGTTATTTTTTTAATTAGGTTAAAAAATAAAGATTAAACCTCTTTTGAAGGGTAATAAATCCACTGCCAATACCAGAAACTTGGATCTGTATGGCCTGGGATTAGATGGTGTTCCGGTACAAAAGGGAAAAACCTCCCCCTTCCAAGCGAATCCCTTGAGTCCATGGCTACGACGTTGACATTTTGCATGCATCTACCTAAAATTTGAGGAACAAATTGAATTATTCTGCCAATGAAATTTAAATTTGACTGCAATGAATTTTATGTCTGATTCTTAGTGAACTGTTGTTTCATAATTTGTTGAAGTCTAAGGAGCAGTCAGGAATAAGGTAATTCTGAAAAAGGCCTTTTTTTCATTTTTTTGCCAACGTTTCAACCTTTATTCGGGTCATCTTCAGGGCCTGGGTAAAGTACAAAATGAATGTTGATTTAAAAAAATACAATTTAATATGTAAATGTCGGCAAAAAAAATGAAACAGGTGTTTTTCTAAAACTACCTCATCCTTGACCACTCCTAACAACTTCAACAAATAATGAATTTTATCTTGGTTAAAATATTTTCAATTTAAATTAAGAACCTTCCATCATTTACGTTTGACAAAATAACACATACAAATGTAGAAGCAAAAGACCACAATGATCAGAGACAATTGAGCAATAAAAAAAAAAACATTAAAAAATTGTTGATTGTTTATCCACAGGATTTGTGTTGTAGCAAATACTGACAAACTGTCAAAACTGGTGTAAATAGGTTTAATGAACTACGATTATCCTGGTCTTTATATTATCACGTTTTTGCCTATCATACAGACCGCAGAAGAAAAATATCATCAATTAATATTCTGTTTCTCCAGTCGTTCTGTCCAAAACTACAAGAATCAATAAATCGAGAAGATTAAACTTTATAAAAATTTATAGATAAATTGCATGCGATCATCACAGGGCTATTCTAATTAATTTTGACTGTCAGACATACTGATCACCTACGAAAGTACACAAACTGTCAAAACCAGTGCAAATAAATGGACCATAATGATCAAAGATGATAAAACTTTAAATATACACATTCGTATAGTTTGATCGATTCTCACTTTGCCTTCAGTGTTTCAGACCACCGAAATAAAATATCAATTAGAATTTTGTTTCTTCAGTCATTGGGTCCAGAATATGTAAATATATGTCTGACAGATAAAACTGACAAGTGATAGACCGAGATTAAAATTTACAGATAAATCATTGTAATCATCTAAGGGTATATTCATCCAGGTTTTGTCTGTCAGCTATATATCAACTACTGAAGTAAAATACTGGCACATACACAAAACCAGTGAGGATATGTAAACCAGGATTTTCATGAACAGTGAAACTCTTCTGTAACGAGCACCCAAGAAGAGTGCTTGTGTCTGTTATTGAGGGGTTCCTATTGGGGACGATTTTACATCTCTTCTTTTTTTTAAAACTTAGATAAAGACATTTCATGCTTATGATGCATTTTTAATTCGTTCCAATCCAACATAGCGCTTTTAATTTGACGAATACAGTTAAGACTTGATAGTTAAGGTGTGCCCTTTGGCTAATACCATACCAAGCAAAGAGGAAGGGAACTCCCGCAAAAAAAGGAGTACTAAAAAGGAAAAAAGGTTGAAGAAGCAGAATTTTTTAACTGTGTCAAAACCCATTTAATATATTTGGTTGGTGCAAAATTAATGCAGGTTTTGACAACTTATTTTATTTTCACAGCCAAGTATAATTTAATTTGTAATTAGTATAAACAAAGCCAAATCACAAATATAATTTCTGTATATAATAAATATTTTTAAAGCCTAGTAGGGACTGAGATTCTTTGAATCAATTCATGTTGCGATGCAGCCCTGACTCTGCTCCGCGACAAAGAACCATGTCCAGACCAAGATTCATGTTCATCAGTGCCTGCGAAAATGACAGAGGAACTAGCTTTCTCAGGGATTTCCCTTGCTCTTTTTTGCATTGTACGCAGTGAATCCAATCGGAGGTGCATTAAAAAATGCCCAAAAAGATGATGGGTTCGACAAATATTATTATTTCGGCGACGGAAACACTTTTTTTTGGCTGGCGGAATTTTTGGGCTAAACTTTTCAAAGTTTCGCTTTTCAATTCCCGATTTCTGTATTCTGAGAATGATACATCCCACAAACACCGATGGAAATGCATGTCTTCGATAAACTGTTATGTCAACTTGGTACTCCACAACATACCTTTATACAAGACACTGTCAAAATCTTCAAGAAAGCATTCACTATAATGTTAACTAAACAAATGAAGCAAGAGCGCTTGTTCCGATTCACGTCCGCACTGGCAAATGTTGCGCAACATTGAGTCAAAGAATCCCCCATCGGATGGGATTCAAAAGAGTCCGAAAATGCTAGCCCGCAACACACTAGATTCATCACAACAATGAGTCGGAGCAGCCCGGACTCAGCCTAGACGCAGCTGAGACTCTCCGGAGATACAAAGAGTCGACTCAAAGAATCCCAGTGCGTACTAGGCCTAACTGTTATCTTTTATATAAAACATTTTAGTTTATATTGAATTTTATAAGAGTGAGAACTTGCAAAATTAAATATGTCCAAACTAGATTTTCATTATATTTGTATGAATTTAAAACTTGGGCAACCGTGCATACTGCATAACATCAATAGTGTTTGGGGGAGGGAAGCATTATCAAATGTACGGTGCAGAGATGGTTTCAGAGATTTCAGTCTTGAAGAAAGGGGAGGTCACGGTATGCCTTGTGTATGACGACCAACTCAAAAGTTGGTTGAAACAAATTCACATAAGATAACACGAGAAATAGGGGAAAAGCTTAGTGTTGTTCACCATCTGGATCAAATTGTTGAAGTAAAGAAGCTTAAAAAGTGGGTGCTGCACGAACTAACCAAAGCCCCCCAAAAAAATCGATGTTTTGAAATTTGAACGTCTCTTCTATTGCACCACCAAAATGAACCATTTCTCGATCCGATAAGGAATGGATTCTGTACAATAACAGGAGACTTACAGATCAGTGGTTCGACAAGGATGAAGTGCCAAAACACTTCCCAAAACCAAATCTACACCCCAAAAAGGTTATGGGTGGTTTGGTAGTGTACTACTGGGGTTGTTCACTGTAAATTCCTGAATTATGGTAATACAACAGAGAAACATTGCCAAAAAATGACAAAATACATGGGAAACTGCAACATCTTTGCATTGATAAATCGTAAAAGAGGCCGATTCTTGCTCACAATAATGCCAGGCCATATGTCATAATGCCAACCCTGCGTAAACTTAAGGGCTTAGGATAGGAAACCTTACTGCTCCTTCCATATTCACCCGATCTCTTGCCAACTGACTTCCAGGCATTTTGATCACTTCTTAAGGGATAAAATTTGTTGAAAATGCGGTAAAGCTGAAGACACCTTCAAAGACTTTATTGTGAGTTGAAATAAAGATTTTAATATCAAGGGAATAAAAGTGCTTATTACATGTTGGCAAAGATGTTATAGATTGTGATGGAAAATATTTTGAATAAATCTTGTTTACTTTAAAAAAAATTAAAAATAGTTCACTAGTTTTCTTGGTCCGCTTGACCAATTAATATCTTTCAATTAATTAAAGTTTTTAGTTGAGATAAACTATTTATTGAAAAATGGCAAAAAGGAGGGAAAATTCAAAAGGTGGGGTTGAGATGGGAAGTTAGTGACCGAGTGGATCGAGGTCACGATAGCTCAAGTGGTAGAGTGGCAGTGTATCAAGCCGAGAGTTGTAGGTTCGAATCACGCTTGTGACACTGACTCTTTTATCTCAATTAAACACCTTAATTAATTGAAAGATTAAAAATAGTTTTGACTGCCTTTTCATCTGCATTATTTTTATACCAGCCTAATATGTTACTGTTTACATCAATTCTTGAGGGGAGAATTATAATTATTAATTACTGATGATATTACTTGAGACTGGTATAGAAAAAATCCTATCTTTTTTGACAGGGAATGGAAAAGTTGTCCATTAAAAGAGGTAATTGCTATTGAAGAGTATCCGTTAAGAGGGATTCACTTCATCACATCTGTTCATCCTGGTCGGCTTATTCCCATATAGATTTTCTGTCTTGAGTAAAATATTAAACTAACACTGGATTGTACTAGATTTTTTGTATAATTTTGTTAAAAAGTTGAGCTTTTACTTACCCATTTCGACATCTTCAGCTCCTCCTGCATCTTGTCGGCATTTTGTTTTGTTCGGAAGTCCATCTTCTACAAACCTTTTTAAGGCTTCTCTACTGAGCACATAGCCTAGACGAGGAATGTCAATTAGTATACTTTTAAACAAAATTTGATTTATTTATATTTAAAAACGAACCTGCACCTCCACTCATGTAGCCTTGTTTGACATAAGGCTTGAATCTGCACCCAAAATACATAGGCTCCGAGGTGTTGAATTCCGCTAGCATATATCTTAAATTTTCTACAATTACATACCTGCAATTTTCAATTTGTTTTAAAAATTTCCTTATAAAGTTAAGAAAGGTAAAGTTCATAAATATACTTACGTATCATCATCAGCTTTCATAAACCAGTCAGCTTTATCGAAATAGTTGTAGTAAATGTGTTTAAAAGCCTCTTTGGTCTTTGCCCACAAATTGTTTCTTCCCTCCTGAACTGGTAGAGCCACAGTCGGTAGATGGCTATCTAAAAGGAAAAAAAATTCAAACTGAATCTATCTCTGACCGTCCTGGCCTTCCCAGTCTCGGTTTTATCGAACAGATGTGATTTCATTTTTCACTTTGAGAAATAGGCAAAATCAGCAAGAACAGACAGGCCGAGACAATTTAGTAATATTAGTAACTTACCATTTGCGGAACTCATAAATAGCAGGATATTGCACCGTTTCCCCCACGTCGCATAAACATGTTTTGCCTTTTTCTGATGATTTTTTGGCGATGTCATCACCCAGCATAAGACTCTGACTTTCTCTGCTAGTTCTTTTGCTACTACATCTTCACCTAAAGAAATAAAGAGAAAAAATCGTTATTTTAATTTTTTTAAAGAATATTTTCAGACAAATACCTTTGTGTAAATCTTCCATGTCTGAATGTTCGCCGACGTTGCCGACAATCTCTTCGACGTCTTCGATATGAGTGTGAGAGTGTGCATCCGGCCTAAAATGAACCTGTCTAATGATGATAAAAAAAAAATCAAACTTAAACAAATATTTTAAGTATTGAAATTTACATTTCCTACCTTTCAGGAAAGAGTATGAAGTCATGGACGTTGTACGAGGATGTTGTTATTAGAAGTAAATAAGCGAAAGTAAATCCAAAAACTATCCCTATACACAGAGTGAAGACAAATGTCTTGGCGGCGACTGGACGAAAGCTAACTAGAATGTTAAAAATTAAAAAGATATTCATATATTAAATTAAATAAGCTTAGTTTTATATGTTATTTTCTTAATTTTCATATTATCTTGAGAAAAGAAAATTACTTATTATAGATTTAAACATCATAAGATAGTCACGATTTGATGAGCCGATACTAATAGCATTAAGTTTATGAGTTTATTAAATTAAATAATATGCTTACACATGAATGTTGTATAAAAGAAAAGGTGAATACTGGTAGAAATATTCAGCACAGGAAAATAACAATTAAGACAGGAAGACGGTGATTTTTATGCTTACAAAAGTTGTGAATCTATTATACAGACAAATCTTTTGACACTTGTTATTTGTTCATATAATTAAACTAATTTTTTGTCAAATTGTTCCACATTTTTAAATATGTTAGTTTACAACAAACCTAAAACTAAACATTACAAAAATTTGTTTGATAATAGTCAAGTTGAGAAGTAATTTTCAGAAAGATAACTCCTGAGTTGATAAATGTTATCTCTCGTCCTCCATATGCTACCTTTTGTGTTAAGCTAATTAAAGTTTATATTTGAAGAAAAATTAAATTTAAAAGTTCTTACCAGCCATTTTGTTAATCCTAACCCACCACCACATCACTTTCTTCTTTCACCAACTGCAAATTCATTATAGCCCATTTGTTAGAAGTGCAAAGAAATGAAACTGAGGTGGAAGCAACATTAAAAAAAAATATATATGTTATTGTATATGCATATGATCTAAATATAATGTTAATCTAGTTTTTAAAATGGTTAAGAGTTCAGTTTTTAAATAACATTTTATCAAAGGACTTATAATTTGTTTAAGTTTTAAAAGGCGGATACATTTGTGAAACCACTGGGCATTCAGGGTATACATGCTGAAATATATATAAAATTATATATTTTAAAAACTAATTAAACATATATCGACAGAAGTTTAAACACAGATTCGACTCAGAATACTTTATTTACAAAAAACATGGGAAAAACATTGTAGATTAATATTCAGATTTTATCTTTAACCACTGATGCATTTATTTTTGCCTATTTTTAAAATTAATTATGAAGACTTTTAAGATTGAAATCTGTTGTAACTCAACAGTTTTACTCAACTGACTAGGTACAAGTCAGTACTGCAACCATTCTGGACATACTGAGTTTATTAAACAAAAAATTACTTCTTCTATAATCTAGATCACTGATTTCCAAATTGTGCGCCGTGGCTCCCTGTGGCGCTATGGCTGTGCTACAAGGGTGCAGCAAAAATTTTCTATTAAAAAACATTATTTTTATATTAAACAAAAAAAAACCCTTAAAAATATAGTTCTATAAAACCCTAAAAACTAAGAGCCTGGTAGCCATCCAATCTCCAAATAGACAAGACAGCATCAATTGTGTATTTTATATTCTTGCCCAATAAAAAGTATTTGCTTTTATATTTTTGCTATTAAGTGCATAATCGCTATTCAAAGGCAAGTTTTGCAATTTCACAAGAAAGTGAGGAATTATTATTATTTAATAAATAAAATGGCAGATAAAATAAGAGGTTTTTATAATCAATGTCAGTCTGAATTGGAAATGAGCCTTCAGTTCACGCTGAGGTAGACCATTTTTTTGACTTGAGGCGCTGTGGAAAAATTCTGATATTTTAAGGGCGTCAGTAACAGAAAAAGTTTGGTAGCCGCTGATCTAGACGTATTTGAAACATTTATTTTGAAATTAACAAATCTTTTTTAAACATTTGTCAATTTTCAATCATTTTAAACAAAATATTCGGTAGGACAGAAACAATTTTTAAAATTTATCCCATGAATACAATTACAAAAATAGCTTAGAATTGTATACTATAATGATCTAAAATGGCAGATTTTTGAATTTATCTACTGTTGCAAAATTTATACAATGCCAGATGTATTCGTAAATTTAAAAGTAATTTTACAGAACAATTGTCTTTTAGTTCAACATAATTATGCTTAGTAAAAAATAAAGTAATTCTTGTCTTCCAGAAGGGCTTAATATCCAACTGGACAGATGTTGGGTGTCGTGGTCAAGCAAATGCAAGATATATCCCCTAACCACTCAGCCAATTTATGGATTTTTTTTTTACGAGGGTTCACAACAGCAGAGGTCATAAAAACTCTCAGGGTGCCGGATTCGAACCCAAGACCTTTACCTTACAGTGATGAGCGCCGTGTCAACGACTAAACCTTGCGGCCACCGACGCCCCCTTTTAGAATTTGCTTTATTAAAGGTGTATGTGTATGTACGTTCATGTATGTGTGTGTGTGTGTGTGTGTGGGAGAGAGAGAGAGAGAGAGAGAGAGAGAGAGAGAGAGAGAGAGAGAGAGAGCATACCTGGATAAATTTGTCGATCAAAAACCATGAAGTACTTGTAAAACACTTTGTTTCATAACAATCTACAAACAAAGTCTTGATATCTAATCTTTGATGGTCAACCCCAGAAATAAAGAAAATAAAGAACTTAGAAAGTAAGACTGTAAGAAGAGGAGATGGTTTGGATCAAAGTCCATAAAAGGCTTTGTAACTTCCAGGCAGATTTTTAAGATTTTTCATTATAATCCAACAAACAAATTTATCCGACAATTTACTGACTGTGGATTGTAGAATTTGAGAACTTATGAGAGGAAAAAGTGGAAAAGATGTGCCAAGGCGGGTTTTTTTCTCTCCAAGTGGTTGATAGTTTAAGTGGTTGTGAACTTAAATCACAAAATAAATAAATAATGCCTGTTTTTACTGTATTAGCTCGATCAATGATCTATGGTTTGTAGTTGGCACAAGAGAAACAATATCATCCTAAATAACCCTTCCAGCATGATTTCTGATGCAAAAAGTAAGACTAAAAAAAAAAACAAATCAGCCTTCAAAAGTATATTAAGGTGGAAATTCGCGAAGAAAAGTCAACTAATGGGGAAAAAGATTTTTTTTTAATGAACCAAATAATCGATTTGACCATGAACTAATATATGATAAATGTTTTACATAAAAAAAAGGCCATGACAAAATTATAAAATTATAGCCAACCACATTTTATTTATTTTTTAATATAAAAATAAGTAATTCTAGAGGATAAGATTTTATCAAATTATTTTAAGATTTATAATATCAGAAATGACAAACAAAAGGAGGGGAGATGAAAATCTAGTGCAACAAAAATCTATATAATTGGTCATCGGCCTTCAAAATTTTAATTATATATATTAAAAAATGATCAGGGTGAGGATGATTAGAAGAAAAACACAGTAGCTTTTTCTTTCTCATTTATTTATCACTTCACCAGAGTCACTATCAGTAATATATGGATTCTCCACGATTTTCTAAAACACTTCCACCATTGGTTTTGCAAATTTAAAATTTTTCTTTGTACAATTTGTCCAACACTGTCAATTTTCTACAATGCAATTTTTGACAAAGCCTCTACATAACATTTCGAATATTTGATCCTTTCACTTGCCAGCTCTTCTCAATGGATCCTTGAAAATTTTATTTTTTCAATGACCGACACAACCAAACTACAGATATGTTGAATCCCAAATTATGATAATATCTTCAGAGAGACTATCCTAGTAAAGCAAGTGGATGAAGACTACAAAGTTTAAAGAAATAAACGTTGTTGTTCCACAAAAACCAGATTCTTTATCATGTATATTATTATAAATAAAATTTCTCTTTTAAGTTTATTTTATTTGTGATACCCCACTGGCAGTTGGATATTGAGCCCTCCTGTTTGAAAGGAATTACTTGCCAAGGATACTACTTGACAAAGGTAATGACTCACTCCTGCATTTTTAATCTTATAAAACTTCAGTCGACTAGAAGGAAATCACTTAGTAATGTTGATAGCGTGAAGCTGAAACTTTTTTTTTTTTTTTTTTAAGAGTTTCTGACCCCTCGTCAACGACATCCAACAGTTAATTGGATGATGTCCTGTATGCAGGAATTTTTTACTTTGCCCAGACTTTAACTGCTAAAGATCCCAAATGACCAAGGTAATGACTCACTCCTTCTACATTCACTAACTTATAAAACGGGCTCGATTAAAGGCAAATCACAAAGATTCAGTAATGATGATGGCGTGAAGCCAAAACCCCATAAATGTTTTTGAAATTCTTTCTGAACTCTCATCCATGACACCCAATGACTAGTCGGACATTAAGCACTCCTGTAAAGATTAGATTAGATTATAAAGGAGTGGGCCTCTTTACGACCTACACACCACGAAGTGTCTGGTCTAATATATTATTGTCTATTATACTAACTTTTTATTATTTTCATCAACTTATTCTCAATTATATAATTACTCAATTAATTATACACAATTTTTTTTTAAATGAAAAATTTGTGTCACAGGCGGGATTTGAACCCATGACTCTCGTCTAAATACGCCACTGCTCTACCACATATCTGTAATATAGTGTATTATGTATGTTCTTTTTATAATTTTTTTTTTTAAATGTAGAGCTTCTTATTAAGCTTAAGGCTTGTTATCAGACCCCAAAGCTTTTTCAAGAGCTCCCATGTAAGCCCAGTATAACAGAAATTACTTTACTCAGGCTCAATCCCAGCCAAAGACACCACTAATGTAACGACTCACTACTTTTACACTTATACCCACACAGAATGAACTTTCCCAAAGGGAAATCTCTTAGAAATGATGATGGTGTGAAGCTGAAACACCAAACAAGTTTTTTTAAGAGTTTCTGACCCCTTGCCCATGATACCCAATGGCTAGTTGGACGTTAAACTTTCCTGCGTAACAGATATTACTTTACCCAGGCTTAATCCCGGTCAAAGACATCCCCTGACAAAGGTAATGACTCATTCCTCCTACATTCATTAACTTATAAAACGGACTCTTTTATTTTTTATATTTATTTATTTTATTTTTTTATGAGGGTATTCAACTACGAGGTTATATGAACCCTAGGCGTGCCGGTGTTTTGAAAAAAAAGCCCAAAAAAGTGGTGCATTCGAATCTGGGACCTTTACCTTACAGTGATGAGCGTCATGTCAACGCCTAAACCGTTGTGGCCACCAATGTCTCCCTCCCCCCACTAAACTGACTGAATTTAATAAGCAAATCGCAAAGATTCAGTAATGATGATTGCATACAGTCCGAATTGAAAATAAAGGATTTTATAATGATTCTTTTTGTAATTTTGTCAAATATTGGCCCACTTTTCGCAATTCAATTTTTGAACTTCTCTTTATAGTTCAACTGTTTCCAGTGTACATAAGCCGCTTGTACAAGTTTTTGCAACCTATGTGGAAATATTGCGAACAGGTTGGTTAAGGTAAAGCTGAAATTTTTTGGATTCGAAACTGGTTTTTTTTTTTGTCCTGGGTAGACTAGAACTTGAACCTTCTTTCTCGTCAACTCTTCTCTTTCGGGCTTTCAGCTCTTTCAATGATCAGTTTCTGATAATTTCCATATAGCCCAATACATGGAAAATAAATAAATATTTATGCCACAGAACATTCGAGTTTTCTTCTCTCCAACAATCATATAAATAAAAATACTTTTTAAACAAAAAAACAGCAAAAGTAAAATTGTGGAATATACAAAAATATGTATTTGATTTTTTGCTTTTGGTTAAATTTATTTATTTATTTTCTGCATAGCCTCAAGATTAAAAAAAAAGAAAGATGAATCAATACATTCAATCAATCATTGTTATTATATATTGTTATTATTGTTATTCATGATACACACCGTACCATTGGTTGTTAAGTTCTTGTATGACAGGTTTACTTGCAATAGACACCAACCGACCAAGGTAACTTTTCGCTCCTTCTTAATTTAGAAATGTATAAAACAGACTAGACTAAAGGGAAATCAGAAAGATTCAATAATGATGATGGTTTGAAGTTATAATTGTTCAAAAACAAGAAAAGTATTTTTAAATGATTCCGACACCTCATCCATGACATCTAATGGCTAGTTGGACCAGTGGTTCCCAGACTATTTTGACCCATGGATCAAAACTTACCCACAAATGCATAGTATAAAAATTAAAAAAACAATTTGTTGAAGAAGTATTTATTGAAATTATAAGTTTTGTTTAAAAAAAAAATTAAAAAAAAAAAAAAATAGCTTGATGGATGTGATGAGTGCATTTATGTCCGGCTCAATGTTTGTGAGTAGCAACCGCAAGTCCCCACGAGCACTAATTTCTAGTCTTCACCAATAGTGTACGGTTTTCTGAGCTTTGCAATCAATAAAGAAATGTTATAAGAAGCATGCAGTCCATCATCATCTCGCCTAGATGTTGTCCCTATGAGTTGTTGCAATGACGGCGTTTCAAATATTTTTCTTTGACTATTTGAAGAAATGTTAAATCCTTATCTTTTTTGTCCCTACGGATTTTTATTAAATGCTCCTTAAGCTTGGAAGGTTTCATTGAATCATTTGATATAGTTTTATTACATAGTAAAGTACTATTTCCTGATAATGAAATAAAGCCATATTTCAAATATTCAACACAGTATTGTCAGCATTTTAAAAGGGCACAAATGATATAAGAAAATGTGTATATAAAATGTTTTATTTGCAACAAACCACGGTTACTGTAACAAACAACACTGTTACTGCGTAACACAGAAAACAAACACTTTGTGTGAGTTCAAATACTTTAAATTCTAGCATTGCGTAAAAAAATTTTTCACATCCTACATGTATTCGTAAAATTTAAACAATGTTTATAAATCCCAGGCTCTGAAGATGATCTCAATAAAGATTGAAACGTTGGCACGATAAAGAAAATGTTTTTCTAAAACCTACGTCAGACCAGACCGCATCTCACGATCTCCAAAGAATCGTTTTTCTTATTCGTTAGCAATACGGTTACAGTTACAAGTTACGGCAGTTACTTAGTGCTATTAGTTACTGCTTATCTTGTCAGTTCTCCTACTCGTTACCGAGTATTACAATACTGCTAATTTCCATAATAATAAAAATGGATCACAATTTTATTATTTTTTATTAAGCCTTGCGCGGACCTCCTTGACATTGTTCAGGGTCCCCCAAATCAATTTTGATTTTTCACGAACCCCCTGAATAATACCGGGGTCCATAGGGACCACTTTGGGAACCACTGAGTTGGACGCCTCCTGAATGACAGGAATTATTTTACTTTTTACAAACAAGTGTCTCAACTGTTTTTACTTGTTTTGTATAAATTACACGTAATTTATCAGTTTATAACAGATTTAATTAACAATTAATAATTCCATTGAATGGATGTTTATCTTGCAACTCCATTCTGTCTCATGCGCTGTCAATTTAAGTTACGAGCCATGCACTACATTTATGAGTGTATTTATTGATTTAAAAGATATTTTATCTGACTTGGAAAATCAAATTTAAAGAAAAACTACTTACCATAAAGCTGCCGACTGGAAATTAAATTAATCCGGTTGGACAAATTCCCTATAAGAGGTGTGAAGTGACCAAATTAGTTTAGAACAATTACGAATTAATTTTCATCACTTACGTTTAGATTTGGCCGATTTCTTTTTAATTTTAACGCTGCCCAAAGGAGACGATGGACCATTGGGCATGTCTGAAAGCTAAATCACATCCATGGGTTGGCCGAGGGTACTCAACGGACAAGTGGCCCAATGGACAAATAACGTATATGCGGTATAATAAACATCTTTGTAATTACGATATGAACAAGACGGTTTTCGGTTCTTCAAGGAGAAAAAGGAAATTTTGCCCTTATTTTACATGGAATTCTCACAGAGAAGTCTTAAACACAAGAATACCGAAAAAAAATTAATTACAAATTTCACGTTCATAAATTGATAAAGAAGACAAAACTGACAGATAACCTTAGTCCTTAAGTATAAAAGTACTCAAATTTCCCTACAATAATTGACCAGTATAATAAAATTCATTTAAAGTTAAGAAAAAAAGAAAAACAAATTGTAATAAAAATGATCATTTTTTGTTAAGCATATTAGTTTATTTTATAACGTTGATTGTGTTTAAACTTCACATTCTCTATACTTTTTAATTGACCTAAAATTAAAAGAAAATCAACAAAAAATTATACATATCCGAAAAAATATTGATTGTATTAATTTTTATTTAAAATCTGAGATTGTTAAACTGTATGAAATAATTTATAATTAAATTGATAAGGAATTTTTTGGGAGGTTACACAGTTTGACATTTTGTTATCTTGATCACGAAGCTTGAATCTTTGACAGGTATTTTTTTATTTATTTTGAGGGTTAGATAAGTGTTTGTTTAAAAAAGTTTTATCTTTAAATCCTCACTAGTGCCCACTTGCGTATTATCATCAGGTAAGAGCAATTAAACAGATAAGCAAATGCGGTTTAAAAGTCAAATTGTTTAAAATGTGTTTATGTTGTAGTATGTCGTGGTTTTTCGGAAGCAAGAAGACTTCAGCCTCGTCGCAGCAGGATTTTATAACAACGGAGACCAACGAGGGTTTCGTGTCTGTCGATCCGGTGAGTCGGCCGTACGAATCCGCCCTGCCTTATTACCCGACTCCGTCGTACAATATAATACCGCAGCCGGCTTACCCCGTACTAGCGGTGAGGGAGAGCGCAAACGTCGTACCTGCTTCTGTTAACCCGCTCGACTCTATTCCGTTCAGGCTGTCGCCGCAGCTGGCTCCTGGCTGTTCAATTAACATAAGCGATATCCTCACTCTGAAGAGCCAGATCGACATGGTAAAATCTAAGATTAACTCAAATCACTTCGATTACAATTTCAAAATAGAAAAGTCATTCCTGCAAGAGGTTAATTCTTAATTTTATTCTAGCTCGTAACGTGTCTTGGGGGCCAATTTTTTTTTCCCTTCGAAAGCTGTTTATATTCACAGTTTAATACTTGTCACTTGGTGAAATTAAATCCAATTAGTTTAAATAAAACAAATGTAATGCACACACTATATATTTTTGAATTTTGAAAAGAAGCTTTATAACTTATTCATTTTATTCAGCCTTGAAAACCTGTAAAATAACATGTATGTCAAGAACTATTGTATGTTTAACAGTGATATTTTTTACATTTAAATTGATAATATTGATGTAAAAGATAAAAACTATCTTTATTCTTATTTATGCCTATCTTTATTCTTTAAACAATCTGCATAAAAAATGCACAGGGGTGGATGTATTATAATTTATTGCATTTTTTTATGCTGTCATTTATCATTAAATAAATAAAATTCATTATTTTAGAGTAACTGTAAAATGACGTCAATTTACGAGTGTTTGCATAATTGTTTTTATTGTTTCACAGAAAAAAAAAAATTATTCCTAAGTATTATTATACAGAGAAATTATCGATAATGCAAATTTATTATTTATTTTCTTAAAAATTTGTCCGAAGTGGTTGAAATCGGAGATTGCTTTTGTTTTATTTTTCTTAATCAGTCTAGTAGAAGATTAACACAATTTGCAATAATTTATCGAACGGGACTATTTTCAATTCTCTGAACCAGTTGTATCAGGCTCTCTACGTAATCCCTACAACATTTAGAACATGCATTATTAAACTAATTATCAATTGTAAATAAGAAGGGAAAAACAGTCGAAATACAGTTTATATTATTTCGTTCACACGTTCTTAAATTCAAATTTTGATTTAATTACAAGGGCAAAATTTAATTAAGTTTATGAGATTTTTATTTTGTCCATATTTGATAAAAATCCTTTTTTTGTGTGTGTGAATTAGACGTTGTAAATAAATACATAATAATTGACACAAATATATAATATATATATTTATTATACAATTCAAACCTTTTATTTCATTTAAGTAAAAAAAAAAATTAATTTTTTATAAGCATTTTGGCATTGTGGCTATTGTTACCATCTAGTTTAAGATTATTCTTTTTATGTATTTTTTATTTTATTTATTATGTGCAAGACCCAGATATTATTTTAAATACGTGCAAGTATTTGATGTGATTATTATTGTAAAAATAATTGATTTATTGCAGACAAATTAAACTGTTTAATTAATTTTACTTTTTATTTTAATAAAATCTCAATTGTTCTCTTTTAATTATTAATTTCTCTAATATAAACTAATCTCTTGTTCTAAAAAAGTTTTTGTCACAGATTATTGATTTAGACGGTATTGGCCATTAGAAACCCCTGTGTATATATTTCAGTTGTATACATAATATGTGTGGGTTTTTTGTTTTGTTTTCTGTATTGTTCAGCGGAAATTATTCTATTTACGAATCAAGGACAACTTTACAAAGAAATATGTCCAAAAGTAGATTGCTTTCTATTTTTTTGATAAAATTTGTGTGTTGTTGAATAATGTGTTTACACTGCCTGCGATGCGATTGAATGCCTGTACGAAATTCGAAGGGAAATATGGGAAGTCAACTACACTCGTAGGTTCAGAAACCCTTCTGTCAAAAAAAGGAGCAATCGGCGAATGTATCAAGTGAATGTCTCGCACTGAGTAAGTCTTCACGTCTATCCAGTTCCTGAGGCGACCAGCAAGGTTCAGCCTAAGCCCAAGGGACTTTATTTTGAAATCCAAATCATGAACTTTATCTAACCTCTCTGGAACTAGGTAGATGTAGTTGACTCGCCCGACGAAGACTTACTTGTCTCCAGGACACTTGCCGAAATAAAAATCAATAATAATGAAAATAATAACTTCTACCGTACTAATAAAAACTGGTAAAGAATTTGAACTTAATATTAATAGTAAAAATCTGTGGTGATTACTAACCGTTAATCGATATTTATTTAGAAATCGTGAGATGCGGTCTGGTGTGATGAAAGCATTCTCGACACGACATGCAAGAATGGCACAATTACACAGAAGACAAACACTTTGAGCCCTGAAGATGATCTCAATAAAGATCGAAACGTTGGCATGATAAAAAAAATGTTTTTCTGAAACCTACATCTCACCAGACTGCCATCTCACGATTTCTAAATAAATATTAATGGTAAAGACTTTGTATTTAATATCCGATGCAGAGAAACAGATCGTCCGGTGGCTGACTAGGCTGGGGTTGAATATGGAAGGAAACAAAAGAATTAATGAAATTAAAAATAAAGGCGTTTGACAACAGGTAGCGTATGAAGGGCAATTGAACGATAAATTTTAAGAAATGGCGTAAACAAAAGCATTGAGAAAATTTGAACATTTTGGTAAGCAGGTCATCACAAACATTAATAATTAGTGTTTTAACGTCTATTCTATAGAGAAAAGATAAGAAAAGCTTGTCCATATCGCATAAAATACAAAATGATTTGCGGTTCCAGCGTCCTCGTAACGTGGAATCATACCGCATGGCTGTAAACCGATCGCATGCTAATCCATGCAAAGTCAATGATGGCTCATTCTTGGTGATTCCAGCTTTTACTCATATCGCATCGCAGGCATAGTAAAAGGGCTCTTAAAGTTAGTGAATGTAGAAGTGATGAATTTTCATCATGTGTTATCATTCCTGATTCTCCTGGTCTGTGTATTTACGCTGGCAAGAAATCTGGCATGAAAAATCATTAAAATCAAGTACGACAACGATTACTTATGATAATCTGCAGCAAAAGTAAATCAATTAAAACAATAATAGAATTTTTCCATGAAGCTTTTCAAAAGTTTTTCTTTCAGGCATTTAAACTATTTATACTTATATAATTTATTATTACAACTGAAACTTAAATAATTACAATAATTACAGATACATTTTGTAATTTATATTTATATAAAATAAATATTAAATTTAAAGAAGGAATTACGGTTTTACAAGTGGTATTACATAGTAAATTATAATACGAAAATACACACATTACCCTGAAAATATTGTGATAAATATTAAAACCAGCATGGCAACGATGAAAGGTGCAAATGTTTTTAAAAACCCTGAAACACTAGTTAAACAAAATTCAATCAGATATGGTAATATTATTTTATGGAGAAAAAAAAACTACACAAAACAACTTACCCAACAAATTTACTACAGAAAAACATCCAAAACCCAAGTTTCCAAGCGTTCCACCTGGTGCCCTTGTACTTCATGTTGTTGAGGGCCAAGGCGACCATCGAGTGGCAGTTATCCCAGCAAAGATTGTGCTGAACATTACAAAAAGTGTTAGTCATTGTGTACAGAGGGGGGGTGTCTAAAAACAATTTACAGTCTTTGTTTTGTAGGAACAAGCGGCATCACTAATAGCGGTGTCCCAGACGTCGGGAGGGCAGTCGGGCTGGAGCTGGAGGTAACGTGTAGGATTCCCAAATGCCATGCGATCCTCCGACACGTAATACGAGCCAGCAAAGTCTCGTATAACTCCGTCCGATGTGCATATCCCCATGTGGCCAAGAAATGGAAAAATCCACCTAACAGAAAAAAAATGCATTTTTTAGGTAGTAGGAAGACTATTTATCATCAGAGTCTTTTTAAAACCCTTATACATATTGAAAATGATCAAATATGCAAATGATTTCATTTTTTCTCTTTTTAGTTCACTTTACCTTATTAAACTTTGAAGTGTGAAATATGCAAACATTTTTTTACGCATGAATAATCTGGATCTTATCTGCCAAGCTTTCGACCTATTTTAAGGTCATCTTTTCCGGGCAAAACAATCTTCAAGATCCATTTCCTCCTGTGGTCTGCGAGGTGATAAACCTATTATTTGATAGTTACTTGGACTGCCTACACTCGATGATTTTTGTTAATTCAGGCGTGTTGTAATTGGCAAAATGACAAAACTTTGCCAATTTTGTAAACATCTTTACGATTGTTTTTCCCTGATGATGACCACTGAATGATATAATAAACAAATCCAACATATTTTACTACTTTACCTCGACCACATCTTCCTTTATATTTCTTGAGTTTCTTTTCAGGACTAGACAACCATGAAACTCATTTTCTTTTTATTGATATCGATTTTGGGGGCATCAATAAAAAGAAAATGAGTTTTATGGTTGGCTAGTTGCAGTGCAAAATATATAATACAATGAGGAACAAAAATAAATATTAAGTACAAACATGTTTTTTAAACATCTTCCTTTAAAAATTGTACTTTTAATCCAAAATCTTGGCTGAGATGAAAAAGTTAGTGTCAAAGCGGGATTTGAACCCACAACCTTCAGCTAAATACGCCAGTGCTCTAACCACTTTAGTTATAGTGACTTCAACATGACTGAAGCATTAATTTATGTACTTTTTTCATATCTATTTTATTTATGTCTCACTATTATTCAGTAAACACATAGCATTGTTTTGTATATTACTACATTAGTATGTTATTCTAGTTAGCTTAGATATTAATTTTAATTATTCCAATTAATTATTCTTTTTATCTAGGGTTTTTGGTTGAGATGAAAAATTAGTGTCATGAGCGGGATTTGAACCCACTACATTTGGCCTAATATGCGATCCCATCAAACACCCACTCCCCAACTCAACCTACAACCTTTCGAATTTAACCTCTTTTCATCCATCCCGAACTTTCAAACATCGTGTAAACAGGATTCGATTCTCAGTGATTTATTAAGTGGCCACAGGGAGCTTTTAGTGAAGTAATTGCTTCTTTTTAATTATTAAATTAATCAACATTTGCTTAGTTGGCCATACTAATTGTTCTTTTTATTCTTCTCCTTTTTATCTAAGGCAGGTTCGAATCCCAATTATATCCACTAAGCAAATATGGATTAAAGTAATATTAATTATCTTTATTCAGTTAACTTTTGTTTGTATTGTGTTGATTATGTTAACTGCTTATATTCACAGGTATATTTTATTTAATAATAATTTCATCATTATTTGTTGTTATTGTATTGTAATTCTAGTTCAGTTGTTTCAGTATCTATTCATGTTTTATAGTGAATCTCTATATTAGCTCTCCTACGTATACGTGCAATCTATTGCATAATTTTTTCTTTGCCTGTAAAATAAATAAATAAGTAAATAAATTAAATAGAACGAAAGCTTGGCAGATAATTGAATATGTTTTTTCATCCACCGAGATCCATATTTTTTCACAGTAATTTTACATGGACAAAATACGCCCTGACAGCGACCGCCCTTAGCCGGAAGGGAAGGGGACGCATACAACAATCATTTTAACCTTATGTTTACCCTGTCCAGATTCAGATTATTCATATTAGAATTGCAATGTTTCAACTTGTCAACATGAAATTTAAAGCAAATATTAATTTGATAACATTTGCTAAAGATAAAAATTTGACAAACATGATAAAACTTCATGAAAACAATTACTAACTAAATATTTTAAACATATACGTTGTGAGTGGAATGCGGTGGTTCAGTTCTTGATGAGGTCCTTGGATTTAAAGGGGAAAAAATCAGAGAAAGTACTGTTAAGCCATTTGTATTTGACATTTATGACAGACAGGTATAACTTCTAATATATTGTGTATGCTAAGAGACAATGATGGAGATTTTTAATGCATCGGTTTTTCGTACTTGTCATCTCGTAAGGTTTTTAAAAATTTGTCTTTTAAATGAGGGTACGTCAACAATGAGGTTACATGAACCCTCAAAGTGCCGGTGTTTTTGAAAAAAGTCCATTTGTAAATATGTCAAGGCTGCTGTATTTGACCCCCAGACCTTTACCTGTGCCATGTCAACGCCTAAACTGCAAAAACCAGTAGTTAAAAAATAGTTTAAAGTAACCCATTATGACAGGACCTTGCACTTAAGAAAGCACATGCACCAGAGATGAGAATATGCAGATACTGCGAGATTAGAGGAGGAGACCGCAGGACACATTCTATGTTTCTGTGAAGGTCTATGTAGGCAACTAGGACTAGAAAAACCAAAGCAAGATCCTTCACTAAGGAGCCGTTGGCAAAGCTAAGGAGGCTGATTAAAAACCTGTTGCTGGCCAGTGAGTTATAAATAACAGGGGAGCACAATAGTTCTATTCAGGTCAAGGTGCAGTAGGCCTTGTGGCCGCCTCTTTTATTCCTATCCATTGTGATGCCATCGATGTTATTAAAAAAAGATCAATTAGCCTGGTCAATCAAGTTGCCAGGGCTTGATTTGGGCATTTTATTTAGCTTAATGCTCTCAATCAAACCTCATAAAAACACTAGTAGAACAAAAAAGGAAAAATTCGTGTTATTTTACTGTAATAAATAGTCGAATTCTGTTAGCAATGATTATCTTTTCAGTTCAATCACTGGAAGAACAATATTGTTTGCTGTAATATTACAGTGGGGTCCTGATAATTTGATATTGCACCTAATCCAAAAATGGTTCGGTCAAATTTTTTAGTACACAAAACTTTTTTTGTTTTTAACAGTTGTAATAATTCCTTAATTTTCTTCAAAAATAAAATAAAATTAAAGACTGAACAGAAAGCTTAGTTAAAAGGGCAAAAGCTTCTTCAAAGCAACCAAGGCTAAAAATGAAAACTGGAGGGGGGAAAAAACGGAAAGCAGAAAAAAATTAAAGTGAATCTTTCTGTGACGCTTTGTCATGTAATAAACAAATTTGTTAAAAAAGAAACATAAAAGGAGTTAAATAAGCTCACCCACACTTATAAATGAAATCAAAAGAGAATCTGAATTAAAAAAAACCCTATACAAGTTGATCCAAGGTTTCAAAACGCAGATTTTTCTATAAGCCTGGTCCAGAAAAAGCCGAGAGTCCTCCTATTGTCAGGAGGGGACCCTGAAAACTTTTCCATAAATTTAAATTGTAATAATTGTCAGTTAACATGGTCTTTACCACTATAAACTCTACTCCTGATTTTGTAGCAACTTCTCCCTTAAATCGTGAGATTTCTGGAGGAATGCAAGACCAGAAGTTTGGAAATTTCCCAATGTTTTGATCTGCCAACCCTCATTGTTTTGGTTTATCAGATGCCTGGCCTTATAAACAACTTGGTCAGTTCTCAGATCACATACCAAGACATCACACCGCCCGGTGGATGTTTATATCAACAGGTGTCAGTCCCGATTAGTTCAGACTAGTAGGATTCCGCTGTATTCTCGTCTATATTGTCTATTGACCACCTATATTTCAAAGATTAAAAGAATGGAACAAATGGTAAGAAGTATCGTCCAAACAACCTGGTCAGTTTTCAGATCACATACCACAACATCTCACCATACAGTGGTCAATGCTATTCTAAACTTCCACTCAGAAGCAGATGAGGCTCAATCGAAACAGAGAGATGGGTAACCCAGCTGTTCACACAAACGACTCGATTCTTTTCCTTTTCCTGAAAGTCCTCATAACAAATAATTTATTGTTCATGCACTTCCTTTGAACAAGAAAATCGTCCCCTGATAAACTTGTTCACATAAAAAATAGAAAGCCAGACCTTTTGATTCGCTCAGTTAACAACATAATAATAATGCTTTATTGAACTTGTGACAAAAGTGCTTTCAAAGCATTTATGAGCATGGATCCGACTGCCAGAGGTCATTGGTTAAACAATCAGAAAGGAAAAAGAATACAGAATAAAGTAAGATAATGATAGCTTAGGAAATAAATGGAAAGAAAAGAGAAATAACAACTGTAAAAATGAGAAAGAAAGAAAAGTAAAACAGGTAATACAATTAAAATCAAAAATTAACTCCTAAGACTAAGGCCACAACAGAGGTGACAAGCTAGGTGCTTAGTAACAAAGTGAGTCACCTGGTTACTTGGTGGCATGTTACAAGTGGCCACACCAGGATGACATTAGTAGTGCTTAGAAATGGTGAATGATGAAGTGAGTGCGGTGTTCAATCCTTTTTTAAAAAAGATAGTTCCTACTCACAGTAAAAAAGTAACTGTGAGTAGGAACTATCTTTTTTAAAAAAAGGATTAGTAGTGCTTTGTGCTTTGGGTTAGTGCCCGAACTGTCTCTCTCTAAATTACGTAGTTGCGATTTTTGTGGAGATCCTCATTGGATTCCATAGAGCAGTCTTTTAAAAACTACGGAAATAATAATCTCGTCCAGCATGAAACGATCAGAAATCACTACCTACCTAGTAAAAAAGACCCGCTCGTTTACTAGGTGAGTCACTATGTAACCACAAGCTAGTGTGGCCGTTCTTGTATGTACTCTTCGTTTTCTTGGTTGGCTCACCTTGTCACTGGTCACTGAGCTTGACACCTCCAGTGTGGCCTTAGCCTTAATTAACTCATAATTGTAATTCCATGCATGCCTGGCATAACGAATTAAGGGCTGTGAATTTGAGCAGCTCAAAAACCATAACAGGTCAACTCAGAGGAGAGTGAAACATCCGAGATGCAATTACACCCATAGATGAACACTCGGTCAAGAAATGTTATTCAGCTTCAATGGAACATGAATTGCACAAAGAATAGATGCCCAATTCCCCTCTAATCCAAACAGACGAGTTTAAGTGCCTCACTTCTCAGTTTAAACAGCCATAACAACTCATTGAGACAAAGACTGTCAAAATTGTCTTTATGAAGGTCGAACAATGCATGAGAAATTTGTACTTCTTTGTAAGGGGAGAGATGCGTAGATGTTTGTTCACGTGAATGGCATTCTTCATGTTGATTTTTAATTTGACTAATAAGAACTGAAAAATAATTGTCCCAGTCACAGAGGTTGTCTAAGGATAGGAGGAATCAAGGAAGGATAGTCAACAACGTATATTTTTGATTAATTAATTATAAATCTCACGTCATCACGGGTATCGGCGTCCAGACGATGGCATAGGGGAACCGGGGCGAACCCATTCTTGGAGGGTGCTGTTGAAATCTGTCTTCGGAAGTGTCTCGGTACTCTTCTTCAGTCGAATTAGGCATGATTGGCCATTCTTCCTGTTTGACGGGTTTACTGCGGGTTACGTCGATGTACCCAGGAGTGTTGTACGCCATATATTGACCCTTTTTCAACTCTGATGACGCGCAGAGTCATTGGAAAAAGGGTCAATGTTTTATTTGCTTTCAATTAACAATTACCCAACTATAGCTTTTTTTAAGCAACAATCGGTACGTTGACTCTGTGAAGGCCAGGTTATAAACCAACTGATAATGGATCACTAGAGGTCAAACGAAGAAGGTAGCTGTCGTGACGTCACAGTTGTCCACAATAATCATTTCACCAAGACTACAAAAACAAAGCACGTAAATAAATAAGAAAACTAAAAAAAGTACGTACACAACAGAGCTTTACCAATGAGAAAAAATAAAGTAATAAAAAAACAGTATATATATATAAAATAAGTCCTCAGCTTTTTTGATGATAAACAAAATTAAATGTTTTGCTATTTGTTAAAAATCAATATATTTACCATTTTGTTCAACTACCTGTTGCCTTTTTCCATGTAATTTTGTAGAGCTGTCCTTCCATATGTCAAAACTAGTTAATTTTAGGTGTCACACTATTGTCAGAAATATATTTATAAAAAAAAATTAACAATAGGATTTGGCCCCTTTACAGCCATTTAAAAAAATATATTATATATATCCTATTGTTAATTTTTTTTGTAAATATATTTACTATATAAAAGAATTAAATACCATAAAGATTACAAAATGTATTGCAAGAAATAATAATAAAGAAAATTTGTATGATAGTTGAATATGAATGAAGAAGAGAAGTAGGTATACAGGAAATAAGTAAAAGATCATGTTGGTTTGATCAAATCATGGACTGTTTGCAAAAAAGTGGAAAGCTTTATGCCTGAAAGCCCTAAGATAGTGGGTTGATCTAATATGCTGCGAAAGGGAATTTCACAGATGTGCCCCAGCAACTCAAAATGAATCATTTATAGATTTGTATCTATAATGCTATGATCTATATATCTATTATCTATTATATAAAGTATACAATAACCGTTTGGTTGGATGGAAGAAGCCAATAATAATGGTAAGATGTAATTCAGCTTTTAGGCGATTAATGACACCAGCAGAAAAGTCCACTACACCCTATTTTGCCTCAGACGCTTTGGCGGTTATTTGATTACTTCGGTTTGTTCAAATTTTGGCAAGTGTGAAGATGGTATGCAAGTAATTTAACGAACTTAGACGATGAACTTTTAACTTTTGACTTAAACTGGCAAATCTTTTTTTTTATTGTCTTTAAACCATGAAAATCTTTAAACCTAAAAATTTTTTCTTTGAACTTTAGTTAAAGAATTTTTATATTTGGTTCCATCTATACTCTTTACCGTTTCCTGAATTGTCTAGAAAGATTCATTGACTAAAGAAGCAACAGTATCATTTGGTGGGAAGATCACAGAACTTAATTGAACAGGCTGTATAAATTCATCCTGGTCATCAAGATTTGGGCCATTATAGACAGAAAACACCAGTGACATCATTGAAAATAATCCAAGTGTTAACTATTTGCTGGATTTTCAGACATGAAAAAATGAGTCATATTAAATATTTAACAGTTGTGCAATGGCAGGTGATAAACTTTAATTTTAGAATGAATTTCACCCCCGTTTCAGACCTGTAGACAATTGTGGAAGGAAAATTGAAGGAAAACTGGTTATTGCTTCAACGAATTATAGATTGGAGAACGTTTATATCATACCGTTATTACTGGATGATAGCTTTAATCCTTTAATTCTTAGCAATCATGTTGTAAAATTTCAATTATAATTCAGTGGCTTTAAATAAAAGGAAGAAGCTGCACCCTCAACAGTTCAATTGCAAGATGTCTAAGATAATATTCATCGCTTTGTTAAGTGTAAGTATTTTTTTAAAATAATATTTCACTTGTATTAATAAGCTGACAAGTATGATTGTAGCAAATTGTTTTCTTCCTAAGTTTATTTGACTACTTTGTTAAAAGAAGTTTTAAGTATTATATAAAGTCTGTCCTCACATCATGGGGGTATATCAAGGAAAGCTTTTCAGTTAAACCATTTTTTTAGTTTTAACTATGAAAAATGGTCAATGGCTGTTCTATTCAACTAGAAATTGACGTTTATATTTGATTTTAGGTCGCAGGAGTGTTGTCCCTCGATGAGTAAGTACATTTAAAGATTTGAAGTAGGTCTTTTAAACTGAAAGTAATATTGTTCTCTATTTTAGATGCGAACATGTCGGAATGTATCCAGGTCCTTCCAAAAAGGAATTTACAGTCTGCAGTGAAGTCCATGGAACTCTGTTAAAATCCGTCCACTCCTGCTGCAACGAGACGGTCTTTTCACCGAGCCAGAAGAAGTGCGTTTTGCCTGGATTGGGAGTTTCAGTTTACGTAATTATCGAATCTTAATTCCAAATCTAGAAAATAATTACTTAAATTGTGTTATATTTTCAGTCGCAGATGTCAACTGATGATGCAGTCAAGTTGGAATGCTTGAAACCCGGTCTGCAATGCGCGGACTGCAACACTCTTCAGGTGTGCATTGAATACGTCGGCTACGATCGTGCGGTGGAGGTGAATCCTGTGCTTAACATCACCTGCAATCTCGACGAAGTCTGTCAGTTTAAGAAAGGCTGCGTGAAATTGACCGAAGGAGGGTTCTGCAATTTGAAACCGTTCGAATGTACGGATTTAGGCGTTTTCCCAGATCCTTTCGACTGCAGGGTAAATTTGATACAAGCTTCGTTTGAAATTATTTCCATTAAATGTTTTTTTTATGTTTGTTTAGAAGTATTATTTCTGCGCGAAGGACCAGAAACGCGAGCAGGTCCTCACCCTGCCGTTCTTATGCCCTGAAGAAGGTGGATCCTTCGACGTGGATTCTGGAAATTGCGGCTTCCCACTTGATTCCGAAGCATGCAAGAACAAACCACTTCCATTCTGCGAGAAAGAACTTCAGGTAAGCAAACAAACTAATACCATAGTAATAAGTTATGGAAGATATAAGAAGTTATGTAAAATCTCAGAAGAATTTTATTTATTTGAGGGGAGATAGCAATCGGGATGTTTCGCAGTTCACAAATAAATTATATAATGATTGTTTTTAGCCAAGTTTATATTACATTTTTGTAATAATGTGTACATATTATGAAATACCCTCCACGCTCTCTCTCCCTCACTGACTCACAAATGGCACTCACGGAAACCAAATCTCTCTCTCTCCCTATTTCTCTCTCTCTCTCTCTCTCTCTCTCTCTCTCTCTCACACACACACACACACACACACACTATACCTACTCTCTTACTTTTTCTCTGTAAAC